>NC_135237.1:108125047-108429214 GCF_051348905.1 Ranitomeya variabilis | reverse complement strand
ATACAATATGTTCCAAATTATTATGCAAACTACATTTTTCTCTGATTTTCCTAAATGGTTGGTGCAAATGACAGTCAGTCTAATAAAAGTCATCACCCGTTAGAGTATACATTGAATTTTATTGAATAAACCTCCCAATGATAACAGTATAATCTCCAAAATGAATAAAAACTTAAAATGCACTGTTCCAAATTATTAGGCACAGTAGAATTTTTAAACATTTGATATGTTTAAAAGAACTGAAAATGCTCATTTGTGGAATTTGCAGCATTAGGAGGTCACATTCACTGAACAAAAAGCTATTTAACTCCAAAACATCCTAACAGGCCAAGTTACATGTTACCGTAGGAACCCTTCTTTGATATCACCTTCACAATTCCTGCATCCATTGAGTTTCTGCTTGTATTTCTTTGCATGAAGTCAGAATAGCCTCCCAGAGCTGCTGTTTTGATGTGAACTGCCTCCCACCCTCATAGATCTTTTGCTTGAGGATACTCCAAAGGTTCTCTATGGGGTTGAGGTCAGGGGAAGATGGTGGCCACACCATGAGTTTATCTCCTTTTATGCCCATAGCAGCCAATGACTCAGAGGTTTTCTTTGCAGCATGAGATGGTGCATTGTCATGCATGAAGATGATTTTGCTCCTGAAGGAACATTTCTGCTTTTATACCATGGAGGAAAGTTGTCAGTCAGAAACTCTATATACTTTGCAGAGGTCATTTTCACACCTTCAGGAACCTTAAAGGGCCCTACCAGCTGTTTCTCCATGATTCCGGCCCAAAACATGACTCCTCCACCTCCTTGCTGAAGTCGCAGCCTTGTTGGGACATGGTGGCCATACACCAACCATCCACTACTCCATCCATTTGGACCATCCAGGGTTGCTCAACACTTATCAGTAAACAAGAATGTTTGGAAATTAGTCTTCATGTATGTGTGGGCCCAATGCAACCATTTTTGCTTGTGAACACTGTTTAAGGGTGGCTGAATAGTAGGTTTATGCACCACAGTGACGCCCCCTGAAGAAGGATACTCCGAAACGCGCGTCGGGGTGGGCCGGAGCTGACTCTTCTCCTCATTTACATCGCCGGTATGTTCCCTATATGGGTGTTGTTATCACATTTGGTGCATGTACATTCATGGTAGCACTGCTGTACCTGCATGCCTTAGTAGATATTGCCATCTTATATTGTTTTGGCATGCAGGGCGAAAATGCCGATGTTAGATAATTTATCATTTATGATGATGTATATGGGGAGCTTTGTCAGGTCTCCATGCGCTCCATGTTGGTTCTAGGTTGGTTTACCCACCATTGTTTGTCTCCCTTGTCATTTTTGTCTTATATTTAATAACATTTATACGTTTTACTATATGGATTGTGTGCACCATTTTTATAGTGGTTTTCTTTGCTTATGTAGCATAGGTGTTTTTCCGTACTATCCAAATTAACAGGTATAGGTTAATTGTTCCTTGATAAATCCGCTGTTATCATGATTATATGGTTTCAGTTATTTTGCCTGTTCTGTATTCCTTGCTTTCATTCAAGCCTTTGAAGGAGCCTACACCTTGAGGTTCGAGGGACTCCAGAGGCACCAGCAGCTTCAAATATCTGTTTGCTGCTTTGTCATGGCTTTTTAGCAGCTGTTCTCTTAATCCGATGAACTTGCCTGGCAGAAATATTCCTCTTTATGCCTTTATCAGCACAAACACATCTGTGCTCAGATACAGCCACAAATCTCTTAACAGTGCGATGATCACGCTTAAGTTTTTGGGAAATTTCTAATGTTTTCATCCCTTCACCAAGGCATTGCACTATCTGATGCTTTTCAGCAGCAGAGAGATCCTTTTTCTTTCCCATGTTACTTGAAAACTGTGTCCTGCTTAATAATGTGGAACATCATTTTTAAGTAGTTTTCCTTCAATTAAAATCACCTGGAAAACTA
The DNA here is from genome assembly GCF_051348905.1 of Ranitomeya variabilis. Classification (NCBI taxonomy): domain Eukaryota; kingdom Metazoa; phylum Chordata; class Amphibia; order Anura; family Dendrobatidae; genus Ranitomeya; species Ranitomeya variabilis. The sequence continues at coordinate 108,427,271 of NC_135237.1, read as the reverse complement.
ATTATCCCATGTGTTTAACATTGATTTCAGTGATCCATTGAGCCCTGAGACACAATACCATCCACGAGTTTATTTGAAAAACAAAACAATTAAATCTTTATCACACTTAAATCCAATTTGCATAATAATTTGGAACACAGTGTAGTGAATGGATCCCTCAGGGGTTTCCTCTGAATCACTTCACCCAGAGAATTAGATGTAAACCACGATATAATTACTAAGCATAAAGTGGCGGAAAAATGTGATCCCAAATGTTATGTAAAATGTTCCTAACAAAAGCCTCAAATCAATCCACAAAAAAAAGCAAGTCCCCCACTCAGGTTTATCATCTGTCAATGAAAATATAGGGGTCTTCCACATTACTGGTAGTACAAAGGCTCTGGAAAAGCAAAATGGCTTCTCGGCCCCCAAAGAAATACAGAGAATTCTGTGCTCCCAAATCCAAATGCCCCCTCCCTTGTGCGCCCCAGTGTGACTAAACCACATTTAGCAACCATATGTTTGGCATTTCTATAGCGATGAGAGCGTGACAAATTTATGGGTGCTTGTCTCCAGAAGCATGAGCTAGGCACAATGTACTGGTCATTACAACATACTGGTCATTACAATGGCAGTTTGTTATTTTCGCTCAGCAACATCCACTGCTGCCTGCTTCTGGAAAACACCCATAGAGTTAAAATCCTCACTATGCTTGTAGCCAAATTCTCAATTAAGTATAATTTCCAAAATGGTGTCACTTGAAGGGGTATCCTGCTCTTCTAGCACTTACAAGTAGAGATGGATGAACCCCTGAACAGTAAAGTTCGTCATCCATACTGAACACCTACTGTTCTGGCATGTACATTGAACACTGACATCACTAGGAAGTGCGCGTTACTGTTCATGTTTGGCTGCACGAAAACAGGGTGTTTGTGTCACTGTCATGTCTTAGGTGCCAAGTTCCTGCCTCTGCACAGGGGGAATCTCGAAGCATCCCCGCTGCGGTCTCCCATTCTTCTCCAGCCACAGTGGAGCCTGCTCAGCGGAGACATTGGTCCCAGTGTCTGACTCAAGCTGATACTCTGCGACTGGTTACTGCTGCCCTTCCAGGCTCTGCCTTTGTAGCCAGCACTGATCAGCAGCGAGCAGGTCTTTCTGGGACTATGTCCTGCTTTCCCCATACTGAGCATGCACACAGGATGACCTCCCATTGGAGGTTGGGAGTCACATGCTCAGGTCCTGTTGCAGTTCCTATTGGACCATCTGGAAGCTTCCGTAACACTGCCGCTATAAAAGGTTTGCATGGCCGCTTGGCCATGCGCTAGTGTATACTTGAAAACGTGTTTGCAGATGTGTGAAAGTCGCTCATTAATCATCCCCCTTCCTAGTGTTGTTGACTGCTCGCGTATGGTGGATGCTTGCTATCTAGCGCCCGACAGTGCTATCTGTACCTAACACACGATACAGCATATTATTGCTGTTACCGCCAGTGCGGCGCCGTGCGCTATTAGAGCTCTTTCCTGACCCAAGTCTGGGTGGTTAGTGGCGTCCACCAGAGCAGCACTGCACGCACTCTTGTGCATTAAATTATTATTTCTGTTAAACTCTGACACCCCAGTAGCAGTGTCAAGCGCAAGAGGTCTAGAGGAACTCATTCCCTGTGTCTTGGGATAGAGTTCTGTGACTCCTTGCTTGCGCTCTTTGTGCGGTACCGCGGCCCTGTGATGCAACAGGGTTTGCTTCCTTCATACTGGGTGAAGCTAACCCGTGTGTGTATCCACATTATGATGCCATATAGTCCGTCATTACTAAGCAGCAGGTTCCATCTTTGCACGGTGGACCCCGGGCTGCGAACACACCTTATATCATCTTCCTAATTATTTGGTGCATTCCACTAGCCCTAATAGTCATGTGCATAACAGCGCGACAAACACTGCTTCTGATCGATGGTGAAATCATCCCCGCCGGTCAGAGAGCGGTTCCCACACTGTCAAAAGCTCTCACTTTTATTAGCTGCAGCAGGTGTCGGATGATGGGAGCTGTAGTCCCATCAGCTGACAACAGTGACCGGAGGTAAACTTTAAACCTCTGATCACAGCTGAGTGCTCACGCTGTCTTTTGACAGCATGGGAACAGTAGCTTTCTGACTGGTGGGGATGATGTCACCATTGATCAGAAGTGGTGTTTGCAGCGCTGTCATGCACATGACAGCATGGCAAACACTGGATGTTTGGGCATCCCATTCAATTGAATGGGGTTCAGGTTCGGGTCCGGGTACTGTTCTGTTACCCGAACCTGAACTTTTTGTAACTGTTCGGCCGAACCCGCCAGACCCAAACATCCAGGTGTCCATCCATCTCTACTTAGGAGCTCTGTATATGGAGTCCACAAACTATTCTAGGAAAATCTGCGCACCAGGAGGCAAATAGCACTCCATCCCTCCAGAATCTTGCCATATGTCTAAGCAGCACAGTACAGTCACATATGAGGTATTTCTACATTCAAAAGAAATTGTGGGACAAATTTTTGTGCCATTTTTGTCCATTTCCTCATGTGAAAATGTAAAATCTGGAGCTAAATCTAAATTTTGGTGGTAAAAATTTATTTTTTTCTTCACTGCCCAATGGTGTACAATTATGTGACACACACGTGTGTCAATGTGGTCACTGCACCCCTAGGTGAATTCATTCAGAAGTGAATTTTATAGAATAGTCACTTTTGGGGGTTATGCTGTTTTTGGCTCATTAACCAGTCCCGAAAAATGTTATCTTCAATATGGCACTTCTTCCCTTCTGACTCTTGCACTGTACCTCAAAAGTGATTTTTGATCATATATTGGGTACCAGTGTATTCAGGATAAATTGCACAACAATTTTTGAGGTCTATTTTGTCCTGTTACCCTCACAAAAATAAAAAATGTGGGGTGGATTTGATTTTTTTTATATTCAAAGATCTACCTTATAAACTTCTCTGACGCACATGGGGGTTCAAGGTGCTCACCACACATCTACACATCTAGATACATTCCCTGAGGGGTGTGGTTTCCAAAATGGGGTCACTTATGGGGGTTTCTACTGTTTAGGCACATCAAAGGCTCTCCAAATTCGACATGACAACCACAGACCATTCAATCAAAGTCTGCGCTACAAAACATCACTCCTTCTTTATGAGGCCTGCAGTGCGGCCAAGCTGTAATTTTTCCACACATATTAGGTATCCGCATACTCAGGATAAATTGCACAACAATTTTTGTGGTCCATTTTCTCCTTCTACCCTTGTGAAAATGCAAAATTTGTTGCTAAAAGAACATTCTTTTGTGAAAAATGTTATTTTTTTTATTTTCACAGTTCAGCGTTATAAACTTCTGTAATACACCTGATGGTTCCTCACTTCTAGATAAGTTCCCTGAGGAGTCTAGTTTCCAAAAAATGGTGTCACTCGTGGACTGTTTCTACTGTTTAGGCACATCAGAGGCACTGCATATGCAACATGGCGTCCACTAATTATTCCAGAAAATTTTGCATTCAAAAAGTCAGATGACTCTCCATTCCTTCTAGCCCTACTGTGCATTCAAACAGTCAAACAGTAGTCTTTCCCCACTCTTTGACTATTGTGAAGTATGTTATGTTTTTAAAAAATAGTCTCAGAATCAATGAGATCCAGTGAAGAATTCCAGAGTTATTACCACATAAGTTGACACTAGCAAGAATTGTAGAATTTGGTCTGGTCATGAAGGTGCTAACAGACTTGGGTTGAAGGGGTTAAACAAAAAGATTACTATTTTAAAGCCATGCTTTTGGGCCATTGCTTTTAAAGGGAATCTGTCACACCCAAACTCGTGGGTGAGGTAAGCCCACCGGCATCAGGGGCTTATCTACAGCATTCTGTAATGCTGTAGATAAGCCCCCGATGTATCCAAAAAGATGAGAAAAAGACGTTAGATTATACTCACCCAGGGGCGTTCCCGCTGCTGGTCCGGGTCCGGCGCCTCCCATCTTCATCAGATGACGTCCTCTTCTGGTCTTCACGCTGCGGCTCCTGCGCAGGCGTACTTTGTCTGCCCTGTTGAGGGCAGAGCAAAGTACTGTAGTGCACAGGCGTGGGCCTCTCTGACCTTTCCCGATGCCTGTGCACTGAAGATAGGAAAGCTAGGAAGATAGGAGGCGCCGGACCCGGACCAGCAGCGGGAACGCCCCTGGGTGAGTATAATCTTGCGTCTTTTTCTAATCTTTTAGGATACATCAGGGGCTTATCTACAACATTCCAGAATGCTGTAGAAAAGCCCATGATGCCGGTGGGCTTACCTCACCCGCGATTTTGGTGGTGACAGGTTCCCTTAAAGCAAGATGGTGGATTTTTCTCTGACTTTTGAAATTAAGTCCAAATTGGCATTTTACCCAGATAGGTTGTATACTAAGCCTAGAAAAGCTTCTGCAACATGTACCCCTACAAACTCCCTGTTGAGCAAACACACGTGTACATACATTAAGATTTGACCAAGTAGCTGAGGCAGCAATAGTTAACACAATAAATTTGACATGATTTATCTTTCTCTGTGCTAAACTGATGCACTTTAACAAATAGAAATGCACACAGTCCAGTTTCCATTGAACCATTCAGCCAGATTCAGTCGTATCTGGTCTTTGCTCTTTTTCCAGCAGATACACTAAACCCTTACCCAAGGATTGGACCAGTGGCAAGAACTTGCCCAGTTTTCTATAAGCATACTGTGTTATCCTGCATCCAGTATACTGTCAGAGAGGTATACAGCATGCATGGCTGATTTGTCATTGCTAACCAAATCTGATTAAGCTCCTGAAATATAGAAAACATTATGTTTTCAAAATGAATCATTGCTCAGCTTCAACTTTCTAATGTGAATGATTAGATTGGTTGTAACATCTGCCTCCCTACCTGCTTGTTGCCTTCTACACTGTTCAGCTGGCAGCAATGCTGATGGCCTAAGCTCAGAGAGGCATCAACTCCTTGTCCATCATGTAATGTAAACTCTGCTGCTGAAGGCAATGTCAAACATCACCTTGCCTACCACATCATATTCTACACTATGTTCATGCTTCCCCTGGCAATTATGCTGCCATGGTAACTAATCATCAACCTCACACACAGTTCCTGTTCTTGTACAGTGTACCATCAGCAGTAATCACAAACATGAAACTGCTCCCAAAATAGGGATAATTTTTTTCACGACTTATTGGCTAGTCATTACTTCTTTGCTTTGAAAGCAGCTAACTTTTTCCTGATCCCTAAATAAAGGAAACTTTTTGGAAACCTTGATAAAAACTGTTATAATTGTTTATTCATTTTGTGAATAGCAAAACTACTGTGGATATCAAAAAGGGATATTTTTTCCATTCCTAGTTGAGAAGCCATTGCTTATTCAGTTGTTCTGCTCCCTAAAATGGGATGATTTTTGCATATCTTGGTGGATCCCAAGATAGGGATAATTTTTGAACTGCTTGATAGCCATCTGATACTCCTAAAACTGGGATCATGTTTACACCACTCCCTATTGTGAAAGAGCTCAGAGTGCTGCCTATCTTTTCTAGGTTATTTAATGCTTAGCAATATTGATGACATGGCCTATCAATTTTTGGGAAGAATTAGTTAAGCCTTGAAAAGATAAAATCATCTCGAATTATGAGACTTTGTAATATCTAAACAAGATAATTAGAAATAAGAGATATTTAAATTTACCAGATTTTTCCATCCATACACATGCACATGCATCGAGATGCGCTGAACTTAGTCGCGGTCAAACATCCTGGCTCAGATTGTGCATCCTAATATTGCAGTATGGTATGATGTCATGTCCAGGGCCTTATTGTAGCAGGAAATCTCAGCCTTGTATAAAGATGAAAAAAGTTGGTCCACAGTGGCAAAAAGAACAGGCGCGAAAGACTGTATGGGGAGACCAAATAGCAGAGATGGTCAGGAGGTGAGCAGTGAGATGAATATTACCGCCGTTCTTTTTTTAACCTTTTGCTGGCTCTCCATAATTCAGAAAAATGGCAGTCAGCAAGCCAGCATTTTGTCTAATACATGCAGCACGGGTTACAAAACAAATCCATATTCCGGAGAGTTGATTTTTGTATAATTCAGGTAGAATTCAATTCCACTTTAATAAATTTGCCCAATTCTACACATAATGTATCTAAACTTGTATTTATTTTTCACACCTTCTTTATTCCAAATCTTTTTTTTTCTTTGTACTGCTTTATTTTATACATTCAGGAGCCTCAGCATGAAAAAATGTTTTTCTAAGATAGAGGGAAAGCAGAGTAATAATTTTCTTAAATTGGTGTATTTGTCATTGTCTTAAATAAACAGTGTGGCTACAGAGAACAAAAATATACAACAATAAATGTGTAAAATGCAGTAAAGGAGAAAATACGGTGGAAGAAATAGAGAATAAAAAAAATCTATCAACAGCTAATCTGTGGATAACTGGTTACACTGTATATTTTTTCACAAAAGAAAACTGAAAACTATGTTCTTTCAGAGAGCATTAAACTGTACCTATCACTTAGCTTGTCATGATAATTAATTTTATAGTGTGTTTTTAGAAGGGTTGCTTTCCTTCACACAGTCATAGCTTGAAATTGCTATTCCAAGCATAACATAAAACTTATTTCTACATTTATCCATCCAGCCTAGTGATTTTCTGATCTGGCTTCATAAACCCTTACAGGGCATTAGAGATGAACAAATTTACAATTTTAGCTATATAAATTCCGCAGATTGCTATAATTTAGCAGGGAAAAGACTAATCTGGCTTCTATATCCAAGAAGTATAATTTCTCCTTGCAGAGATTGACATTCTAAGCATGCTGAGATGAGGAGACTTAAAGCCACAATGATCCTCTGGGAAGTATGCTAATTATACAAATTGTCTCTTTAGAGAGGAAAAGAGCTAGAACTCTAGTGCCACCTATTGGAAGGTAGCGATCCTACAAGTCAATGTCAACCCTTTAACGAGCCTTGTCACATGACTTAGGATAATAGTCAAACCAGAATCTCATTTTGTAAACACTGTGTTTCGGGGTACTTTCCCTCATCAGTGCAAAGTGGAGATTTGGTTTGCCTTTGTGAGAGGCGTCTGACTGAAATCCAAGAAGTATTGTTTCTCCTTGTGGAGATTGACATGCTAAGCATGCTGAGATGAGGAGACTTAAAGCCACAATGATCCTCTGGGAAATATGCTAATTATGCAAATTGTCTCTTCAGAGAGGAAGAGAACTAGAACTCTAGTGCCACCTATTGGAAGGTAGAAATCCTTCAAGTCAATGTCGACCCTATAATGAGCCTTGTCACATGACTTAGGATAATAGTCAAACCAGAATCTCAATTTGCAGACACTGTGTTTTGGGGTACTCTTGCTTCTCTCATTTCATTTCTTTTCTGAGTATGTAATTTGAACACTGTCATGATTTGGATATCTGCAGTCACATTGAGTGACTAGAGACTTTTGTCCGAGGCCTGGACAGTCCCCTCACCATTCATCTTTTCTACTGCTGCAGCCTTCAATCCTTTTTTTGCTCTGTCCAACCTCTTTTTTCTCCTTCATCTAGCTAAAGGTGTCATCTTCGAGAATCTTCACTTAGCACTGGGCTTCAGGTTCGGAGTAGATTTCTGATGTCATATGCACACCGTGATGTCTCATTTTGCAGGGCCTAGTGAGTAGAGATGAGCAAACTTGTTTGTAAGACATTCGCTGGTCTCAAAGTCAGCATGAATGTTGCACTTTCGGATTCTTGTTCGGATTCCAGAGCATTTTCCACAAAATTCTGCAAATGATTGAGTTTCCATCATGGCTGTGATCTTACCGGTGGTTCGAAAGATAAGTTAGTTAGTCAGAGTTCTGCAGGGATATGCTGTCAGATATCAGTTAGAGCCCACAGCTGTGACTGGTAAGGTAAATCATTCCCACCATTCAGAGGGCTGTGGTTCCCACGTTGTCAATGACAGCTGAGAGTTGCAGCCCGCAGCTGGCAGTTTTGCCTGGCAGGTTACCAAAAATACAAGGGAACCCAGATCATTTTTTTAAATTATTTATTTACAGCGTAGGCACTGGCTGATGAATACTCCCATCACTCACACCTGCTCTCGCTGCTACTAATGACAGCAGGCGTCTCTGATGGGAGTAGTAGTCCCATCAACTGACACCAGTTACCGGAGGTAAACTTTTTACCTTCTATCACAGCTGTGGGCTCACACTGACATTTGACAGCATGGTAAACATGGCTCTCTGACCAGCGGTAATGATTTTACCAAAGATCAGAGGCAGTGTTTGCTGTGCTGTCATGTATATGACAGCGTGGCAAACACTAGATGTTCTGGCCCCCCTCATTCAAGCAAATTGTGTCCGGGTTCAGGTTCGGGTACTGTTCTGATTTGCTCATCTCTACTAAGGTGCTGACTTGATGTAAGTCAACATGCTTCATGAAGTCAGAGGCTTATTCGGTGCTTGAAGCCTATGAGAAGAGTAAGGATGACCGAAGAAGCTTTCTGTAGATGGAAAGAAGAAAACAGACAGAGCAGAGGACTGGACTGTGGGCTGCAGCATCAAGACAGGTAAGCAGCAAGTTAATATTTTTTAACCCTTTACACGGCATTTTACAATTCCACTAAATGATGACTGCCTGAAATTGTAATGGAATTGCAAAATATTTGAGTTTGAGAAAATACAATTATGTATGTAAAATAAATTTTCATACAAATTCAGTCATCTCCCATGCATTAACTCTTCAGTGATAATTTTAACAAATTATTTTATGTGACACAGAGATCACCTGAGTCAATAGAGGACACCCCCTCTATTTTATCCACATGATGTCTTGATCAAATGCAACTTTCAAATAATAAAATTTGCATTTTCTTTGATGCCACTATGGGAATTTATTCAGAATGCATTGAGCTAAAAAATAACTCTGTTTGGTCAAAGCATCCAGCACTTCAATACATCCGTAATTTTAGATGTGATAAAGAAAATCTTTAAATATCACAATGTTCAATTCCTCACAGGCTGTGTCATTCGACTGTACTAAATGTCAATGATGAATATACTATTTGGCTAGAATCCCATGGGAATCTATGGAAATTTGTTGCAAAGATAGCTAATACTGTCAAAATTCTTTCAATTGTCCAACTTTTCTCTTGATTGGAAAGATTATGTTCAAGCACATTCAAAAGAACATAAGCCAATACCATTGTATATCTATATTGGTTTTCATGCAAAATTCCATTAAGTAGGTTGCCTAGTTTCATCTACCTTAAGCCTATAGATTCAATGATGTATAAAAACTCACCCTTGGTCCAGCAATTTTCTTTATAGATCAACTGCTGAGGTGGTGTCATGTAGACAATGCTGCAGCCAATCAAACTTAGCCTATGAGCTAAAGTTATTTGAAAACAGACAACCCCTCTCAGGGCTCAGTCAGGAGGCTGTAGAACATGAACAATGATAGCTTTGCATGCAGAGATGGGTCTGCGGCTCTTCAAACTCGAGCGTGACAGCATTTATTTCTATGCAGCTTTCACACTTGAGTCAAGAAATCCACCAGCCAGTCCATGCACTGTGATGCCATACTGCCGTTTGACTGCACCCTGACACTGAGTCACCAAGGAGGGCTACTCAAGAACCTCTGATGATGATTATTTTTGTCCTTATTTTTTAAAGCAATGAGGTAAACGTACACCTTGTTCCCTTGTAGTATATGGCGTGTGGTACATCATGGTACATACAGCATGGTACATGCAGATGTGTTCATTGGCTTTCAGATCTTAATAACAAAATTTCAAAACAGCTTTATGCAGCACATGTAACTCAAAGTTTAGCCAGGACAGCCAAGTTTGCTATTATTTTAGGTTTTCTGTTCCCTATTGAAAAGGTCATCAGATCCACAAGTTTAGTCTACTATTTGTAGCTAGACATTAATAAAATATGTTTATTTTGACATTCCTGTAGCTGTAACTAGCATGTAGCTGCAGAAATAAAAGAGGAAATTATTTTGTGTGTAGTCAATGGGATTCCATTATGTGAAAAAATGTGTGATGTAGTCAGATACCTAGTGATTATTTTACAAAATATTTTTTCCAAAAAGTCATTAAAGGGTCATGAATTTATTGAGGTGTGTTTTTGATAGTTTAATTTACAAATATCATTTTAGCCTTATAATACAATATCCTTTATGTGTAAAATAACAATGAAGATTTTGATTAATTAAAAATTGGATGTGCACATGTTTGATGACTGAAAGGTAGGTCACCAGAATAATTTCCAAGCAACCCCATTAGCACACTATCTGTACACTCAGGCAGATTAATGACTGTCCTAAGAAATCATTAAGTGTATGTGCACATGAAGTCTTTTAGTAGAGTTTTTGAAGCAAAAACTGAGCAAAAACTTCAAATTCTCTTCAAAAGTGCAAAACTCCTCAAACACTTGGAGGTTTAACTCAGTTTCTTAAAAAAAACTCTGCAAAAAAGATTTTGCGTGTGTAAAGCCATTGAGGAGAACCTCCAAGTTTTTTAGGAGTTTTTAGATTTTTAGGATGATTTGGAGAGCTTAAATTGTTCTTAGTTTCAACTATAAATAGGGATGAGTGGACCCGTAGAAGTTCAGGTTCGTTGAGTTTGACTGAACTTTAGTCCAAAATTTGGTTTGAGTAGAATAACTGATCCCAAACTTGAACCAGAACCCAAACCTCATAGAAATAAATTTGGAGCTGGAAAAACTCTATTCTTTTCGAACTTCCAAACTGTAAAACAGACTTCTGGGAGAAGTCCATTTTTGGAGTCAAGCGTCGGACACAGTCTCCAGCACAAATCCTAAACTTTTCCCTTGGGGTTTGCTCATATCAAGCTATAATCCTTCCTCAAAATAAACCATGTGCATGCACCCTTAGATCTTTTTCCCTCCAGTGTTTATAATAAGAGACTTTTTTAAGGTTGTTATTTTAATTATTATTAACGTATATAACTGAGCCTGTGGCCAGTGGAAGCAGAGAAGTGAGGGAAAGCGAGAGCTGGATACTGGGCTATGACGTGCAGGGAAACACCACTCACAGCACAGTCAATCAGACAGAATGCGTATGACTGGGTCACGCCTTGATGATGTAAGGGAGTCTGAAAGGTAATGTGACATCAGTGGATGGCAGCAGCGGCAGCAGCTGGAGGTCTTGTGAGTGGAACTGAGCAAGCGCCGTTCACAGGCACGTATGGAAACATAAGGTATTTACAAAAATGCTTATTAAAAGGCTTAAATCGATGGGCACATTATACATTTTAGTGGACCACTTCTTTAATATCACAAAACAAAAAATTATTATTTATCATACTTACTTATATAGCACCATTAATTCCACCATTATTTACAGGCATCACTGTCCCCACTGGGGTTTACAATTTAAATTTCCTTTCTGTATATATTTGGAGAAGGGGAAGAAACTCATGCAAACACTGAAAGAATATACAAACTCCTTGCAGATGTTCTTTGTCGGATATGAACCCAGGACCCCAGAGCTGCAAAGCAACACTGCTAACAACTGAGCCACCATTCTATCCTTAAGTAAATCATACAATTACTTGGAAGTTATGAGACCATATAGATCTGTGTAGCTGTCACCCTCTAAATATTGTCCAACAAAACAAATATGCGCTGCCAAGTATGCTAATGATAATTCCAGAGAAATGAGCAGGAACCAGGACAAAGAAATGCTGTTTATTGTCGACACCTTTCAAAATAAACCACATTTATTCCTCAGGACAAACCACCTCATCCAGCACATTGTGTGTTGTGGTTGACAACCTGACCAGATGAGCAGTTCCCTATACACAAGTGTTCCTATCACTTGGATAAGACACTATAGGGCTATTGTTTTTTTCAAGCTCTTCTACATTACCATCTAAATATTATATCTAATTTTCTTTGCTATTTTTTAAATTCAGTTAAAGGGGTTGTAGCATCAACCACATGTAGCAACATAAGGTATTTAGAAAAATACTTATTTAAAATGTTTAAATCGATGAGCGCATTATACATTGCAGTGGACCACCTCTTTAAGATCTCTTAAAAATTAATGCAATCCAAAAATTGTTTTCTAACTACATGATTTCAGAATGTTCAAACATTTTCTTTTTTACTTGATGAAAACAAATAGATTTGGGGTAATTCGGGACAAAACAGAAATAGTCCATTGTATGATCATCTCCTAAATTAACAGTTCCGTAAGCAAAAATGCCAGTTCTAATTATCCATTAATGATACCAGATCTAATAGTTATACACCAATGATACTTGATACAAATAACCTTGTTATCTTATAGGGTTTTTTTCTGCCACTTACTAATTTCATTGAATATTGGGAAACTGTTTTGCTGTGACCTAAATACTACACGTCTCCCTCCCCTATTCTCATATTGTGTTCCTGGAGGGGAACCATCACTAGTTTTTTTTTCTAGCTATAAACGAGTTTTTGGCTGAAAAACTACAGCACTAAAAGTTTTATTTTTGAAACTAAACCCTATACAAAAGTAAATCTTCTGCCTGTGAAGTAATTTTAAGAGCATGAAAACGAGCTTTGTTTATAGCATGATGAATCTCCACTAAAAAGCACTATGCATATTTAAATTTTGTCATAATCATGTACTGATGCCTTCTAACATTAGAAATGGTAGTCAGCAATGTCTGAGCAGATGTGATCCAGAGCGCGAGCAGGTAAAATGAATATTGAAGACGAGGATGTTTGCTAAGTTAACCATCATTTAATACATTTTGCTTATGCATGCATTCTCTTGGTTTGTTGTAATTACTGTATATGAAATTTAAGGCGCAGTGTCGGTGCCGTGGACAAGCTGCTCAATTTGCATATCAAATATATTTGTTGCCGTGTTTAGTGGAGAAATTCTACACTTCTACAAATGGAAAAATTGTGAGAAATAATCTTTTACCTTTAAAATTAAGTTGCAATGAAAATGGTAACCTGTTTTATTGTGTTTGAAAAGTTGAGAAAAGTTTTTACTGTTTTCCATACAGTGGACATGAGTGACAGTCATTTTGTCATGTGGTCTCTAGCACATGATTTTTATTTAAGACTAATTTTTTCAAAGTATTAACTGTAGACATTATTTTAACCAGTCTATTCATGCTGCCCAAACCACAGACAGCATGAAGCAGAGACTCGCTGCACGATTACAGAAATTATGTTTTTCTTTAAAACACAGGAGCTGAAAGCAGATTAAAGTGAAAGACAAGATTAGTCCAGTGCTGCTTTTGGAAGGCTTTTCCCTATACTGCTCTAGTTGATGAACATGTCTGTCTCATGTATATACATTTCGAGGGGCCTGCCAATAAGCTAAGTGGTGTAGGAAGAAGCCAGCGGAGAGCAGTGCTGGACTCATGTCTTTGCTTATGGTTTCCGGCCGGATTTTTAAACTATGCTTTTTGTCAGTGATTGGGCAGCATAAATCACCTCATAAGTTCTCTTATATAGTGATCTGTTAAGTTACGATGAATCTAATTGGTCAGAACCATGATCATGGCAGCGCAAGCATTTAAACTTGCTTCAAAGTAAAAGTTGCTAGAATTGTCCTAAAGAGACATGAAATGATAACAACATAAAAGTGATTTTCTTGTGAAAAAGTATAAAAATGTACATAAATTATATGAATTGGATATAACTTGCCACAACCACTCTGACTGGAGCTGGTGTGACGTGGGTGTGGCCACCACAAGTCTAGTCTGTCTAAAATTATTACGACCCTCCAATGTACATCTCCACAAAATATCATCCAAAACTGCAACCACTAAGGTTTGCTTCAAGAGTTAGCACTTTTCAAGAAGTATTAAGTTACTCTCACACTTCTCGATACACAGTCCAATTTTGCACATTGATTTGTTTAAGAACGCAAGACACAACTTAATAAATTTAATTTAAAATGACAAACATAGTTACAATGTTTATTGCAAACAAAAAAGAGATAACAAATGACAGAGAGCCAAAACACGTTTCTTAAAATAAAATGGAAACAAACCCGAAACCTAATAATCACATTTTGTGTATAGGATCCAGTGCCTGTGGGATGCAGAAACTGGGAAAGGTCTTTAATTCGATTCACCCTGAAGAAAATGTCCATATCATAAATCCTACACACATTTTTAAGACCTCTTCCTTGTTGCTAATCCCCAATCCTGCAGTGTCACAACCAATTCTGGGTGAAGATAATTACAAATTTTGCCTCTTAATGTTCTCCTTCTGCCTTTGAGATGTAATGTTTACATTCAAAGAAATGCAATTCTCAGATCCTATGTGAAAAATAAACAGATTGCACACAGTGGACAATGTTCCTTACAATTAAATTACATTTTCAAAAACATTACGGTAGTTGTATAGACCCATAGTATGAAGCTATTCCATTAATATCATACAGTGAGTGCCATAAGAATATGCAGGAATCTGTCTTGCCAGCTAAATATAGAGGTGTTACCTATCATTGTAATCCTATCTTCGATGTAAATGAACTGACAATACTTGAACTGAGGGCTTTTGCTCATTTAGCATCTTATATAATGAATTAAAAAGTTATTTAAAAAACTATAGAAATGTGGTATTTTCACTATTCTATTAAATTGCTAAATAAAATTTAATGTGTCAATTAAACTGAAAATTGCCCAACATAATATTCAACACTGGTGAAGCATCAGAGAGTGGGTTAATGTCTTCTTGAGTGGTTGCATGAACTGTCCCATATTGCCCTGCAGATATGAAATCTAGAGGAATATCATGCCTTGTAGAGTGATGGTCAGTACCTGGGCCATTACAGATCAGCAGTTCCCAGCAGAGCAAAATTTGTAGAGCAAACTAATTTTCTGTTTCCAGAGTTGCTGGCTACATCTCTCTACTGTAGAGTGTAAGCTCTTATGGTTACCAAGATCCTCTCTCTCACTGTTCTGTTGAGCGTAAATTCTTATGGTCAGCGGAGTCTTCTCTCCCTCTCTCCTGTAGTGTGTGGGCTCTTATGGTCAGCGGAGTCCTCTCTCTCTCCTGTAGAGTGTAAGCTCATATTATCAGTGGGGTGATCACTATTTTTAGAGCACATGTGAGGAAGTCGTTTCTTTTATAAATATGAGAGAATAACACCACAAGAACAAAAGAAAAATATTTTAGAGCATTTCATTTTTTAAAGACAAAATTAGAGAAAAAAGTCTAGAGTTCATTCCATAGTTAAAACAAGCAAAGTTTGGACCATATTAGAATTGTAGTAAGTATTCACAGTGAGTTGTCTTAATGCCATTTGTTTTTTTAACAAGAAGAACGACAAAGAGGATGTTATAGATCTGCTTTACACTTCTTTTTCACTGATTTTCTATACAAATCAATAGAACAGCTGGCCTGAAGCTATTGACTCGTTCTATTCTAATTTTGTCTTTATTTAGGGGTTAATCTATCCTGAGAGCTTTAGGATCAACTACAAACTACTCTTATCTTTGCGCCAAAAGTGTCTGTCACAGATTGTATTGACCTTATTGATAATGATAGGACATAAATGAGGAATCTAACGTCAACCCTTTACAGTAAAGAATGGTGTGTTATATACAATACCATGGTGTAATGTAGCATTAAATGATTATGTTGGATCCACATTATAAGACAACATAATGCAAGCTTCTATCAAAATGTTAAAGCTAGTGAAGTATTCTGATTTTCCGCAATGTTTGATTCCACCAATTTACTGTAGGTGATAGAGATGAATATTCTTATTTATGAACTATGATACATATACGCAGTAAACTGACTAATATCCTTCAGAAGTTTTCAAAAATCTTCAATTTCAACTTTGAATCTCTTTTATTGTCCCTTTGACATTAATTTAAAGGGAAGCTGTCATCAAGTTGCTGATAGGTAATTTGAAATTAGCCTGATGTGTTGGCAGATACCTTGATTGCAATGATGTGTCACTTACTGGTCTGCTTGGTGTTCTTTTGATAAAATAAAATTACAGTTCTCTGAATGCTGAGCTTTGTATAACCTTGCCCACAGCACTGATTGGCAGCTTTGTGAACTGTATATTGGCAGAAATCTGCTAGTCACTTTTGGGGGCAGGGTTACACAGAGCAGGCAGAACTACATGGCAGGAGACAATTAGTCATCTAGTGATAATCTCCTGCTGATTTTATTGAAACTACAACAAGCAGTCTAGTAAGTGACACATCATTGGAATCAGGGACTCTGTCCCTACATCATGTTTTTGACAGATTATATAGCAATGACCCTTAAATAATATGAGCCAAAATATTGATTCAACATATAGTATGCAGTTTTGACATTTTATAGCCCTAATTTATAGTGTGCTATTCTATTAGCACTGATAGAGATTTCTAGATAATTCATTACATTTATTTTTTAGCTGAAGCTGTTGGCAAATTTCGATACACCTCATGCTGAGATTATATTATCGAATTCCATTAGTTCAGAGTTTGGCTAAATATTTTACATCTCTTTTTTGCCAACAGCAGATGTAATATGTTTAGACAAGTAATTCAGGGTGGGGATTCAATAAACATATTTTTCAAAGCTTGTAGATATTTTAAGACATTGAAAATTTTCTGTTCGGGAATAATTGCCTTCTAGTATTAAATTTAAGCATGAATGCCTTAGTAAAACATCATCAATATATTGATGTTTTTAACAAATGTACAAAATATAATACTTTAAGAAAATCAAGCTCTTAGTGTTCATGTCCTTGGGTTGACATTGCCATTTCTACCTTTCTCCATGGTAATGAGAGTCTCAGTTTCTTAAAAGAAATCACAACTGTCTATAATAACCAAAAATTTTTATTTAAAACCAGTCTCCACAAAAATATATACATGTTTCATGTCTGTAAAAAAACTCAAAAGCTAGCTGATAAAAATGAAAGTTAACCCCTTCTAAAAAAATAACTTTTAATTCTGTATTCTCTTTACTGGTGAGCTAGATGTTATTTCAAATAATGGAGTTCAGCAAGGGATTCTTCCAAAGATGTTGGGTGGTCTCACTGTTAAGTTCCCTAAAGTGCCAACATAATAGTGTCTTTCAAAAATGTACAAGAATCTACTCAATCCACTGTGACATCTGATTGTGTCTGTAATGACGGGTCTATGTGACCTCTATGTAAATATATTGATCACTATTTAAAACCTTTAGCGATGTCTTTAACTCCCAATATGCATGACAAAATAAATATCCTAGCATTGATCAATGATATTACCTTAGACAAGGGCTTGTTCCTTATGACAACAGATAAACAGTCTTTACATGTCTGTTTTAGATATGATGAAGGGATAAAGATGGTTCATGTCTTCCTGAGAACTAGCAACTTGGAATAGCTATATTTGTGTTTTGGTCAGTGAGCTGTCATAATACATAATTAAGCTATTTCTTGTGTTTAAATATCTATTTTACCCAAAGAGTAGTGGAACCGCCATGGGAACGGTCTTCCTACACCTATATTTGGCAATGGCAATACTAATTACAAACTACAGAATAATGTCTATTTAAAATCCACATTCAGTAATTTTCTCTCACTCACTCACTCAAGCAATTTAATTGAAAGCTAGATTTCAGGTTAGAGTTTATAACAAACTAGATGGTAGCCCGATTCTAATGCATCGGGTATTCAAGAATATGTATGTAGTTTATTTATGAAGATTTTAGAATAATACATTGAATACACAGGATTCGGCCGGCCGCGGCCAATTAGCGAAGCGTGGTTCAAATCCCGCGCTGGACTGCGTCTGTCGCTGATTGTTCGTGGCCGGCAACATAGTATATAGCACAGCCACATAGTATATAACAGCCCATGTAGTAAATAGCACAGCCACGTAGTACATAGCACAGCCACGTAGTATATTGCACAGCCACGTAGTATATAGCACAGCCCACAGAGTATATAGCAAAGACCGCGGTGTATATAGCACAGCCACGAAGTATATAACACAGCCCACGGAGTATATAGCAAGGCCACATAGTATATAGCACAGCTCACAGAGTGTATAACAGCCCACATAGCATATAACACAGCCATGTAGTTTATAACAGCCCACGTACCATATAACACAGCTCACGTAGTATATAACAGCCCACGCACGCAGTATATAACACAGCCCACGTAGTGTATAACACAGCCCACATAGTGTATAACACAGCCCACATAGTATATAACAGCCCACATAGTGTATAACACAGCCCACATAGTATATAGCACAGCCCACCTAGTATATAGCACAGCCACTTAGTATATAACAACCCACGTAGTATATAACACAGCCCACATAGTATATAGCACAGCCACATCTATATATATAATTGTCTAAGGGTTTTTCCGTCTGTCTGTCTGTCTTTCTGTCTGTCTGTCCTGGAAATCCCGCGTCTCTGATTGGTCGAGGCCGCCAGGCCTCGACCAATCAGCGACAGGCACAGTATCGACGTAGATGTCATAATGGTTGCCATGGCGACGATGATGTCATAAAGGTTGCCTCGACCAATCAGCGACGGGCACAGTCTGCCGCGAATTCTGGAATCATCATTGTCCATATACTACGCGGACATGCATATTCTAGAATACCCGATGCGTTAGAATCGGGCCACAATCTAGTAGTATATAACAGCCCATGTAGTGTATAACACAGCCACATAGTATATAGCACAGCCGCGTAGTATATAGCACAGCCACATAGTATATTGCACAGCCATGTAGTATATTGCACAGCCACGTAGTATGTTGCACAGCCCTCGTGGTATATTGCACAGCCCACGTAGTATATAGCAATGTGGGCATCATATCCCTGTTAGAAAAAATAATTAAAATAAAAAATCGTTATATACTCACCTTCCATTGGCCCCCGGATCCAGGCAAAGCGTTTACTGATACTCCTCGCATGCTCCGGTCCCAAGAGTGCATTGTGGTCTCACGAGATGATGACGTAGTGGTCTCACGAGACCGTTACGTCATCATCTCGCGAGATCGCAATGCATGGAGTGGTCACCGGAGCATCTCGAGGAGCGGGAAAGGCCTGTTCTGGATCCGAGGGGCCGACGGACGATGAGTATATAACTATTTTTTATTTTTTTATTATTTTTAACATTAGATCTTTTTACTATTGATGCTGCATAGGCAGCATCAAAAGTAAAAAGTTGGTCACACAGGGTTAATAGCAGCGCTAACGGAGTGCATTACACCGCGGCATAAAGCGGTCCGTTAACGCTGCCATTAACCCTGCGTGAGCGCTGACTGGAGGGGAGTATGGAGCGGGCACTGACTGTGGGGAGTAAGGATAAGCCATTTTGCCGCTGACTGTGCCCGTCGCTGATTGGTCGTGGCTGTTTTGCCACTAGCAATCATCGACTTGGGATTTCCGTGACAGACAGACAGAAGGAAGGACAGAAATACGGAAGTGACCCTTAGACAATTATATAATAGATGTATTAAATATGGATATAACCATGCCAAGTTGACTCCATACATTTTAATTTTGGATATTATGATGGCAATACTGAATCAACATTGGGCTATATTGAAAACTGAGCCAAGCCAATTCTGGCTTGATGTTTATCTGACTATGGCCGGGGTCACACTTGCTTGTGTAATGCGAGAAACTCGCACGAGTCTCTCGCATCAATCCCCGGCACTGCCGCCAGCACTCAGGACCTGAGTGTGCGGCTGCATGTATTTCTATGCAGCTGAACACTCCATTCCCGAGTGCTGGTGGTAGTGCCAGGAATTGTTGCGAGTTACTCGCATTAAGCAAGCAAGTGTGACACCGGCCTATCCCTGTATGACATTGAGAAGGAGTAAAGAAATAATAGAATTTTTAGTCTAAAGCCACTACATCCTAAAGAATGAGAACCCATTAAAAGGAAATATGTCAGCAGGTTTTTCCTATGTAATCTGAGTGCAGCATGAGCTGGTGTCTAAAACACTGAATTCAACAATGTGTCACTTATCAGGCTGTTTGCTGTTGTTTACTTACAATGAAGGTTTTATTACTAGGAATTACCATTGCTGGTACTATCTGCCTTGAGCCAACTTATCTTACCACTTCCCCTAGTGATAAGCTGCTCACTGTGAATAGACTATGTGCATAGAGAGCTGTGGTGTAGGTGGGGCCAGCTTTCTCAGCTCTGTTGCATTCCACACAGGGCTGGTGTTAGGGGCAGGCAGACCAGGCAGCTGCCTAGGGCCCCAGCTCCCTATGGGGCTCCAGCTAGTGGCACATCACACAGCCATTATGCCTGCCTCCAGCGCCGACTCCCCCGCTGCCGCATTGAACTATATCGGTGTCTGCCGGTACAATTCAAAGCAGTGATGGAAGAGAGAGCATCAGCTGATGCTCCCTCTCCCATCGTTTCCCACTCTGCCTCTGACACTGCGGGTGCACGATGATGTCATCATGCACTCACTATGTACCAGGCAGTGCAGCAGCTGAGACAGGAGCAGGGAGCAGCATGGGCACTAGGAGAGATGAGGAGTGTTTTTTTACTATAACGGTGAGTACTGGACTGTGGGACCATTCTCGGGGGGAGATGTGGGCTGTGTTATAAACTATGCGGGCTGTGCTATATACTATGTGGGCTGTGCTATATACTATGCAGGCTGTGCTATATACTATGTGGGCTGTGTTATATACTATGTGGGCTGTGCTATATACTATGAGGGCTGTGCTATATACTATGTGGGCTGTGCTATATACTATGCGGGCTGTGCTATATACTATGCGGACTGTACTATATACTATATGGGCTGTGCTATATACTATGCGGGCTGTGCTATATACTATGCGGGCTGTGTTATATACTATGTGGACTGTATTATATACTATGCTGGCAGTGCTATATACTATGCGGGCTTTGCTATATATTATGAGGCTGTGCTATATACTATGTGGGCTGTGCTTTATACAATGCGGGCTGTGCTATATACTATGTGGGCTGTGCTGTATACTATGTGGGCTGCGCTATATAATATGTGGGCTGTGCTATATACTATGCAGGCTGTGCTATATACTATGTGGGCTGTGCTATATACTATGTGGGCTGTGCTATATACTATGTGGACTGTATTATATACTATGTGGGCTGTGCTATATACTATGCGGGCTGTGTATATGCTATGTAGACTGTATTATATACTATGCTGGCTGTGTTATACTATGCGGGCTGAGCTATATACTATGCGGGCTGTGCTATATACTATGCAGACTGTATTATATACTATGTTGGCAGTGCTATATACTATGCGGGCTGTGCTGTATACTATGCGGGCAGTGCTATATACTATGCTGGCAGAGCTATATACTATGCGGGCTGTGTTATATACTATGTGGGCTGTGCTGTATACTATGGGGGCTGTGTTATATACTATTATTCCCATAGTCCTAAATATAAAGAGGCTATTAATCACTTCGAAAAACCAATGAGTACATATTCAATTATGGGTTACCATAAAAGAAAGAAGTGAATTCAGGGTAATATTTTAAAATTAATTAATTTATTAACAAATATTTAAAAGTAAGCATAAATACAAGTTATCAAAAAATATAAGGGGGGAGTTATGAACCACCAGACTAAAAAAGAAGAGGGGAGGCAGTACTACACAGATCCACCTGGTAAATAAAGTGAAAAATTAACTAAATTATGTAATAAAAGATGGATTTAAAGATGACATAATTGTAAACACACAGCCATCAAAAGCACACACCAATGGTGTATATATGTTTACCTATAGTAAATCACAGGATTTAATTCTCAAAAAATAAATGAATAAGTATGACCTATATATCCAGCAATACAACAGTGGTTGTTAAATGCAGGAAAGTAAGGCTACTATATGTATCATAAGAGAATACCTGATAAAGAGAGTCCCATGACATGGGCTGATTTACCTGTGGTTTGGAAAGTAGTGCCTAGCGCTGGTGGTGGAGTGTGGACACTGATCCCCTGATGCCTGACAAGCGCTGTTTCGCCGTAGCTTCTTCAGATAGGGTCCTCGCCCCTATGTGAAGAAGCTATGGCGAAGCAGCGCCAGGTGGATCTGTGTAGTACTGCCTCCCCTCTTCTTTTTTAGTCTGGTGGTTCATAACTCCCCCCTTATATTTTTTGATAACTTGTATTTATGCTTACTTTTAAATATTTGTTAATAAATTAATTAATTTTAAAATATTACCCTGAATTCACTTCTTTCTTTTATGGTAACCCATAATTGAATATGTACTCATTGTGTTATATACTATACTGGCTGAGCTATATACTATGCGGGCTGTGTTATATACTATACGGGCAATGTTATATACTGAGTGGGCTTTGCTATATACTATGAGGCTGTGCTATATGCTATGTGGGCTGTATTATATACTATGCTGGCAGTGCTATATACTATGCGAGCTGTGCTGTATACTATGCGGGCTGTTTTATATACTATGCTGGCTGAGCTATATACTATGCAGGCTTAGTTATATACTATGCAGGCTGTGCTATATACTATGTGGGCTGTGTAATATACTATGGAGGTACATTATATTCTATGTTGGAGGCTGTGTTATATACTATGCGGACTGTGTTATACACTGTGCAGGCTGTGTTACATGCCCGCTGCCTTGGAGTCATCCTTGATTCCGAGCTTTCATTCACCCCCCACATCCGATCACTGGCTCGCTCTTCTTATCTGCATCTCAAAAACATTTCCAGAATTCGCCCTTTTCTTACTTTCGACTCTGCAAAAACTCTTACTGTCTCACTTATTCATTCTCGTCTGGACTATTGTAACTCTCTACTAATTGGCCTACCTTTTACCAGACTCTCCCCGCTCCAATCTGTCCTGAATGCTGCTGCCAGGATCATATTCCTCGCCAACCGTTACACCGATGCCTCTACCTTGTGCCAGTCATTACACTGGCTACCCATCCAATCCAGAATCCAGTACAAAACTACTACCCTCATCCACAAAGCACTCCATGGCTCAGCACCACCCTACATCTCCTCTCTGGTCTCAGTCTACCAACCTACCCGTGCCCTCCGCTCTGCTAATGACCTCAGGTTAGCATCCTCAATAATCAGAACCTCCCACTCCCGTCTCCAAGACTTTACACGTGCGGCGCCGATTCTTTGGAATGCACTACCTAGGTTAATACAATTAATCCCCAATCCCCACAGTTTTAAGCGTGCACTAAAAACTCATTTGTTCAGATTGGCCTACCGCCTCAACGCATTAACCTAATTATCCCTGTGTGGCCTATTAATAAAAAACAACAACATAATCACGTTCCTCCATCATGTTCTCATACACTTTATGCAGTTAATAGCCTCTGTGTCTGTACTGTTACATACTTAGGCAGTTAACTGGTTCATGCAGCTTTACATGAACACCCGAGCCTTACACTATGGCTGGTCCAAATAACTAAAGCAATTGTTACCATCCACCTCTTGTGTCTCCCCTTTTCCTCATAGATTGTAAGCTTGCGAGCAGCAGGGCCCTCTTTCCTCCTGGTATCTGTTTTGAACTGTGATTTCTGTTATGCTGTAATGTCTGTTGTCTGTATAAGTCCCCTCTATAAGTTGTAAAGCGCTGCGGAATATGTTGGCGCTATATAAATAAAATTATTATTATTATTATTATTATATTATGTGGCTGTGTTATATACTCTGGGGGTACATTATATTCTATGAGGGAGGATGTGTTATATACTATGGTGGTACATTATTTTCTATGGGGGAGGCTGTGTTATATACTATGGGGGGCTGCATTATATTCTATGGGGGGCTACATTATATACTATGAGGAGGTGGGCTGTATTATATTGTATTCCGGGCTACATTACAGTCTATGGGAGGCTGTACTATATTTATATTCTATGAGGGGTGATTGCATCACTCTATGAGGGGGCTACATTATACTGTATGAGGGGGCTGCATTATATTCTATGGGTGGTTGCATTATACTCTTTGGGGTGGCTGCATTATACTCTATGGGGTGGCTGCATTATACTATGTGTAAACATAAATTCCCTTTAAATCAGATCTTTAATAGTATAAATATTAAAAAACACCTACCCAGTGAAAAAGGTTTGATACTAAAATAAACTGACCTATAAATTTGCCTAAAGATTCCCTGTAATAGGCCTAAATCCGTCCCTACCTGACTGTGGAGGTTGGCACCCTAAAAGAAACGATCCGGTGCCCCCACTCAATGTGGTCTATCCCTCACTCCTGTTTCACAACCCTCATAATAAAGGTAGGAAACAATCTCTCATAGAGTAAGGATGAAGAAAGCCTTTTTAATAAACAAAATCTTTCACTGGTATCTTATATGACAACTAGATAATACTAAAACATCCGTAGTCATAGCTCATACTCCACTATACAGCACATCTGTATAGTTCACCTGGCAGATTAAATGCAGACCAAGAGAACATAATGATTATAAATATCTGGGAGTGAACAGCTGAATCGGATGCATCCTGACGCGTTTCCCCGTACACACGGTTCATCAGGAGGTATTGTAGATATTAAGGAGGCCGGATGCCAATGATAGTTAGCGGCTGCATTATACTATATGTGGGCTGCATTATACTGTATCGAGGACTATGGGGCATACATTATACTATATGAAGAATTATGGGGTCCATTATACTATGGGAAGTGAATTGTACTAGATGGATGACTATGGCAGTGCATTATACTATAAGGAGCACTATGAGGAGTGTATTATGCTATGTGGAGGACTGAGCACTGTATTTTAATATATGGAGGACTGTGAAGAGTGTATTATATTATATGGAGGACTATGGGAAATGCATAATACTATATGGAGGAATGAGGAGTGTATTATACAGTACTATATGGAGGACTATGGGGCATATTATATTACTAGATTGTGGCCCGATTCTAACGCATCGGGTATTCTAGAATATGCATGTCCCCATAGTATATGGACAATGATGATTCCAGAATTCGCGGCAGACTGTGCCCATCGCTGATTGGTCGAGGCAACCTATATGACATCATCGTCGCCATGGCAACCATTATGACATCTACGTCGATACTGTGCCCATCGCTGATTGGTTGAGGCGAATTCGCGGCAGACTGTGCCCATCGCTGATTGGTCGAGGCAACCTTTATGACATCATCGTCGCCATGCTGTGCCCGTCGCTGATTGGTCGAGGCCTGGCGGCCTCGACCAATCAGAGACGCGGGATTTCCAGGACGGACAGACAGACAGACAGAAAAACCCTTAGACAATTATATATATAGATATGGAGGACTATGCGGTGTGCATTTTACAATATCGAGGACTGTGGTGCACATTATAATATATGGAGGACTATGTGGTGTATTATACTAAACAAGCAAAATGCTGCATATTCATCGAGTGATTAGATTGTTTATGCTGGAACAAAAATCCTTGCTCTCAGCAGCACTTTGCCGGTGTAAACTGTAGATGTGCTGCTGATAACATGATACTGTATGATGATCTGTTAGTGATCTAGTGATTGTTCTGTGTCCATCATTCTTTCTCAGTTGGTGTAAAGAGGACGGTAAACAAGCGTTGAATGATTTCAATATTGTTGATCACACTTATTTAGCTGCCTGAACTCAGTGCATGTAAATACATTCAAAATGCTTCTGTGTGATGAGCAATATGTTACCATTTGGGGCCCTATTTTAAACTTTGCCTAGGGCCCCACTTTGCCTAAAACCGGACCTGATTCCACATCTAAGATCCCTTATTGTGCCACAACTGCTATACCCAGTAATATAAGTGATACATTGTTGGAATCAGGGTCTCTTTTCCAACATTATTCTGCTCTACTCGGATGAAGTAGCAAAAACCTGGTGACAGATTATTTTTAATTCTATTCTAATGGCTGTTATCCAAGGGGCAATTGCGTAGATTGTGCAAATACCTGTTGCACGTCCTTCCTTGAAGTCACTGATGGCACATGCCAGTTTCGAAGTAATCGCTACATTTCCTATGATGACTTTAATTTGACCTTACAGCTGAAACACTACATATGAAAATATATAAGTAACATCATAGCAGCTAAATCTGCCAAAGATATGTTTGATTTGAAAACAATCCCATAACATTTTAAGATGTACCATAACTAAAATCCCAAATTTTTATAGTTAGTGGAATTAATAATATTCACTGTAGCATCAGAGAGGGGAATAGAAAATGTCTCTTAGCACAGTGCAAATAGATAATGAATTTAGGCCCTTTATTGTCTCATTGTCTTAATTAAACAATTTTGTTCACTTCTTATGAACTTCTTTTAAATGTCACAATTTAAAAAAAATTATTTTTACATTTAGATAATTTTTATTTTGTCTATTGTGTGATCATGTATCCTTTAACACAGTTCATTATATGTTTATTATTTCCTTCGTATACCATTAGCACTAGTGATGAGCTGATATACTCGTTACTCGAGATTTCTCGAGCATGCTTGGGGTCCGCCGAGTATTTTTTAGTGCTCGGAGATTTAGTTTTTTTTGCCGCAGCTGAATGATTTACATCTGTTAGCCAGCTTGATTACATGTGGGGATTCCCTAGCAACCAGGCAACCCCCACATGTACGTATGCTGGCTAACAGATGTAAATCATTCAGCTGAGGCGATGAAAACTAAAACTCCGAGCACTAATCGCTCATCACTAATTAGCACCTCATGAACAATTATGAGAGTTTTTTTATTATTTTTTGAACCAAGAAGAGAAAAACTGTATAGAAAAGAAAAAATCTTACAGAAGTTTTTATGCTTTTTCCATTTTATCCTGCACTTTCATTGCATTGACACAATTGGATCTATGTATTATCTAGCAGACACATTTTATGGTTTATTAATTTTTATTTTATGTACTATTATTATTATTAATATTATTATTATTATTATTATTAATAATTTATTGCTACTTATCATGTCTAATTGTTTTGTTGTGCGCAATCATGTGTACCACAATATATATTTTTACCACTTCAATCATGTGTTTTATTTGTTTTTAGTTCCTTTATATTTTTCTCTTTGTCACTTGCATAGTGCTGGTGTCTCTCTCATATTAGGACATTATGGTGACCAGTGCACACCTGTAGATTTACCAGTACCCCACCAGGCTTTGTTGTCTTGATAAAACCTGCAAGAAACAAAATGAGCAAAAACCCTGCTGTAACTAAATAAGTAAAAAGCAAAAGTGCATTTAAATAAATGTGATGTGCACACATCTACCCTGGGCATGCGTGGTCTAGCTTCTCTGATAGAAGTGGGGTGGTGGTGAGGATAGGGAAGCCAAATGTACATGTGGTGCTAGCGGCACCACTGGCGCTCAGATCAGTGATCAGATTGGCGCATTAAGATGTTAGTGAGGAGACATTACCCATGCCTCCTGAGAAAGCCATATACATTGCTCAAGAACAAATGAGTACACCCCCTTTGAAAAGTAAAATTTTAATCAATATCTTACTGAACACAAGAACAATTTCCAAAATATTGGCAAGATTGAGTTTTATAAAACATTTTTTAACTCAAAGCATAAAAGTATGGTTAATTAAATAAATTTTGTTACAAAATCTTCAGGGTTTTTTTCAAATTAGTTGATGCAAAAATGAATACACCCTACATCAAATACTAGACTACATCAATTTAGATCTAGTATTTTGTACGACTACCATGATTTTTAAGGACAGCACCAGGTTTTCTAGGCATGGAATGAACAAGTTGGCGACATATCACAACTCCTATCTTTTCCTATTCTTCAAAAACAACCTCCATCCAGCATCCAGGTTCTAAAAGACGTCATTCTTGAAGAATGGAAAAACATAGATGTTGCAATATGTCACTGATTTGTTCATTCCATGCCTAGAAGACTTTCTGCTGTTGTTAAAAATCATGGAGATCATGCAAAACACTGGAATTAGTATTTTTTGATGTGATGTTTTTGCATCAATTAATTTGAGTAAAAGTAAAGATTTTGTAATAAAAAAATTCTTAATAATCATTCTTTATGTTAATATTTATGTCTAATAAATTACTGTAATATATTTACACTTTATGTACAGCCTTTGATTAGGAATAATACAATACAATTGTGATCTACATTACTTCTGCAATTCTGCAACTTTACTTGGATATATGATGTACTTGTATTACTATATCTTATGTATGTATTGGGGATGCCATTAAAAGGGTATGTTTCCATTGTCAGGAAACGCTGCAGGTTTGACGCTGCATACAGTCCAGATGTTACAGCAGTAGAGGGGATTTAATGAAATCCCGTCTCCACTATGCGTTAAAAGACGCAGGTGGCAAACCCGTATAAACGGACATGTGGAGCGTCTTTTCAGAATGCAGCATGTCTGTTTACAATGCTGCGACACTCCATCGCCGCACCGTAAATTTCCCATAGACTATCATTAGATGCGGTAAAACCTCATCTAATGATTAGTCACATGTGTAGTAACTGCGTAACTACACATGTCTATTAATTTAAATTATCTCTTACCTGTCACACCGCCAGAAGTCCACTGCTAGTTCTCACGGTCAGCTGACTGCGAGTGCTAGAGTGTAGGTGATTGCCGGAGAGTTATCTCCAGTGGTCATCTTCAAGCTCTGCTATGTCTGGATGTCAGACACTCAGATGTAGCAGAGCTGGACTTGTCATGGGACACTCGTTATTAAGGACTGTGTCAGAACAGGGAGTATACCGTTGGCTTCTTATTTTTTATTTTTTTCCGGGAGAATGAGGGCTTGGCAGGAATGAGCGTACAATAAAATGGGGAAAATGTGTGGTGTTTTATTTCATTAAAATACTTTATTCTGCATGTGTGTGTTTTATTAACCCTTTACCAATTATAGGATTAGTAATAGTAGTTATCTTATTTAAGCCTTATTTAAGCCTCTCCATTAATAAACCGGCTTAATGTCACCTTGCAAAGGTGACATTAACCCCTTATTACACCATATGCCACTGCTACATGGCAGTGGGAAGAGATAGGCTAAGTGCCGGAATTGGCGCATCTTACAGATGCGCCATTTCTGGGTTGGCTGGGAGCTGGTATTTGTAGCTAGGGGGGCCAATATCCATGGTCCCTTCCTAGGCTATGAATATCAGCCCGCAGCTGTCTCGTAGCCTTTCTGACTATAAATTATAGGGGAACCTCACGTCATTTTTTTGAGAGGTCCCCCTATTTTAATAGCCAGTAAAGGCAAAATATTCAGATGTGGGCTGATATTCATAGCCTGGAAGCTCCATGGGTATTCGTCCCCTTCCCAGGCTATAAACATTGTCCCCTAGTCGCTGGTTTTACTCTCTGGCACAGAAAATTGCGCTGGACCCTATGACAATTTTTTTTTCATTTTTTATGAATTAAATAGATATTGCATTTAAGGCTGGGGTCACAATTGTGAGAAACTCACACAAGTTTGGCACCTCAATACCCAGCACTTCCGCCGGCACTGGGGACTGGAGTATACGGCTGCATAGAAATACATGCAGCCGCACGTTCCGCTCCCGAGTGTCGGCGGCAGTGCCAGGTATTAAAATGCGAGACTCGTCCGAGTTTCTCACATGTGTGATCCCGGCCTTAAATAAAGACACTCACATGAAATCTGCGTTAGGCCAGGGTCACACTTGCAAGAAACTCACGCGAGTCTCGCACCTCAATACCCAGCACTGCAGACAGCACTCAGGACCGGAGTGTGCGGTAGTGATCCTAGCCTCACTCTTTATGTACCATTTTATTATGTTTATTACTAAACTTCGGGCTTGGTATTATCTGTAGATATATCTATCTATCTATTATCTATCTATCTATCTATCTATCTATCTATCTATCGATATTGCTGTTATCTATTGATATATCTATCCTATCTATCTATCTTATCTATCCATCCATCTATCATATCTATCTATGTATCTATCTATTATCTACCTATAGATGTATCTATCTATCTGTGTGTGTAAGCATTATTCTTCAATGGAGCATGTAAAAGAAGAGGTTGGACAAAGAAATTACATTACAATTATTATTTTTTGTATATCTTTATTTAGCTTACAAAAACACACACAAATCCGCAAGAAAAAAAACGTATGAAAAACGCAGATGTACGCAGCGTCCAACCCGCAGCGTTTACTGACCATGGGAATATATCCCAATATATCTGCAAACAGGAAATCAGTATTTTTTTCCTTCCAAGAAGCCAAGGTTCAATTAGCTTTATTTAAAGTGGCAAAAAATGCATGCAATGAAAAAACGCATGTGGAAAAATGCATCAAAAATGCATGTAAAAAGCGCATTAAAAAAACAGGTGACCTACCAGTGACCTCAGATGCCGATTTGGTGCAGATTTTACCTGTGTCATATTCTGAACAAATACTGAGCCATTCATGAACGTGGAAACATACCCTAAATGTATACTTCCTGTTGCTTCCATAGGTCACTTTTTTTCAGGTAGTTAATTTTGTATTTTGTGTCTTGTTTTTAATTGTTAGTGAATAAAATATTTATTTTCAGTTACACTGCTCTTTTTGAGTATAATGTTTATAATATATAGTTATTGGAGTTGCTTCTTGAATATTATTGGGGGTGTATACATATGATACTGTCTGTATCTTTGACAGGGTCAGACTAGTGTATCTGGACCCACACTTGGCATTCACTTTAGGGGCCCACATTACAGCTACATGCAAATACCTGATAATTATCCCCAATATATTGTTAAATGCAGATGGCTCCTGCACATCTACTATGTGCACACCATTACTGTGATGTAGAATTACAGCAGTTTGTACTGAAGAGGTTCTTTGGTGAAAACAAGTTATCATCTATCCATAAGATTGGTGATAACTTAATGATCAATGAGGTCTGACCTTTCGAACTTTGAAAATAGGTAGAATGGTGAACTTTTATGACCAACGGGCACTTTTATTCTCATTTTTAAACGAAACTGCAGGTCAGATGTCGGACCGCCACTACAATCATCTTGTTTGGGACTACTAGAAAAAGCCAAGATCAGCACTCAGTGGCCACTTAGGGAATGATTGGATCAAACATGCTGCTTCATTCTAATGTAGATAAAGTTCCATATTCATCCGATCAGTGTGGGTCGAAGCAGGCAGATCTCCACCAATCAATAAGTTATCTATTTTCCTGTAGATAGATCATTACTTGTTTTTAATGTAGAACCCCTGAAAGTGCATCTTTGCCACCATGTAACAGCCAGGGGACAGGTGTACAGGTAATACAGTGACTTACCAGTGATGTCTCTAGTTGAAGACATTCATCTACTCTTCTTCATCTGGTGCAGACTGCTATCTTTTCTTGCAGCCAGGACTCATTTCTGTAAAAAGTACCACACAGACATCTACAGCTGATTGCTTTTAGAGAACATTCACAAATTTTTCACCGACTTGTACACTGTGCTAGGTGGAGAAAAAAAATTTACATATATTCGCCCTGCTCAGGAACATAATTTTCCTTTTGCTCCCACCATAGAAAACGGCATCCTGAAAAGTAAAATATGTTACAGCAGTAATAATATTCCCCAACTGGCATCTACATTAATTATGTCCCTCACTTGCCTCTATTAAGTAATAATGCATGTTTCTCATTCTGACCACCATACAGCAATTATGTCACCCATCATTCCCCATCCTGTAGTAATGTCCTCCATTTTGGTCTTCTTCCTGCAGTGTCTTCCATCCTGCACAACAATATATTTCACTCAATATGTGCACCCGAGGGCATACATTCAGTTGAAATCAGTGCTATTAATGGAGGGTCCCAGATTCATGCTACTCAGGGACCCATCGAGGACCTGGTGCCCTCCAAATCAATATCTGCTTTTTGGTGGGTCAGTTGAATGCTAATCTTTGATACAGACATGCATTTCTAGAATTATATTGGTATCAGCTACTGTACTAACCCATAGCTGTTTTTTAATTTTCATGAAAATACTCATTTTTACAATGGCACATTTACTCACTGTTGCTACATATAATGTTGATGAACACAGAATGCTATCAGTTCTTTATATACCACCAAACAACATTACAAACATAAAATACTAATACAAGCCATCACAGTTCCAGAGTAGATAAAAACACAAATAAAATTTGTTTGTAGGTCTCATATTTCATAGAGGTATGATTACAAAGCAGTATTGTCACATAAATTGGTAATATATTGTGTGATCTGTACACATCATAGATAGTGTTGAGCGATACTTTCCGATATCGGAAAGTATCGGTATCGGAAAGTATCGGCCGATACCGTCAAAATATCGGATCCAATCCGATACCGATACCCGATCCCAATGCAAGTCAATGGGACGAAAATATCGGAATTAAAATAAACCCTTTATAAAGTTGTAGGTTCATTCTACATGAAGGAAAACAACTAAGAATAATGTAGGATGTATTGGGGGACGTGGCGGAGACATTAAAGGCACAGAGGTTTAGCCCAATGTAATAGAATAGCAGGATTTTTTTTTTTTTTTTTTATGACGTTCGGCGTTAGAAAGAATTTGACTATGTTATTTTTTTTTTTTTTTTATGTCAGATATTGATGTTTCACTACTTCAACGCCCTTCACCTTCTTTTTTACTTCTCCCACGCTTTCTTCTTCATTATCCTCATCATCAGCTTCTTTGACATCAACTTCTTCACCTTATTCATCTTCTTCTTCATCTTCTACCTATTATTTTTTGGGTTACATTGTTCATATTCTTTTTATTTTACTATTATCTTCATCATATTCTACTTCTTCATCATATTCTTATTTGTGACAGGCATTCCCGTAGTTGTTATCTATAAAGTTTGAAGATTACACCTTCCGTTCTGCCTGTCACAAAAGAGTTACATTTGTCCGCGTTCAGTTTGGCCTGCAGCATCAGGCTTTATCCAGGGGCACCACGAGGAGGAACGGACTCACCCCCATACACTGCTTAGTCTTCTTCTGCTTATAATTTAGATAATATTTTTTGCTCTGATATTTAGTGTTATGCTTAATGTTCTTCTGCTCTTTGTTCTGCAGCCTCTTGTTCTTCTGCTTCTCGGTCTTCCAGGTCGTCGTCGTCTCCAGGGTTGTCGTCTCCGGGGTCGTCGTCATCAGGGTGGTCTTCAGGGTCGTCGTCTCCGGGGTTGTCGTCATCACGGTGGTCTTCAGGGTCATCGTCTCCAGGGTCGTCGTCATCACGGTGGTTGTCGTCTCTGGTGTCGTCGTCATCTTAGGGGTGTTCTTCCGGGTCATCGTGTTTAGTCTCTTGAACTTGGAAATGTAGCAGAAGGTACAAGAAGGCTGAGAAAATGCCGAGAACCAGCTGATGGAACTGGAACTCGGATGGCTACCCGAAGGTCCAAGAGCCAATGGAACTACCGAGGACCAGCTGACGTTACTGGAACCCGGTTACTAAGCAGGAGGTACCCGTGCCTGAAAGCACTACCAAGGACCACCTGACGTTGGTGGAACTCGGATACCCAGAGGGAGGCACCTAAGCCAAAGGCTCTGCCCGGAACCAGCTGACGGTACTGGAACCAGGATGGGGAGCAGAAGGTACAAGAGCAAAAGACACTGCCGAGAACCAGCTGACGGTGCTGGAACCCGGATGGGTAGCCGAAGGTCCAAGAGCCAATGGAACTACCGAGGACCAGCTGACGTTACTGGAACCCGGTTACTAAGCAGGAGGTACCCGTGCCTGAAAGCACTACCAAGGACCACCTGACATTGGTGGAACTCGGATACCCAGAGGGAGGCACCTAAGCCAAAGGCTCTGCCCGGAACCAGCTGACGGTACTGGAACCAGGATGGGGAGCAGAAGGTACAAGAGCAAGTGTCTGCGTGGCTTTTGCAGGACACGATGCCGGCTGCACAGCAGGGGAACAGCTGGCGGTGCTGAACCCCACTGACACATTGGCTGGTGTTTTTCTCTGTGCAGCTAGCAGTACCGGGCCCCAACTGGCGGTGTTGGAGCCCAGGGCTCTGCAGGGGGAGCAGAGTGTAGGCCGAAGCCTAATTGAACCAATTTCAAAAGTAACCTTTAACCCCCCCTCAGGGGTTACAAAGTAGAAGAGCCACAGCTTATGCAGCAGTAGTGCTGCACAAGTCAAAGGTTGCTCTTTTAATTTCGCTCCTTGCACACGCTGAATGAAACACGTATAACATTTAGCCCTTTATACAGTCAAACTGTGTTGGAGGCGCGAGTTCCCTTTGTAATGAGACGCAGCACAGATGTCAAGAATCCCTCCTTGGTGCTGGGTGCAGCCTCCTGAGCGTTGTTATTTGCTGTACAGGAGTCTGCGCTGTCGTGTTATCCCCTGGCCTAGCGCTGTTAGCGCTGCCCATGTTCTGGCATCATTTAATGTCGGCCGGTGCGGTTCGCGATGACCATGAACCCCAGCCCCGCAGTGTCTTAACATTGTTAAAACACTGCGGGGCTGGGATTCAGGGCCTGGCGCAGCACATATGTTCGCCTCTCACACTCGGGTCCTTACACCCGCTTCAGACTGTGCGGCGTCATCTGATCCCTTATCGCATGCCACGGCCATGAAGCCGCACAGTCCGCAGAAGGCGGAAGGAGATGAGGGACAGGCGAACTGATGCACTGATCATGCCCATCAATCACACCCTCGCAGTCCCAATAAATAAGACAACGAGGGGCGTTGTGTGGGTCAGGGCGGCCGCAGAGGCGCAGGCAGCCAAACAATGATGCCAGAAGACGGGCAGCGCTACCAAGGGGGTTGCAGCGTGTCATTACAAAGGAAAGTCACACCACCGGGACGGTTAAATGGTCACACAGAGGACACATTTTAGACGTGTTTTCAGTTCCACATGTGCGAGGAGAATACGTTTATGAGCCACCTTGCACAGATGCAGCATTACCGCTGTACAAGGTGGCCTTTAAAACGTACAAACGCCTGGGGGAGGGGGGACAGGTTCCCTTCAATTTCAGTTCTTGTGTCTGCGTGGCTTTTGCAGGACACGATGCCAGCTGCACAGCAGGGGAACAGCTGGCGGTGCTGAACCCCACTGACACATTGGCTGGTGTTTTTCTCTGTGCAGCTAGCAGTACCGGGCCCCAACTGGCGGTGTTGGAGCCCGGGTTCAGCAGGAGGAGGAGATGGAGCAGAGTGTAGGCCAAAGCCTGCACTGGCGGCAGCTTTTGGGTCTGTTGTGCCTGCGTGGCAGTTGCAGGACACGTTGCCGGCTGCACAGCAGGGGAACAGCTGGCGGTGCTGAACCCCACTGACACATTGGCTGGTGTTTTTCTCTGTGCAGCTAGCAGTACCGGGCCCCAACTGGCGGTGTTGGAGCCCGGGTTCAGCAGGAGGAGGAGATGGAGCAGAGTGTAGGCCGAAGCCTGCACTGGCGGCAGCTTTTGGGTCTGTTGTGCCTGCGTGGCAGTTGCAGGACACGTTGCCGGCTGCACAGCAGGGGAACAGCTGGCGGTGCTGAACCCCACTGACACATTGGCTGGTGTTTTTCTCTGTGCATCTAGCAGTACCGGGCCCCAACTGGCGGTGTTGGAGCCCAGGGCTCTGCAGGGGGAGCAGAGTGTAGGCCGAAGCCTAATTGAACCAATTTCAAAGGTAACCTTTAACCCCCCCTCAGGGGTTACAAAGTAGAAGAGCCACAGCTTATGCAGCAGTAGTGCTGCACAAGTCAAAGGTTGCTCTTTTAATTTTGCTCCTTGCACACGCTGAATGAAACACGTATAACATTTAGCCCTTTATACAGTCAAACTGTGTTGGAGGCGCGAGTTCCCTTTGTAATGAGACGCAGCACAGATGTCAAGAATCCCACCTTGGTGCTGGGTGCAGCCTCCTGAGCGTTGTTATTTGCTGTACAGGAGTCTGCGCTGTCGTGTTATCCCCTGGCCTAGCGCTGTTAGCGCTGCCCATGTTCTGGCATCATTTAATGTCGGCCGGTGCGGTTCGCGATGACCATGAACCCCAGCCCCGCAGTGTCTTAACATTGTTAAAACACTGCGGGGCTGGGATTCAGGGCCTGGCACAGCACATATGTTCACCTCTCACACTCGGGTCCTTACACCCGCTTCAGACTGTGCGGCGTCATCTGATCCCTTATCGCATGCCACGGCCATGAAGCCGCACAGTCCGCAGAAGGCGGAAGGAGATGAGGGACAGGCGAACTGATGCACTGATCATGCCCATCAATCACACCCTCGCAGTCCCAGTAAATAAGACAACGAGGGGCGTTGTGTGGGTCAGGGCGGCCGCAGAGGCGCAGGCAGCCAAACAATGATGCCAGAAGACGGGCAGCGCTACCAAGGGGGTTGCAGCGTGTCATTACAAAGGAAAGTCACACCACCGGGATGGTTAAATGGTCACACAGAGGACACATTTTAGACGTGTTTTCAGTTCCACATGTGCGAGGAGAATACGTTTATGAGCCACCTTGCACAGATGCAGCATTACCGCTGTACAAGGTGGCCTTTAAAACGTACAAACGCCTGGGGGAGGGGGGACAGGTTCCCTTCAATTTCAGTTCTTGTGTCTGCGTGGCTTTTGCAGGACACGATGCCGGCTGCACAGCAGGGGAACAGCTGGCGGTGCTGAACCCCACTGACACATTGGCTGGTGTTTTTCTCTGTGCAGCTAGCAGTACCGGGCCCCAACTGGCGGTGTTGGAGCCCGGGTTCAGCAGGAGGAGGAGATGGAGCAGAGTGTAGGCCGAAGCCTGCACTGGCGGCAGCTTTTGGGTCTGTTGTGCCTGCGTGGCAGTTGCAGGACACGTTGCCGGCTGCACAGCAGGGGAACAGCTGGCGGTGCTGAACCCCACTGACACATTGGCTGGTGTTTTTCTCTGTGCAGCTAGCAGTACCGGGCCCCAACAGGCGGTGTTGGAGCCCAGGGCTCTGCAGGGGGAGCAGAGTGTAGGCCGAAGCCTAATTGAACCAATTTCAAAGGTAACCTTTAACCCCCCCTCAGGGGTTACAAAGTAGAAGAGCCACAGCTTATGCAGCAGTAGTGCTGCACAAGTCAAAGGTTGCTCTTTTAATTTTGCTCCTTGCACACGCTGAATGAAACACGTATAACATTTAGGCCCTTACACAGTCAAACTGATTTTGAGGCGTGAGTTCCCTTCGTAAAGAGACGCAGTACAGCTGGCAAAAATGCCACCTTGGTGCTTTGCGCGGCCTCCTGAGCATCGTTATGTGTTGCACAGGAGTCTGCGCTGTCGTGTTATCCCTTGGCCTTGCGCTGTTAGTGCTGCCCGTCCTCTGACATCATTTGATGTCGGCAGGTGCGGTTCGCGATGCCCATGAATCACAGCCCCGCAGTGTCTTGACATAGTTAAAACACTGCGGGGCTGGGATTCATGGCCTGGCGCAGTACATATGTTCGCCTCTCGCTTGGGTTCTTACACCTGCTTCAGACTATGTGGCGTCAGCTGATCCCTTATCGCATGCCACGGCCATGAAGCCGCACAGTCCGAAGAAGGCGGAAGGAGATGAGGGACAGGCGAACTGATGCACTGATCATGCCCGTCAATCACACCCTCGCAGTCAAAATAAATAAGACACTGAGGGGCGTTGTGTGGGGCAAGGCGGCCGCAGAGGCGCACCCAGCCAAACAATGATGCCAGAAGACGGGCAGCGTTACCAAGGAGCTTGTTGCGTGTCAATACAAAGTAAAATCACACCTGAGGGACGTTTTAATGGTCACAGAGGACACATTTTAGACGTGTTCAGTTCCACGAGTGCAAGGAGAATAAGTTTCTGAGCCACCTTGCACACATGCAGCATTACTGCTGTACAAGGTGGCTGTAAAACATAGAAACACCTGGGGGAGGGGGGACAGGTTCCCTTCAATTTCAGTTCTTGTGTCTGCGTGGCGGTCGCAGGACACGTTGCCGGCTGCACAGCAGGGGAACAGCTGGCGGTGCTGAACCCCACTGACACATTGGCGAGTTGTTTTTCTCTGTGCAGCTAGCACATCTGGGCCCCAACTGGCGGTGTTAGAGCCCAGGGTCAGCAGGAGGAGCAGGGGGAGCGGAGTGTAGGCCGAAGCCTGCACTGGAGCAAGTTGAAAGGAAACCTTTAACCCCCCCCCCAGGCGTTTGTAGCTGGAAGAGCCATCGTGTACAGCACTAATGCTGGAAAAGGTAAACTTAGCTCTTTTAATTATGGTCCTTGCAGATGCTGAACCTAACACTTATGAAATGTGTCCCCTCACAGCGTTCAACCGTCCGGTAGGTGGAACTTTCCTTTGTCATGTGACGCAGCACAGCCGTCATTTTTACCCCCTTGGCGCCGTGCGCCGCCTCCTCAGCGTTGTTTGAATCTGTCCCGGAGCCTGCGCTGTTAGGTTACCCCTTGGCCATGCACACATTTCGCGCTGCCCGTCTTCTGACATCATTTGCTGTCAGGCTGGCTGCGCCTGTGTGGGTGCGCTGTCCGAGATTCAGCCTCGCGGTGTCGTCTAATGTAATCCCACCGCGGGCCTGGGATCCGTGGCCATGCGCAGTGCATATCCTCGCCTCTCACTCCCCTCCCTACGGCTTCTTCAGACTGTGCGGTGTCACGGCCGTGGCATGCTATTAGGGATCAGCTGACACCGAACAGTCTTTAGAAGCCGTAGGGAGGGGAGTGAGAGGCGAGGATGTGCACTGCGCATGGCCACGGATCCCAGGCCCGCGGTGGGATTACATTACACGACACCGCGAGGCTGAATCTCGGACAGCGCACCCACACAGGCGCAGCCAGCCTGACAGCAAATGATGTCAGAAGACGGGCAGCGCGAAATGTGTGCATGGCCAAGGGGTAACCTAACAGCGCAGGCTCCGGGACAGATTCAAACAACGCTGAGGAGGCGGCGCACGGCGCCAAGGGGGTAAAAATGACGGCTGAGCTGCGTCACATGACAAAGGAAAGTTCCACCTACCGGACGGTTGAACGCTGTGAGGGGACACATTTCATAAGTGTTAGGTTCAGCATCTGCAAGGAGCACCACGAAAAGAGGCACTTTTTCCCTTTGCATCATTACTGCTGCACAAGGTGGCTCCTTCAGTAACAAACGCCTGGGGGGGGGGGGACAGGTTCCCTTAAATTTAACTTGTTGTGCCTGCGTGGCGGTCGCAGTACACGTTGCCGTATACACAGCAGGGGAACAGCTGGCGGTGCTGAACCCCACTAACACATTGGCGAGGTGTTTGGCTCTGTGCGTACAGCACTTCTGGACGGCAACTGGCGGTGTTGGAGCCCAGGGACAGGTGGAGGAGGAGGAGGTTGGAGGAGGTAGGAGGAGGTAGGAGGGATTGCCACACACACAGCAGGGGAACAGCTGACGTTACTGAACCCCAATAACAGAGGAGGGACTGTTGACTGTGCGTACAGCACTTCTGGACGGCAACTGGCGGTGTTGGAGCCCAGGGACAGGTGGAGGAGGAGGAGGTTGGAGGAGGTAGGAGGAGGTAGGAGGGATTGCCACACACACAGCAGGGGAACAGCTGACGTTACTGAACCCCAATAACAGAGGAGGGACTGTTGACTGTGCGTACAGCACTTCTGGACGGCAACTGGCGGTGTTGGAGCCCAGGGACAGGTGGAGGAGGAGGAGGTTGGAGGAGGTAGGAGGAGGTAGGAGGGATTGCCACACACACAGCAGGGGAACAGCTGACGTTACTGAACCCCAATAACAGAGGAGCGACTGTTGACTGTGCGTACAGCACTTCTGGACGGCAACTGGCGGTGTTGGAGCCCAGGGACAGGTGGAGGAGGAGGAGGTTGGAGGAGGTTGGAGGAGGTAGGAGGGATTGCCACACACACAGCAGGGGAACAGCTGACGTTACTGAACCCCAATAACAGAGGAGCGACTGTTGACTGTGCGTACAGCACTTCTGGACGGCAACTGGCGGTGTTGGAGCCCAGGGACAGGTGGAGGAGGAGGAGGTTGGAGGAGGTTGGAGGAGGTAGGAGGGATTGCCACACACACAGCAGGGGAACAGCTGACGTTACTGAACCCCAATAACAGAGGAGGGACTGTTGACTGTGCGTACAGCACTTCTGGACGGCAACTGGCGGTGTTGGAGCCCAGGGACAGGTGGAGGAGGAGGAGGTTGGAGGAGGTAGGAGGAGGTAGGAGGGATTGCCACACACACAGCAGGGGA
Source organism: Ranitomeya variabilis (assembly GCF_051348905.1). Lineage (NCBI taxonomy): Eukaryota > Metazoa > Chordata > Amphibia > Anura > Dendrobatidae > Ranitomeya > Ranitomeya variabilis. The sequence goes on along the minus strand of NC_135237.1, from coordinate 108,387,119 downwards.
ACAGCTGACGTTACTGAACCCCAATAACAGAGGAGCGACTGTTGACTGTGCGTACAGCACTTCTGGACGGCAACTGGCGGTGTTGGAGCCCAGGGACAGGTGGAGGAGGAGGAGGTTGGAGGAGGTTGGAGGAGGTAGGAGGGATTGCCACACACACAGCAGGGGAACAGCTGACGTTACTGAACCCCAATAACAGAGGAGGGACTGTTGACTGTGCGTACAGCACTTCTGGACGGCAACTGGCGGTGTTGGAGCCCAGGGACAGGTGGAGGAGGAGGAGGTTGGAGGAGGTAGGAGGAGGTAGGAGGGATTGCCACACACACAGCAGGGGAACAGCTGATGTTACTGAACCCCAATAACAGAGGAGCGACTGTTGACTGTGCGTACAGCACTTCTGGACGGCAACTGGCGGTGTTGGATTCCAGGGACAGGTGGAGGAGGAGGAGGTTGGAGGAGGTAGGAGGAGGTAGGAGGGATTGCCACACACACAGCAGGGGAACAGCTGACGTTACTGAACCCCAATAACAGAGGAGCGACTGTTGACTGTGCGTACAGCACTTCTGGACGGCAACTGGCGGTGTTGGAGCCCAGGGACAGGTGGAGGAGGAGGAGGTTGGAGGAGGTTGGAGGAGGTAGGAGGGATTGCCACACACACAGCAGGGGAACAGCTGACGTTACTGAACCCCAATAACAGAGGAGGGACTGTTGACTGTGCGTACAGCACTTCTGGACGGCAACTGGCGGTGTTGGAGCCCAGGGACAGGTGGAGGAGGAGGAGGTTGGAGGAGGTAGGAGGAGGTAGGAGGGATTGCCACACACACAGCAGGGGAACAGCTGACGTTACTGAACCCCAATAACAGAGGAGCGACTGTTGACTGTGCGTACAGCACTTCTGGACGGCAACTGGCGGTGTTGGAGCCCAGGGACAGGTGGAGGAGGAGGAGGTTGGAGGAGGTAGGAGGAGGTAGGAGGGATTGCCACACACACAGCAGGGGAACAGCTGACGTTACTGAACCCCAATAACAGAGGAGCGACTGTTGACTGTGCGTACAGCACTTCTGGACGGCAACTGGCGGTGTTGGAGCCCAGGGACAGGTGGAGGAGGAGGAGGTTGGAGGAGGTTGGAGGAGGTAGGAGGGATTGCCACACACACAGCAGGGGAACAGCTGACGTTACTGAACCCCAATAACAGAGGAGCGACTGTTGACTGTGCGTACAGCACTTCTGGACGGCAACTGGCGGTGTTGGAGCCCAGGGACAGGTGGAGGAGGAGGAGGTTGGAGGAGGTAGGAGGAGGTAGGAGGGATTGCCACACACACAGCAGGGGAACAGCTGACGTTACTGAACCCCAATAACAGAGGAGCGACTGTTGACTGTGCGTACAGCACTTCTGGACGGCAACTGGCGGTGTTGGAGCCCAGGGACAGGTGGAAAAGCAGAGGAACACAATGTAGGCCGAAGCCTGAGAAAGTCGAAAGGGAACCTTTAACCCCCCCCCCAAGGCGTTTGTAGCTGAAAGAGCCAGCTTGTGCAGCACAAAAGATGCAAAAGGAAAAGGTGGCTCTTTTCATCATGCTCCTTGCAAACACAGAACTAAACACTTATAAAATGTGTCCCCTGCAACCGTAAAACCGTCCCGGAGGTGGGACTTTCCTTCATAATGTGACGCAGCACAGCCGTCATTCCTACCCCCCCGGCGCCGCGCACCGGCTCCTCAGCGTTGTTTGATTCCGTCCCGGAGCCTGCGCTGTTATGTTATCCCGTGGCCAGGCACACTTAGCGCTGCCCGTCTTCTGGCATCATTTGGTGTCAGGATGGCTGCGCCTGTGCGGCCGCGCTGGCAGAGAGCCCACCTCGCAGTGTCTTCTGATTTAATCCCACTGGGGGCCTGGGATCCATGGACATGCGCAGTGCATATCCTCGCCTCTCACTCCCCTCCCTACGGCTTCTTAAGACTGCGGTGTCACGGCCGTGGCATGCTATTAGGGACCAGCTGACACCGAACAGTCTGAAGAAGCCATAGGGAGATGAGTGAGAGGTGGAGGTTCAGATATGCACTGCGCATGTCCATGGATCCCAGGCCCCCAGTGGGATTAAATCAGAAGACACTGCGAGGCGGGCTCTCTGCCAGCGCGGCCGCACAGGCGCAGCCATCCTGACACCAAATGATGCCAGAAGACGGGCAGCGCTAAGTATGCCTGGCCACGGGATAACATAACAGCGCAGGCTCCGGGACGGAATCAAACAATGCTGAGGAGCCGGTGCGCGGCGCCGGGGGGGTAGGAATGACGGCTGTGCTGCGTCACATTACGAAGGAAAGTCCCACCTCCGGGACGGTTTTACGGTATCAGTGGACACATTTTATAAGTGTTAAGTTCTGCGTGTGCAAGGAGCTAAACAAAAATAGCTACCTTTTCCTTGTGCAGCATTACTGCTGCACAAGGTGGCTCTTTCAGCAACAAACGCCTTGGGGGGGGGGGGACAGATTCCCTTACATTTCAGTTGTTGTGTCAGCGTGGCGGTCGCATGACACATTGCCGGCTACACAGCTGGGGATCAGCTGACGTTACTGAAACCCAATAACACTGGGTCGTATGTTTTGACTGTGCAGACGGCACTTCTGAGCCTCAACTGGCGGTGTTGGAGCCCAGGAATTTAAGTTCAGGTGGTAGAAAGATGAACACAACAGGAGACCTGGATAACGTATACAGTGACCTAATTATTTAATCAGGAGGAGGAGTGGCAAATTCCTGCGAGATCCAGGCCTTGTTCATTTTCAGGAAAGTAAGCCGGTCAACGTTATCGGAGGATAGTCGCATGCGACGGTCAGTTAGTACACCACCTGCAGCACTAAAGACACGTTCCGATAATACACTGGCCGCAGGGCAAGACAGCACCTCCAATGCATACTGGCTTAGCTCTGGCCATGTATCCAGCTTTGAGACCCAAAACTTGAAAGGGGAAGAGCCGTCTGGGAGTACAGCAAGAGGGCAAGACATGTAGTCTGTCACCATCTGACGGAACCGTTGCCTCCTGCTGACTGGAGCCGTCTGTGATGGTGTAGACTTTTGTGGGGGGCACAGAAAACTGTGCCACAGTTGGGCCATACTGGTCTTGCCTTGGGCAGAGGCACTGCTTCTGCTCCCTCTTTGTGCAGAGCCTCCACCACTGCCTGGACGCACTGAGCTGCTTTGGAATGCACTAGCAGCACTTCTCTCAGTTGGAATGGAGAAGATGATGGAATTCACCAGTGTGTCTTGGTACTCCCGCATTTTTCGCTCCCGGTTCAACGGTGTGATGAGGCTTTCTACATTGTCCCGGTAGCGAGGATCGAGGAGGGTGAACACCCAATAATCAGACATGTTGAGAATGTGGGCGATGCGGCGGTCGTTTCTCAGGCACTGCAGCATGTAATCCACCATGTGCTGCAGACTGCCAACTGCCCAAGAAACGCTGTCCCCTGCTGGAGGCGTGATCTCTGCCTGCTCGTCATCACCCCACCCTCGCTGTACACACTGAGTACTGGACAATTCGGTAACTCCCTCCTCTGGACGGACGTCTTCCTCCTCCATTGACTCCTCCTCATCCTCCTCACAAACTGTCCCCTGCCTACGCGTTTGTGAGGAACCACGTGGCGCTGACTGTCCACAAGATGATGGAAATGGTGAATCCTCATCCTCCACCTCTTCCACAACATCATCCCTTAGCGCTTGCAGTGATTTTTCAAGCAGGCAGATAAGGGGGACAGTCATGCTGACTAGTGCATCATCTGCACTCGCCATCCGCGTGGAATAATCGAAGGGACGCAAAACCTGGCAGACGTCATTCATAGTGGCCCACTCTGTGGTTGTGAAGTCTGTACGGCGCTGACTGCGACTTCTTTGCGCCTGAAGCAGCTGGTACTCCATTACAGCTTGCTGCTGCTCACACAACCGCTCCAACATATGTAACGTGGAATTCCACCTGGTAGGTAGGTCACATATGATGCGATGTTCCGGCAGGCGGTGTCGGCGCTGCAGAGCCGCAATGCGCGCTTTTGCCGTGCTGGAACGCCGCAAGTGAGCACACTCTAGGCGGACCTTGTGCAGCAGTGCATCAAGATCCGGATAGTCCCTCAAAAAGCTCTGCACGACCAAATTGAGCACATGTGCCAGACATGGGATGTGAGTGAGGTTGCCGAGGCCCAGAGCTGCCACCAGATTTCGGCCATTATCACACACTACCATGCCTGGCTGGAGATTCGCTGGCACAAACCACACATCGCTCTCCTGCTTGATGGCATTCCAGAGCTCCTGCGCTGTGTGGCTACGATTCCCCAAAAAAATTAATTTCAAGACGGCCTGTTGACGTTTGGCCACGGCTGTGCTCATGTCGGTCGTAACAGGTACACGTTCATCACGGGTCCATGTGGAGGTGGACTGTGACGGCTGCTGCAGCGATGATTCTGAGGAACTGGTGTAAGAGGAGGAGTCAATGCGTACAGAATGGATTCCTGCAATCCTTGGAGTGGGCAGGACACGTCCTGCGCCACTCGCACGGTCTGTACCCGGCTCAACGACATTAACCCAATGGGCAGTGAGGGAAAGGTATCGCCCCTGTCCATGTTGACTGGTCCACGCATCGGTGGTGAGGTGGACCTTGCTACTGACGGCGTTCAGTAGCGCGTGTTTTATGTGTCCCTCCACATGCTTGTGCAGGGCAGGGACGGCTTGCCTGCTGAAGTAAAAGCGGCTGGGCACATTGTACTGTGGGACTGCCAATGACATCAAGTCACGGAAGCTGTCAGTCTCCACCAGCCTGAATGACAGCATTTCCAGTGACAGAAGTTTGGCAATGCCTGCAGTCAGAGCCTGTGCTCGTGGGTGGTTTGACGAGAAAGGCCGCCTTTTCTCCCATGCCTGTACTACCGATGGCTGTAGACTGGGCTGGGAGTGTGTGGATGACTGGGAAAGTGGTGCTGCGGGTGGAATTACAGCGGGTCTCTGGACAACAGGGCCAGAGGTTCTTCCACGGCGATCCTGGGAGGAAGCCGAACCAGCTGCGTGTGAGCTAGAGGAAGAGGCAACACGAGCTGAAGAGGTGGTAGCTGCCGCTGTTGGTTGGCCTACCTCTTCAGTGTGTTTTTCTAACTCCGCCGGGTGCCTGTTGCGCACATGTTTCCACATGTTGGAGGTATTGAGGTTGCTGACATTTCGACCTCTTTTGACTTTTTGATGACACACCTTGCATCTGACATAGCAAATGTCATCTGCAACTGTGTCAAAAAAGGACCAGGCACTGCAAGTCTTGGGAGCGCCCTTTTTGGCTTTTGGAAGAGACATGCTCCTAACGGGTGCCAAAGCGGAGGCTGCAGGATCCGCAGTCTTCCCCCTCCCTCTCCCTCTTTGGGCCGTACGGGGAATCTCTTCCTCAGAGCTGCTCCCACCACCTTCCTGTCCCTCACGCCAAGATGGGTCGAGGACCTCATCATCTACACTACCCTCTGCCCCCAACTGCTCCTCCTGGGTAGTCTCAGCAGCAGAGCACGCACCAGTAAGTGGCACCTGAGTGTCATCATCAGCTGATGCGGCCTGCGATGTGGTGACCGGAGCCACTGGCCCACCCGCCTCTTCAGAGGAAGACAGAAAAAGCTGTTGGGCATCACTGCACCCTGCCTCTTCTTCCATTTCTCCAATGCTGCTTGGCTGGCCCCCTGTTTCCAAGCCAAGAGATTCAGAGAACAGAAGTAGAGACGGCTCCTGTCCTGGGCTCTCTGTCTGCCTGGGCAATTTGGCAGGTGGTGAAGAGACAGATGGCTGCTCTCCAGTGCTCTGTGTCTGAGAGGATGTGGCACTAATGGAAGTTGATGCATTAGCTGCCATCCATCCGACAACAGCTTCAATTTGTTCTTCACGCAGCAGCGGTGTACGGTGCTCTGACACAAAGCTGCGCATGAATGACTGTTGCCTGGTGAAAGTGGGTGCTGATGAGTCACCGGTGCCCGCAGCAGGCACAGAATCCCCACGTCCCCTCCCTGCTCCGCGACGGCTCCCACGCCCACGTGCCTTACTCACTGCCTTCTTCATCTTGGTTGACTGATAAAGATAAGCAGAAAAGTACTAACGGATTTGTGTGCTTATTCCTGAGCAACTCCTCCTAACAGGTATAAGAAACACTAATTTTCTAAAGTGTGGACTAGACTTTAACATGAGCTAATGTGGCCTACACAAATGTAAAGTGGTGTAACTGGTGTGTTTGGTGAACTTTATTATTTATTTCTTTTTTGGGGGCTGAACTGACAACAGATAGAGCTGCAGTCACACGGAGACCGTGCAGACAGACGTAAACGGCGCTGCAAGGCCCAAAAACCCTCCTCTACGTTATCCTATGTAGTGTTTTTCCACAAGTTAGCTGGAGACGGGTGGAAAGACACTAATAGGATTTTTTTAAATAAATTAGCAGCAACCTACACTACTTGAAAAAAAAAGAAAATTGATTTGGCGGTATGACGCAGTGAACAACCCTGAGCTGGAGACAACCAGGCTATGGCTGCTCACAGACTACAGGGCGAGCTGCAATCACACGGAGACCGTGCAGACAGCCGTAAACGGCGCTGCAAGGCCCAAAAACCCTCCTCTACTTTATCCTATGTAGTGTTTTTCCACAAATTAGCTGGAGACGGGTGGAAAGACACTAATAGGATTTTTTTAAATAAATTAGCAGCAGACTACACTACTTGAAAAAAAAAGAAAATTGATTTGGCGGTATGACGCAGTGAACAACCCTGAGCTGGAGACAACCAGGCTATGGCTGCTCACAGACTACAGGGCGAGCTGCAATCACACGGAGACCGTGCAGACAGCCGTAAACGGCGCTGCAAGGCCCAAAAACCCTCCTCTACTTTATCCTATGTAGTGTTTTTCCACAAATTAGCTGGAGACGGGTGGAAAGACACTAATAGGATTTTTTTAAATAAATTAGCAGCAGACTACACTACTTGAAAAAAAATAAAAATTGATTTGGCGGTATGACGCAGTGAACAACCCTGAGCTGGAGACAACCAGGCTATGGCTGCTCACAGACTACAGGGCGAGCTGCAATCACACGGAGACCGTGCAGACAGCCGTAAACGGCGCTGCAAGGCCCAAAAACCCTCCTCTACTTTATCCTATGTAGTGTTTTTCCACAAATTAGCTGGAGACGGGTGGAAAGACACTAATAGGATTTTTTAAAATAAATTAGCAGAAGACTACACTACTTGAAAAAAAATGAAAATTGATTTGGCGGTATGACGCAGTGAACAACCCTGAGCTGGAGACAACCAGGCTATGGCTGCTCACAGACTACAGGGCGAGCTGCAGTCACATGGAGACCATGCAGACAGCCGTAAACGGCGCTGCAAGGCCCAAAAACCCTCCTCTACTTTATCCTATGTAGTGTTTTTCCACAAATTAGCTGGAGACGGGTGGAAAGACACTAATAGGATTTTTTTGAATAAATTAGCAGCAGACTACACTACTTGAAAAAAAAAAAAAAAAAGAACAGTATGAGGCAATGAACCACCCTCCCTGAACTGAATACAACCAGCTATGGATGGCCTATGTGGCTGCACTCAGACTAGAGAGTGGGCTGCACTCACACACACACACACACAGACCTTGCAGATCGCTGTGAAAACAGCGCTACAAGGCAAAAGCAAGGTGAATAGTAGGTGAACACAGCGGTTGCTAAATTAGCCTTTGGAAAGCACAAAGAAGCAAATCGCTATCTCTAAACTGTCCCTCAGTCAGCAAACAGCGTCCTGTCACTAACTGAATTCACAGCAGAGTGATCGCAAAATGGCGCCAGCGACTTTTAAACTGCAGCATGACATCATTTCAGCAGCCAATCACAGCCTTGCCAGTAGTTTCATGCCCTCCATGCTAAACAGGATGTGCCCACACTTGGAATCATTCTCATTGGCTGAATTTCTGCATTTTGAATCTTGGAACTTCCGATTCCGGTATCCGATACGCGGCAAGTATCGGAATCCCGGTATCGGAATTCCGATACCGCAAGTATCGGCCGATACACGATACTTGCGGTATCGGAATGCTCAACACTAATCATAGATAAAAATGTAGACTCAAATGGTCAGAGAGTTAGGTCATTGCTAAACTTATACAAATTTTGCTGACTAGAATGGCTTCAATGAATTTGTGAACCAATACAACATGTTCTATTATGTGATACATTGCCAATTTAATCAATCCGAAAATGTAGCCTTTCCAAATGTCATTTCCAAAACAGTAGATAGGAATGACTAATCATATTTGACAAATCGACGCAGAGATCAAATTCTAAGGATTCAATCACAATTAAAGACATGAAAGAACAGCAGCTATTTAAATGTGTGGAGATGAAGAAAATGATGATGAAGGAAAAAAGAGAAACAAAAACAGAAAAATGTAGATAATATTTAGATATAAAATCTGTAAAGATAATTGTGCAAATTGTCTGTAATATAATTGGGCTGTCAGGGATAATGGGGAATGATTCCATTTAATTATTATATTGTTTGTCCCTGTTATAATAATGTTTTGAAGACAGCAGTGGGTAAACCATGTATCCAACCTTGGCGGCTCTACAGTAGCCCAATTGATAAGGAAGCTCACAGCCTTCTAAAATCAGGTAGGCGCTTCCTACTGTCTACTAACATGCAAGGGACTAAACAAGTAAATGTCATTGTTCACAGTAACTGAGTAGGTAAAAGAGGATAATGGGTGTAGTGATGGGTGGATCCGTGGATGTTCAGGTCCATCGGGTTCAGCCAAGCATTAACAAAAAATATCAGTTCGGGTACCAGAACGGTACCCAGACTCGAACCTGAAATCGGACCCCATTCAAATGAATGAGGGACCTGAACATTTAGCATTTCCCACACTGACATATATGTGACAGCGCAGTAAACACTAGCTCCGATCAGCAGTAACCTTTCACGGTACCTCCGGTCAGAGCGCAGAGGGCTAAATGCTGTCACACAAAATGTTACCGCCAGTCACAGGAGGCTGATGAGAGTACCACTCTCATCATCCTTTGTCTGGTCTCGCAGATAGCAGTAAAAGCAGGTGAAGCTGATGACAGTAATTGCTAGCCTGTACCTGTCCATAGTAATAAAGTCGTCAGTGACATAATTAATGCAGTGAGTGTATAGCTTACTGTACATGTATTTATTGAATAAATAAATAAAAGAAAAGAATGCTATGATGTCCCCTCTATTCCTGATGACCAGTGCAGGTAAAGCTTACAGCTGCATGTGTCAGCCCACAGTTGTCAGCTTTATTTTGGCTGGTTATCAAAATTAAAAGGGTCCAAGCCATTTTTTAAATTAATTTGAACAAATAATTTTAAAAAAGGGCATATGAGTCCCCCTTTTTGATAACCAGCCAAGCTAAAGCAGACAGCTGGGGACTGACATTCTCAGCCTGGAAAGGGGCCATGTATATTGGCCCTCCCAGCTTAAAAATAGCAGCCCGCAGCAACCTCAGGAAAGGCGCATCTATTAGATGCACCAATTCTAGCACTTAGCCTGGCTCTTTGGCAAGTGGGGTAATAGTTTTGGGATTGATGCCAGCTTTGTAGTGTCAGCTATTATCAAGCCCAGACACTCCCATTACTAACCCCATAATCGAAAGTAAGAAAGACACACAGAAAAAAGTATTTTTATTGATAAAACACTCCCTCACATTAACCCTATTTTATCAATTTATTAATATAAAAAAATCACAATATGCTTCACCAGTCACTCGATAATCCATATGTCCTACGACGTTCTCCAACTCTGCTACATCTGGATGTGTTACTGAGCGGTGGCATGATGCTACCGCTCAGCCCTGCATCTAGGATACACTGTGCTGACTGTGAGAACGTGGCTGCATGTGACCGGTGGTAACCTTAATGACATCATCACCAGTCACAAGTAGTTGCATTCGCATGCTCAGTTCAGTGTATCCTAGGTTCAGGACTTAGGGGTAGCATCATGCCACCACTCAGCAATGCATCCACATGTAGCAGAGCTGGAACACATCTTGGGACATATGGATTATTGGCAGACAGGTGAGGAGTACTGTGATTTTATATGAAATGGATAATGAATGGGTAAAAGAGGGTTATTGTGGGGGAGTGTTTTTTTCAATTAAAGGACTTTTCTCTTTTTGAGTATCTATTACTTTTGACTATAGTGATAGTAATGGGGGTGTCTTTTAGATGCCTCTCCATTACTAACCCCCTCTCCATTACATGACCCCTTCCAAGTCTGGGACTAAAAGCCTCCAGCTGTCTGCTTTATCTTGGCTGGTTATTAAAAAATGGGAGGGACCCCGTACCATTTTTTTAATTATTTATTTAAATAATTAAAAAACAGTGTGGGACCCCTTTATTTTTGATAATGAGGCAAAATAAAGTTTACAGCTGGGGGCTGTAGTCAGCAGCTGTCAACTTTACCTCCACTCCACTACACTCGGAAGACATCTGAATACAGTTTAAGTTCCCCCAAGTGGCCGAATGGAGAAGATAGAAGATGGAGAAAAAAATTCCTCTACTTATACAAGGGAGGTTGAGTAAACTATGCTATAGAGTGTGATTTGCATAATTGGCCCAATTCTCTTGGATGAGAGGTGATCTGCACCTATTGTAAAAGTGAGAAGCTGACTGGTATAATGGCGAGATATTTCTTATTCTGATATATTCAAACATGTTTAGCTGTTTTGATGTTGTGTCCGTATGGTGTACTGTCTAACAGTAAACTTTTGTTTTCATGTGTGTTCTGTGTGTATATGTATAATTATAGAAGGCACTACAAGTACAGAAAGATAACAATTTCACATACAGATATAGTATGTATCGATAAATAAAATATTGATATTTGCAGATGATACAAAACTATGTAAAGCAGTCAATACAAGAGAAGATAGAATTCTGCTACAGATGGGTCTGGATAAGTTGGAAACTTTGTGCCGAGAGATGGCAGATGCAGTTTAATAATGATAAATGTAAGGTTATACACATGAAAAGAAGGAATCAATATCACCATTACACACTTAATGGGAAACCACTGGGTAAATCTGACATGGAGAAGGACTTGGGGATCCTAGTCAATGATAAACATACCAGGATCAGCCAGTGCCAGGCAGTGACTGCCAAGGCAAACAGGATCATGGGGTGCATTAAAAGAGGCCTGGATACACATGATGAGAGCATTATACTGCCTCTGTACAAATCCCTGGTTAGACCGTACATGGAGAACTCTGTACAGTTTTGGGCACCGGTGCTCAGTAAGGATGTAATAGAGCTAGAAAGAGTACAAAGGAGAGGAACAAAATTAATAAAGGGTATGGGGGAGCTACAATACCCAGAGAGATTGGCAAAATTAGGATTATTTAGTGTAGAAAAAAGATGACTGTGGGGCAATCTAATAACCATTTATAAGTATATAAGGGGACAATACAAATATCTCTCTAAGGATCTGTTTATACCAAGGAAGGTGACGGTCATAAGAGTGCCTTCTGTGTCTGAAGGAGAGAAGGTTTTTCCACCAACATAGAAGAGGATTATATACTGTTAGGGCAGTGAGAATCTGGAATTTCTTGCCTGAGGAGGTGGTGATGGCGAACTCAGTCGAGGGGTTGAAGAGAGGCCTGGATGTCTTCCTGGAGCATAACAATATTGTATCTTACAGTTATTAGGTTCTTTAGAAGGACATAAATCTGGGCATTTATTCTGATGAAATATAGGATGAACTGGATGGACAAATGTATTTTTTTCGGCCTTGCTTACTATGTTGCTATGTTACTATGATAAAACATAAGTTTACCGTAAAATTAGCATTTGTCACTGAAATCCACTTATATTTATTTTGTTTTGTATCTGCATATTATGCTGCCCATCAATATCCTTACCCACATAAACCCCTGATATATGCTACATGGTACTAGCATAAAGTCAACCTGGGGGTCAAAAATGTAATTTAATTCCTGAATTTATTAAGTCATCTCAATAAACGTAATCTAAAAATGGTCCCTATTATATTTGACTTTCATCATTTTCTTCTAGCATCACTGTCTTACAATTTCAGATCACTAATGTATACATTGGATTCTAAATGCTAAAAATCAGTCGATTGTCCAATCCTTTCTATGGATAAAAGCATACAGATTTGATATATAGAAATTATTAGACAATGTGAGGCTTTTTTGCCCAAAAATGTGATTGTGTGAATGTGACCTCAGTAGGAGTATCTGGCTAAGTGAAAAAGTTTTCCATTATATTTGGACAGTCTTATCAGTAATGGCTTAAAGGCAAGTCATGTAGACATGTTACATATAACACAACGCCCAATTCATTTTTCATCCAAGTTGCACAGGTACATTGAAGAGAAGGTCATTTTCTGCCTCAATAAGAAAGTTGAGACATCTGTAACAAATGACTGCACTGGCAGCTTTGTCTATCCATGAAACCTCACTCTGTGAATATTCTGCTTTCTTTCTTTTACACAAAATATAGGAATCCTGAGATTTATTTACATAGCAATCTTATAACTAGTTTATGTATTATTTATACAGTACTGCATATTTACAAATGTTATCCGAATAAAGTTTGTTGCATACAAACATCAAGATATTTGAATGTGCTCATATTTTTAGATTTCTATTTACTTTTGGCATCTTTTCCTTTTTTTCAGCAATCCAAAACCAATTAGCTAGGTAGACTGGAATAAATTTGCAAACAGAAAAACATATACAGAATTGGTCAAGTTGTATCTGTATAATAGTAGCCATAGAATTCTATTGGGATATCTGTACGCCTCTACTTTTATACCTAAAGGTTTATTTTTCTATCCAAATCAGTTATATTCCACAGAAAAGCAAAATGTTGACATGTCTTTATTGGAAGCACTCTCTCATGTAATCATTGCTTGTAAGAGAAAATAAGTTGCCTCATAAAGACAACACATGGCACAATACATACCCGTAGGCACTTTTTGTGCTGCCCCAAGTCCTTTGGTGCACTACAAAAGAGGGGTTTACTATATAAAAATGAAATATAATAGTGACATGTGCTATGTTCTGAGTCAAAGTAAGAGTCAAAAGTGGGCTACTGCCATTATGAGCTTTAGACTCTTAATCCTGTAATTTCCAAAATTATACAGTGCCTTAAAAAAGTATTCATACCCCATGAACTTTTCCACCATTTTTCCCAATACACCACAAATTTAAATGTTTTTTATTTTGATGTTATGTGACATTTCAGCACAAAGTAACAAGTAATTGTAAAGTGTAAAAGTGTATACATGGTTTTGCAAATATTGAAAAATATAATCCAAAAATTGTGACATGCATTTGTATTCAGCTTCCTGTAGTCTGATACTCCTACAGTGAGTGTCCAATTGCTTTCAAAAGACTCCTAACTAGTGCAATGTGCCCATAATTCTTCAGCAGGAAGAAAGAAGCTAGTCAATAGTTCAATAGTTAACCCTTTTCTGCCATGAGACGGAATAGTACATCCAATGGCAGAACCCCTGCGTTAATGTGGGCGTCGGTGGTGAGCCCGCATCAAAGCCGGTACAGGTCAGCTGTCCAGAACAGCTGACATGTGCCCGCAATAGGCGAGGGCGGATTCGCGATCCACCCATGCCTATTAACCAGTTAATAGGTCAGGGGTCAGCACTGAATCAGCATAACAACCAGAGGTCTCCAGTAGACCTCTATGGTTGTTGATGCCAGATTGCTGTGAGCACCGCCCTGAAGTCGGCGCTCATGGCAATGCTTTAATTCAGCTACATAAAGGAAATCCATGCATCACCCCTATGTATCAGAGCCGATCAGGCGATGCCATTTTCTAGCCTCCCATGGAGGCTATTGAAGCATGGCAAAAGTAAAAAAAAAGTTTTAAAAAATATGAAAAAAAAAACAAAAGTTCTAATCACCCCCCTTTCGCTCCATTCAAAATAAAACAATAAAAAAATCAAACCTACACATATTTGGTATCGCCGCTTTCAGAATCACCCAATCTATCAATAAAAACGGCGTAGCAAGAAAAAAATTCAAAACGCCAGAATTACGTTTTTTTGGTCACCGTGAAATTAAATTAAAATGCAATAACAGGCGATCAAAAGAATGTATCTGCACCAAAATGGTATGATTAAAAACATCAGCTCGGCACGCAAAACATAAGCCCTCACCCAACCCGAGATCACGAAAAATGGAGGCGCTACGGGTGTCAGAAAATTGCACAATTTTTTTTTTAGCAAAGTTTGGAATTTTTTCTTTCCAATTAGATAAAAAATAACCTAGACATGTTTGATGTCTATGAACTCGTAATGACCTGGAGAATCATAATGACAGGTCAGTTTTAGTATTTAGCTAGCAAACCTAGCAAAAAAGCTAAACAAAAAACAAGTGTGGGATTGCACTTTTTTTTGCAATTTCTCCGCACATGGAATTTTTTTCCCATTTTCTAGTACAGGACATGGTATAACCAGTGGTGACATTCAAAAGTACAACTCATCCTGCAAAAAAAAGCCCTCACATGACCTTATTGATGGAAAAATAAAAAAGTTATGGCCCTGGGAAGGAGGGGAGCAAAATAAGAAAACGCAAGACCGAAAAAAGCTCTCGGGGTTAAGGGGTTAATAGTTAATATGAAGACGGATGAAGCTAAATACAGGGCAATTCTGAAGGAAAACCTGTTGGTGGCAAAGGATACGCCATCTTTGTAAAATTCCTGGACAATATGTTTAGCAAAAATAGAACTCAAATGCAATGAATGAAGACATTTCAAAGGGAACAGTTAATTTAATGAAAAAAAATAGATATATTGTACAAGTGGAGAGGTGTAAAATTAAAAAGCCTTTTTCTAATGTCAGGAAAAGTGTTAAAATGTTTACTGTCTCCTAAGTACAATTTTATTTAAAATAATTAATATGTTGGTTACTGGACACTAATTAAATATCCTATTAGGTTAGATAGGAAGTTAAATTAAGTCTGCTGTTAATTAACAAACACATTTCTTGTTTTTTTCTCTAAAACCATTAACTTAATATATTGGTTTACCAATATCTAGTCAGTGGTCTAATAAAATAGGTTTTGGTAAATCAGTGTTGTTTGAGAAGTACAGTGGCATGTACAAGTTTGTGCACCCCTGGTCACATTTATTGTTTTTGTGAATAGTTAAGCAAGTTGAAGATTAAGTTATTTCTATAAGGCCTAAAGTTAAAAATAACACATTTCCTTTACATTTTGGTAACAAAATATATATTTTTTCATCTTTTACATTTTCAAAATTACAAAAAGGTAAATGTCCTAATACAAAAGTTTGGGCACTCTGCATGGTTAGTATCTAGTAGCACCCCCTTCTGAAAGTATTGCAGCTTGTAAATGCTTTTTGTAGCCAGCCCAAGAATCTTTCAATTCTTGTTTGAAGGATTTTCATGCGTTCTTCCTTGAAATATTCTTCCAGTGCTGTGAAATTCCTTGGTTGTCTTGCATGCATTTTGAGTTCTAGCCACAGATTTTCAATGATGTTTAGATCAGGGAACTGTGACGGCCATTGTAAAACCTTCAGCTTTTAAGGTAGTTTATTGTAGATTATTGTAGACTCTTCCAAGATGGCCATATTTGTGCAGGTATCTCTAACCAGTAGAACACTGTACCACAACTCCAGAGTTTGCTAAATCTTTCTGAAGGTCTTTTGCAGTCCAGTGGGGTTCTGGATTTGCCTCTCTAGAAATCCCACGAAGAGCTCTCACTGAAATTTAGGCCTATTAAAAAACATTTCATCTTTAACATGGTTAATGGTTCACAATAATAATAGTAATTTTATCTGGGGTGCCCAAACTTTTACATGCCACTGTAAATGCATACAGTAACTGAGTCATTTATTTGATTTACAATCTGATATACATTTTTAATTTGTAAAATCTGCTTCTTAACTTATTGTGTATAGTTAGAGACGAGCGAACCCAAACTTAAAAGTTCGGGGTTCATACCGGTCAGTTTGTGTTCTGTGCTAAATGCTGAACACAGAGCTCTCCAGGAAGTCCATTGCAAAGTTTGGAGTTTCAAGGGGAGTCAGTTGCAGGGAGAGAGAGAATTTTCACCTGTTTTCAATGGGGTTTTGGTTCAAGTTAAGGTACAGTTTTGGTACGCAAACCAATTTTTTTTAATAAGGTTCGGATCGGGTACTGAACTTAAATGGGTCCACAAATCCCTATTAGTGGTGAGAGAGTGTATTAGTTGCTTGGGTGGTCTCCGAGTATTTGTAACTGCTCGGAGATTTAGTTTTCGTTGCCTCAACTGCATGATTTACAGCTGATAGACAGCTTGAATACATGTGGGGATTCCATAGCAACCAGGCAACCCTCACATATACTCAGGCTGGCTAGCAGCTGTAAATAATGCAGCTGAGTCAACAAAAACTAAATCTCCGAGCAGTTACAAATACTCAGAGACCACCCGCGCGCTAAGGGAAAACCCGAGCAACAAGTACACTTGCTTATCACTAATCCCTATACAAAATATGCTGCATTAAACCAATGTCACTACTCCTTAAACATTGCCATCTTTATGGTTCCAAGGGCTACATATAATGTGATTTGGGTGACTGCCTAGGTCTCAAAGCTCTCAAAGGGAAATGGACACCCTAATCACTCACAATCTTAATACAGTGCAGGTCATTTAGCGGCAGCTTGCAGCTATGACCACTAAGCTGAGACAAGCGGCAGTCACTCTAAGCAAGTATGGGAGGAAGGTGGGACGAAATATATGGGTCTTGTCATGTTGATTTCAAGAAGCGGCTCTTAAAATCATGCAGAACATTTGATTGCCACATCTCTACCTGATGCTGTTATCCACTCATGGTATCAATAAATATCTGATAGATGTGGGTCTCATCTGCAGAATGGCATCTGTTCATTTAAGAATCAGCTGATGTAGCAGCTGCTTAGTGTGGAGCATACTGTATATATGAGAAGTGCAATGCTGTATTCCTCCTCTAAAAATGAGTCTTCTTACCAAGTGATTCTGTCATTTAGATAGTCAGACAGATGCTGACACTTGATGTGATATCTGTCTTATCTGCCAATTCAATGCTGTGGCTTCCTCCTTACTGTTGTCACCGAGAGTAGATACAGACAGCAAAGGGCCGCTGTGTAAAAAAATATATTGGTTCTTTGAAGTCCAATAGCTCATCGTAATGCACAATTCACCCTTCTTAGAAGGCAGAAATAGGGCTCATTACCTCTTGGGCCCCCATTGGCTGCAAAGGGTTTGTCAGCACCTGGACATCACTGCCAAGAATGCAATCTCTGGACCTCCACAATGACTTGTTGTCCAGTTAATAGAATTTTTCAATGGAAGACATACAACTGGAGAAATGTGTGCAGTAAAAAAAAGGCCAGAAAGGGACGGGGGTGCAATTCTACCTTGAAAGCAGCAAATAGCTTCATTTACAGACACATTATTGGACTGCAAAGAGCCTATACATTGTTCTTGCACTTGGATACTCTTCTGTCATTTTCTTGTCATTTTGCATAAGCAAACTGACATGAAATGAATTGGTCTAAAAGTAAGAAGACTCAGTTACAGTGGATTGCGAAAGTATTCACCCTCCTTGCCATTTTTCAGGTTTTGCTATTTCGCAACATGGAATTTCACTGTATTTTTTTGAAGGTTTGTATCAGTTCATGTAAACCACATGCCCACAACTTTAAACATTTGGTTTTCTTTTTTTGTGAAGCAAAAAATAAATAGGACAAAATAACTGAAATATTCAGTGTGCATAAGTATTCACCCCTAAAGTCATCACTTTGCAGAGCCTCCTTTTGTTACTATTACAGCTGCAAGTTGCTTTTGTTAACTCTCTATGAGCTTTTCACATCTTGCCACTGGGATTTTTGCCTATTTCTCAAGGCAAAACTGCTCCAGCTCCTTCAATTTAGATGATTTCTTCTGGTAAACAGTCTGATCACAGATTCTCAGTTGGATTAAGGTCTGGGATTTCAGTAGGCAACTCCAAAAAAATTACACTTTTCCTCTTCCAGTTCTTGGGTGTTGATTTATCTATGGTTATTGTCTTATTGTAAGGTGAACCTCCATCCCCATCTCTAATCATAGACAAATGTGGTTTATCCGCTCTGCTGGTTTGTGTCCTGTGGAAGTCTGTGGAATTACTTTGAAATTCATTGACTGAGAAACCTGAATTAAAAAATCCTTTATTATACTTCTATGTGGATCTTTATCGCCTACCAGCAGAGCAGATAAATCACATTTGGCTCCTTTTTTTGTCCTCTTCCAAGGTAATATCTAAATATCAATGATCTCTTGCTCTTCTGTCATAGCTCTAAACTGGTAAACTGGGAAAGTGAAAGGAAACCAGGCAGAGCTCGAAAAATGCAATGAAAGCCTTATCTGTGAAACATGGATGGACAAGGGTGCTAAGCCTTGGAGTGACTCCCTCTAGAGCTCTACACCCTTCATCTTCCATTCCACACCATATTCTTCCCATTTTTCCTCTTTTATTTTATCCACCTCTTCTTCCAAGTGCCATAGCTTTTGTATTTTGTGTTGACAAAGCTGTATGAAGGTTTGCAGGACAAGTTGTATTTGTGAATGAGCTATCCATTTTATGATGTGATTAAGCGGGAAGTGGGAAAAAAATGTCCTTGTCATATGCAATAAAATTGTGAAAAAGCACAATTCTGCCCTTGTTTTTGGGGTTCTCTTTTTTCAACATTCATTATATGTTAAAAATAACTTGGTAATAGTAATCTCCATGTATGTTTGATACCTAAAAAAAAGTCACAGAGGTGTGTCCATTTTCATCATGGAGCAAAATCATCCATACAAATGTAAGGATCCCTGAAAATCACGGACAACAAATAGATGTCATCCGTATGCAATCAGTATGTTGCCTGTTATTAACATTTAATAGCTTGAAATGCTGCATTTTTTTGACCTACAAGAAAATCACCAATGAAACAGTAATGTAAAAAACTGACACATTGACCAAACACTCGCAAAAATCAGGTAAAAAATGTGCAAAATCAGAAGCCTGAATTAGATCTTACATAATGGATCTACCTATGATGCCCTAGAGTTGTTGTTTTTTTGCAGTTAATTAAAGATTTTTTGTGAATTTACTTCACTTTCTTTGGTTACATACATTTCATCTTGTAGTGTAGCTGACTTTATTACCCTTTTATAGATTTTATTGAGCTCATTCTAGTTTACAAAGTCTAAAACTGACTTCACAGATTTATATGTTATGAATGTGTTTCTCTGGACATCTTTATAGTAATTGTTAGCCATTTACTTTTAGCTGTGTATAACTTGCTATCTCTAGCAATAAATGTAGCCATTTATTAGTCAAAGCTGTTTTAAAGCACTCCCATTTAGCATTTGTATGGTAAATTGCTTAAAAGGAACCTATCACCATGTAACAGTAGTCTAATTTGCAAGCATCATATTACAGAGCATTGAGAAATGGGCAGATTGATATGTACAGTTGAAACCAGAAGTTTACATACACTATATAAAAAGACACATATGCATATTTTTCTCAATATCTGACATGAAATCAGAATAAACCTTTTCCGTTTTAGGTCAGTTAGGTTTACCATAATTATTATTTGCCAAATGCCAGAATAATGAGAGTGAGAGAATGTTTTAAGGCATTTTTATTACTTACTGCAAAGTCATAAGTTTACATACATTTCATTAGCATTTGGTACCATTGCCCTTAAACTGAATGACTTGGGTCAAACGTTTGGGATATCCTTCCACAAGCATCTCACAATAGTTGGTCAGAGTTTGGGCCCATTCCTTCTGACAAAACAGGTGTAATTGATCAGGTTTGTAGGTCGCCTTGCTTGCACCGGCCTTTTCAGCTTTGCACATAAATCTTCAATAAGATTGAGATCAGGGTTTTCTGATGGCCACTCCAAAACATTGACTTTGTTATCCTTAAGCCACTTTGTTACCATTTTGACAGTATGCATCAGGTCATTGTCCATTTGGAAGACCCATTTCCGCCCAAGCTTTAACTTCCTGGCTGATGTCTTGAGATGTTGCTTCAGTCTTGCCACATAATCTTCTTTACTCATGATTAGTGTTGAGCGATACCTTCTGATATTTGAAAATATCGGTATCGGATTGGATCGGCCGATATCCAAAAAATATCGGATATTGCCGATACCGATACCCGATACCAATATAAGTCAATGGGACACAAATATCGGAAGTGATCCTGGATGGTTCCCAGGGTCTGAAGGAGAGGAAACTCTTCTTCAGGCCCTGGGATCCATATTCATGTAAAAAATAAAGAATAAAAATAAAAAATATGGATATACTCACCCTCGGACGAGCCCTGGACCTCACCACTGCAAGCGTCTGCCTCCGTTCCTAAGAATGCAGAGTGAAGGACCTTCGATGACGTCGCGGTCACGTGAGCGGTCACGTGACCAATCACAAGCCGCGACATCATTGAAGGTCCTACGTCTTAGGAACGGAGGCTGCCGATTGCACCGCTGAGGTCCAGGGTCCGTCGGAGGGGTGAGTATATCCATATTTTTTATTTTTATTCTTTATTTTTTACATGAATATGGATCCCAGGGCCTGAAGGAGAGTCTCCTCTCCTCCAGACCCTGGGAACCATACGCACCGCACACGCCTGGGAACTTATAGGAACTTCCGATTCCGATTTCCGATATCACAAAAATATCGGAACTCGGTATCGGAATTCCAATACAACGAATATTGGCCGATACCCGATATTTGCAGTATCGGAATGCTCAACACTACTCATGATGCCATCTATTTTGTGAAGTGCACCAGTCTTCCTGCAGCAAAACAGCCCCACAACATGATGCTGCCTGCCCCATGTTTCACAGTTGGGATGGTGTTCTTAGGCTTCCAAGCTTCTCCCTTTTTCGTCCAAACGTAATGATGGTCATTATGCCCATAAGGGTAAATTTTAGTTTCATCAGACCACAGGACATGTCTCCAAAAATGAAGGTCTTTGTTCCTGTGTGCATTTGCAAACATTAATTTTGCTTTTTTAGGTTTCTTTTGGTGCAATGGCTTCTTCCTGGTAGAGTGGCCTTTCAGGCCATATTGACACAGTCTTTGTTTCACTGTTGATATTGACAAAATCTTAACAGCTTCTGCCATCATCTTCAGAAGGTCTTTTCTTTAAAGGCATAGTAATCTTAGTACTGTATATGTAAACTTTTGACTTTGCAGTAAGTAATAAAAATGCCTTAAACATTCTCTCTCATTATTCTGGCATTTGGCAAATTTTAATAATTATGGTAATCCTAACTGACCCAAAACATTGAAGGTTTATTCTCATTTCATGTCAGATATTGATATTTTAGCCCAGATAACCATTGCTAATATGTGGCTTTTCAGTTTTTGTGTATACCTACCGGCTTTTTTATGGGACTAATGTACGCTTATTTTTATCTTCTACTACAGCCCCTAGTGGCGCCTAGTCCTTACCGCATGATCACTGGTATTTTCTAGCCTGTTTCGCCGGCAGCGCTATAGGCATACAGCCTAGCGTCCTGGGTTGCCCGGCAACACTCACTTCCGGTGTGAGCGCACCTGACAGGAAGTGTGATCGGCGCCAGTAGTTTTCAGCACGGCGGCTCTGTTACTAGGGAACGCCGGCTTCCGGCGTCAGTATGCAAGGCAGGAAGCGCCTTGTGTTTTCCATCTGTGAGCCTCATGAGTTTCGGCGTGTGACGTCACCGGCATAGTGAATGCACCGTGAATGCGGGCAGCCACGTGGGCCTCTCGAGTGGGAGTACAGCAGGACGCTATAAAACAGTAGGTTTTCCATATGTTTTTGTTATAATGTCGCCATGGTTACTCACAGCCGCTTTATGATTAACCAAAAGGGAAGTGGTCATGACTTTTCCACCTCCCCTCTTGTTATTTAAATACAAGCCCTACGCCTTCACCACTCTCTGCAGGACAGCATAGAGGGTGGCAGGACTTTTTGTCCCTCCTTTCTAGCACATAGGCACTTTATCTCCATGCACAAGCAAGTCCCCTGAGGAATCAGCTTGGATGAAACGCGTCGGGACGGATTATATAGGGAGAGTGCAGGGCATGTGTATATAGGGGTAGCTGTGGACTGCCCTTGCAAGGGCGGGAGCTCTGGGGATAGCTTACTGATAGCCCCACAGGGACCGACATAGGGACTGTCGTCTCTTCCCTTCTGGATTTTCCCCTGACTAGAGGCTATCCGGCGCTCCTCTGCCCACACCTAGGAACGGGTGAGATTGTTCCTTTTTTACTATATGTATATAGCCACCAGTGGTACCGGTCATATCATATGCGTCTGCTGCTGATAATTTATTGTTTTTACATGTAACTAGGTATATGATCATGCTGAGTGTTATATATGTATCCTGACTTCAGCTCTCCTACAGGATATATCCTAGTATCAATTTGATTTCTCTAAAATGTTTTCAGATGAAATCATATAATCCTGTCAGGGGTTAATTGGTCTTTATGGTTACCATACCATTTGTTAAAGACTTTGCCCCAGTTTTTATTCACTTGTGTGTTTGGTTTTGTTTTTGTGTGGCTTTAGATAATAAAAGTTATGTTTTATTCTTTCCACTTTTTGCTTTGTTACATATAATTTATAGTGGTCTTGTCTATGTGACTTACAGTCAATATATAGATTTTTGCTTTTTTCCATGTCAGATATTGAGAAAAACATTCATATGTGTCTTTTTATATAGTGTATATAAACTTTTAATTTCAACAGTAGTTATGTCAGAAAAGATTTGGTATATCATATTTTGTGGACTAGAAGATTAGGGAGACAAAAAAGTGCATATAGGGTCTTATCCTCAGATTAAGTGCAGTTTTTAACAGGGAGCTGCTCACCTGATGGTATAAAGCAAGAGTATGTGCGTATAGGCTGCTTTGTGGTATTTTCCTGATGAAGAGGTCAGATAGACCTTGAAACACGTTGAATAAACCACCAGAGTTTTTCATTACATTCGAATCTGTAGTATTGTGGCAGCACTGACTTAATCCACAAACTATCCTGTACAACATATTTTGTGGACTGTAAGATGCACCAGATGAAGGAATTGAGGGTACACTGATTAAATTTGCTGATGACACAAAGTTAGGAGGGATAGCTAATACTAGAGAAGAGAGAGAGAGGATTCAAAAAGATATAAATAAACTGAAGCAGTGGGCAGGAACTAACAAATGGTTTTTAACAAGGAAAAATGCAAAGTATTACATCTGGGCAATAAAAATGAAAAAGCATATACAGAATGGGAGGAATAGGGCTAAGCAACAGCACATGTGAAAAAGACTTGGGTATACTAATAGATCATAAACTGAACATGAGTCAACAGTGTGATGCAGCAGCAAAAAAGGCAAATGTAATTCTGGAATGTATTAACAGAAGCATACAGTCTAGATCACGCAAAGTCATTACTGCCCTCTACTTCTCTTTAGTCAAACCTCATCTGGAATACTGTGTCCAGTTTTGGGCACCACATTTTAAAAAAGACATCAACAAACTGGAGCAAGTTCATAGAAGAGCGACCAGAATGGTGACCGGTCTGCAAACCATGACCTATGAGGAACGGTTACAGGATTTGGGAATGTTTAGCTTGCAAAAAAAAAAAGACTGAGAGGAGACTTAATAGCTGTCTTCAAATATCACAAGGGCTATCACATTGTAGAAGGATCATCTTTATTTTCATTTGCACAAGGAAAGACTGCAAGAAATGGTATGAAACTGAATGGGAAGAGATACAGATTAGATATTAGATAAAACCTTTTGACAGTGAGGGTGATCAATGAGTGAACAGGCTGCCACAAGAGGCGGTGAGTTCTCCTTCCATGGAAGTTTTCAAACAGAGGCTGGACAGACATCTGTTTGGGATGATTTAGTGAATCCTGCTTTGAGCAGGGGGTTGGACCAGATGACCCAGGAAGTCCCTTCCAACTCTACCATTCTATGATTCTGTGATTCTATGATTCTAGCAGACTATAAAACGCATCCCAAATTTTCTGGAGGAAAATAGAAAAACTTTTTTTTTTAAATAAAATGGTAGTGAGTCTTTTAGTCCAATTTTATCGTAGCTTACCAGGTGGGCAGCTGCAATAAAGCTGGGTCCCAGGGGACAGTACCAGGGGACAGAGTAATTGCTGCAGAAAGCCAGCAGTGGTGGCAGAAGTGAGGTGATGCTGAGGGCCCCGAACTAGGAGGAGGTGTCCCAGTGATGCGAGACTGTGGCCCTGCCCTTTCAAATGATGTCGGTGGTGAACAGAGTCAACTTTCCATTGATTTCCCTGTGGTGGGCTTTGGGAAAATGGCTACTTGACATCTCACTCTGTGCATGTAATGGCACCAGAGGCCATTTTCCCAAAGCCCACCACAGGGAGATTACTGGGAAGGGGACTCCGCTTACTGCTGACCTCTTGTGAAAGGCCAAGGCCCGCAGCCTCGCACCGCTGATGCATCTCCTCCTCCCAGCCCAGGACCTACCACTTTGCCCCACTCCTGCCACCCCTAGCTTCCTGCATCAGAGACCCTGCCTCCTGGGACCTTGCTTTACCACCGGTAAGCTAACTTCAGTTTACAAGATGCATCCCCATTTTCCTCTCTAATTTGAGGGAAAAAAGTGTGTCTTATAATAAAAAAAAGGGTAACCTGTGTTTTCATCATTTAATCCTCTGATATTTTGGGGATTTTGGGTCCTGTCTCTGGTCCTAATGATATAGTGAATTTCACTTCAGACATGCCATGTTAAGTTTATAACAGTCATATAGTTAACTTTATGGGTGCTGATTAGGGTTGAGCGACTTTTATTTTTATAGGATCAGGTCGGGTTTCACGAAACCCGACTTTCTCAAAAGTCGGGTCGAGTGAAATCGGCCGATCCTATAAAAAAGTCGGGGTCGGGGTCGGCCGAAACACGAAACCCAATGCAGTGCAATGGGATACTATGGTTCCCAGGGTCTGAAGGAGAGGAAACTCTCCTTCAGGCCCTGGGATCCATATTAATGTGTAAAATAAAGAATCAAAATAAAAAATATTGATATACTCACCCTCGGACGCGCCCTGGTACTAACCGGCAGGCTTTCTTCCTAAGAATGAGCGCGTGAATGACCTGCGGTGACGTCGCGGCTTGTGATTGGTCGCGAGCGGTCACATGGACAAGCTGCGACGTCATCTAAGGTCCTTCACACGCTCATTCTTAGGAAGGAAGGCTGACGGAAAGAAGCAGGGCGCGTCCGAGGGTGAGTATATTCCTATTAGGTATATACTCACCCTCGGTCATTCACGCGCTCATTCTTAGGAAGGAAGCCTGACGGTTAGTACCAGGGCGCATCCGAGGGTGAGTATATCAATGTTTTTTATTTTGATTCTTTATTTAACACTTAAATATGGATTCCGATACCGATTCCCGATATCGCAAACATATCGGAACTCGGTATCGGAATTCCGATACCAGATTCAGAAGATCGCCGACCTCATGGCCGACCCCACACAGGGGTCGGGTCGGGTTTCATGAAACCCGACTTTGCCAAAAGTCGGCGACTTCTGAAAATGGCCGACCCGTTTCGCTGCACCCTAGTGCTGATCTTACTTGAATATTGACTACTGACTGTTAACACACAGTCAGTATTTGGTCATTATTTTGTATCAGTATTTGTAAGCCAAAACCAGGAGTGGGTGAAAAATGCAGCAGTGGTGACGTGCTTCTATTATACTTTTACTCAATTTGGCTTTCAAATACTGATGTGAAATACTGACCAAATACTGAACGTGTAAACGTGACCTATCCGGAAGTAGCAGCGCTTTGGATGCAGCATATTTTCACTGCTTCCAAAACACTGTGTTCTATTGTATGCAGGTAAATCTGCATGTGTTCACTATCCTCATTCACAAATGTATCTATATCTATATAATAATAAAGTGGGTAGCTAACAAACATTTTGCTTTTTCTTATTTTTTTAGAATTTGCCACAGGAATTCCAGCAATATCTACCAGTACATTGTTAGAAATCCAGAAAATCAGTGTTATGACAACAGAGACCACAGAGAAAGTTGACAAGAAAATCACTCTAGTAACCAGCAGCAACATATGCCCTTCAGGAGAGACTGAAGAGGAAAAAGCTAAAAGACTTCTATACTGTTCACTATGCAAAGTCGCTGTCAACTCTGCCTCCCAGCTGGAGGCTCACAACAGTGGTAAGATGCTGCAATTTTCCTGCTATAGCTGTACATGTGCAATTATCACGTAATCTAGGCGAGTCAAAGGTGTCGAACATGTAGCCAACAACCAAACATTTATAATCAAGTCCATTAGTACAGCTTACAGTTTAGGACACTTGATCTTTGCATGAATATTATAAAAAAAAAATATTTTGTAATAAAATCTCTTCTAATTAATATAGACACTGCTTAGTAAATAGGGTACTCAAAATTAGACACTAGAAAATGTAATGGTTAAATAAATTATGGAGAGATTTTTTTTTTTTAATTATTTGGATAAAAAAGAAAAAAAAACATAAATATTGAAAAGAAATTCATAGTAAAATAAAATAAAAAAATATCAAATATGGAAATATAAAATACCCCAATATTCATTTCATTATTCTATGTATATGACTCCCCATTACTCAGGTCCTCCAGATATTACTGTCCATTAGTTGCAGCAGAAAAGTATTAACATTATCAGTGTATTGGTTAAATTTATATCTGTGTCTTCCTTCCTGTTTCATTCCTCCTTCCAAGATAATCTGGCATCAAATATCATGACCGTACATTGGTTAAAGATTACTATCCACATTCGGACTTATCTAATTCCAGAGAAGCTAAACGCACATATGGATGTAGCAATGTTTAATTTAACAAATAATACAACATCTGGTAACTTGCCATAAAAGATACTCCCTTAAAGGGGTTGACCACCTTTGGGAACAATTTTTTTTTCTTTTACTGAGATGCATGTAATTGGGGGTAAAATTCAGTTTTGCATTAAGTTTTATGAAACGTTTTGCACCGTTTGCCTTCAATAGCGTCTGTGTTGCACTGTGTATTGCCTCTGCAGAATGAGTTATCTGAGAATCTGTCAATCAGGTCACTATGACAGTCTGATGGGGTTTGTAACACTTTATCTGTCTTTAATTCAGCTGTTTTATGACCACAGGTCATATGAAAATTGAATGTGCAAGGAATAAAAGAGCTTGTAAAAACTAAATAGTGCATAAATTTTAGTGAAATCCAAAAAGAAAAGTGACTTTTAACTTTAAAAATGCATTTTTGTAAAAGAACAAGTTTATAGACAATCCCTTTAAAATGATTAAGTTAACATTGACAAAGATACTATCCAAAGTCAAGATAGGTGATATTCTAATGTTGTGTTATTTCAGTCGAGTTAATTGTTTCCACATCTTTATATACATAGCCTCTTCAAAGAAGTTCCTTGGTAGAACTCTATTGAATTGGAAAACATAAAAACTTATTTTTTATCAGAACTATTAAGATATCCCTCTGTGTTACAATAAAAATAAATACAAATTATTAATGAATTACCACCAAATTATAGTCTCTATGGGATTTTACTGTTTCAGCCATCCCCATCTCCTGCCTAAAGCAAAGTGTCAGATAAAGAACTCAATCCACGCAAGATATTGCCATGTTCCACACCATAACATGTGTTTTTCCTCTTGTTCATGACATGAGGAGTGTTCCTTATGTTTCACTTTACCTTTGGTAAAGTATGGGCACATCTGATACTGTGATACATAGATATTGGATGACCTATGTCCTGCTTTGTAACCAGCAGAATTGGCTTTGTTACTGAGTATTATTTTATGCCTGCTTTGAATTAATGTAGATTGCAGATTACATAACTTAAGGCCCTGAAACAACGAGCATTGGAGGCTGGCTGAGAATACTTAGTTCCAATGACTTTGTCATCAGAGAAATTAGCAATCTCAAGATAGATAATCACAAGGATTAGAATCTACCTTGAATATTCCCATACTTTGACAAACAAGAACTTTTCACATTCTGTTGTTCTTAATGAAAAAAAACAACTGCTACTAAAGCAATAGATTGATGAGGCATGTTGTGCTAAGGGATGATTCCCAGTGGGCTGTATCTATCAAATGTATTAAAGGTGCTGGTGTATTTGGTTGTTTTGGTCGGGATTCACAGAAAAAGACCACTGGGGGCTAAAGCCTCATCCTCTCTGAAGAGGCAAATTGCATGTTTGATTTCCCAGAGAGCATAGAATGGCATAAAAGCCTCCTCATTCTGACGTGACAGGCCTGGCATGTCACTCTCTACAAGTTGAAATGTTTCTACTTAGGAAAATCAGATCTCATGCATTGTATTGACAAGGTAGAACACCCCAAAACACTGTGGCTGCAAATTGAGATTCTGGTTCTGATTTTTTTCTGAAGTTATATAACAAGGCTTGTTTAAGGGTCACTATTGACTTTTTGAGATTGATACTTCCAATAGGTGGCACTAAAGTTCAAATCCTCTTTCTCTTTGAAAAGGCAATTTGCATATTTAATTTCCCAGAGGAGCATTACGTAGTATATACATCTTCTCACTCTGATATGTCACTGTCCACAGGGAGAAACATTACCTCTTAGATCCCTCTGTTAAGCCTCTAGCATAGCCAAATCAGGCCTCACACTTTGAACAGAAAATGGACAACACCCGAAATACTGTTTCTGAAAATTGATATTCTGGTTTGGCTTTTATCCTAAGTCATATGTCAAGCCTCATTAAAGGGTGGATATTGAGTTTTAATATTGCTACTTCCAAAAGGTTACACTAGAGTTCAAGGTCTTTTCCTCCCTGAAGAGGCAATTTGCATATTAACTTATCAATTTGACAAGAGATGGCTAGTCTGTAGCCTCTACCAAAAAGGAACCTATTAAGTGATTCATGCTACCCAAACTTCAGCGTACATGAATTGCAGTTTTCCTGCACAAATACAGACAAGTTTAGTATATTATTCTGTGAAACACTCCAATGTTTCAGAAAGTATAAAAGTTGAATATCTGGACAGGGACCATAGCAGGAGATAGGACTAGCCTGGTTCTGCCACCAGCCAGATCTTCCCAGTGTCTCTCCAGGTGATTGATTTGTTTCTCCTTATGTTCAAGCAAGCATGCATGAGACCTGTCAATCATCTGCAGCAGCATTGGGAAGAGTTGGCAGGGTGTGGTGCCTGGCTAGTCTTTAAATTATATCTCCATTTAAATATTGGAGTGTTTCAGAGAATAATATACCTGTTCTGCAGCCAGACTCCGATTCATTCTGTTACAGTTAGAATTGCATGATTTAATATTCACCTTAACCACTGTTCAGCTTTTGCACGTAAATGTTACTTATTCTATTATGTCTAAAGGAAGGAACATTGTTACTTTCAAAATTTTAGAACACATAGACTTGACTGTGTTATCAAACACATCATTAATATTCAGTTAAACATCTAATTAAAGAGAAAACAACACATCCTTCCAGCCAAAGTCATTTTTTTCTGACAGTATAACATTTCTGCCAAAGGAGTACTAACATTGCTCTTTCCTGTCCTTAATATACCAGTTAAGCTTTTAGATTATCAGTATAGTATTATGTATTTGGTACAAATGGTAGATAGTAGCTTGATCTGATTCATTTTTGGTTTTTTTGCTTGGTCTTTTTAATTATCTGAAAGGTCAGTGTACAATTTATGAGTTCCTTCCTTGTGAATAATAAGGTGGCAACTAGATGGGAGATTCCAACATATGCTTTAGTATCTTGTCATTGTGACATGACTTGCCGGGGTGGAGCTTGTCTCTGCTTTTCCTGATTGCCGGGAAGTCTTCTTACAATGCACACTGACAGTGCGCTCTCTTGCTGACTTGTCATTTTTCATCAGCCGGTGAGGAAGTGCACGTCACTGTGCACCAAGAATATTTGAGTATACAGGAATTCATTAGGGGTTCTCAAATGAAGCATCACCAAAAAGGCAATAGGTAAATAAGTAAAAAAGTTAGATAGTGTAGTGAGGGAACAATACATTTTTTTTAATAAAGTATATGAGAAAAGAGACTAGATTATGATATCAAACAGACAGACAGTTTGTATTAAAATAAATGTTCCTTTCCGGCCATCCCTGTATTGATTTGCATGTCCAAGAGAGTGCAACATGACAGTACATATTTCAGGCAATAATTAATAACTTAATTGATAGCAGCCAAATGCTTAACATTTCTCATCATACTCCATATTTAATCAATCAAGATGCTTTGAAATTTTTAATTTAATTTTTCCATAATTTGCATGTCATTAAGTTTTTT
Source organism: Ranitomeya variabilis (assembly GCF_051348905.1). Taxonomy (NCBI): domain Eukaryota; kingdom Metazoa; phylum Chordata; class Amphibia; order Anura; family Dendrobatidae; genus Ranitomeya; species Ranitomeya variabilis. Next base: position 108,356,748 of record NC_135237.1, on the reverse strand, counting down.
TATTATTATTTTTTATAATTATACAGTATATTTTCATAATTCAACAACTTTTCCTTCTTAGTCTTGTAATTTCAGTGTTAAGGAGTGTACTTAAGAAGTTGAAAATTAGTTTTAGACTAAAGTGTTTTAACTTAACTTCTGCCAAATATATTGTTAAACATTGATAAATTTGGTGTAAATAATGACAACACAGCAAAATGCTGAACTGACTTCAAATATTTCTTGCATGATAAATTACTTACAAAGTGTTCATATGCTTAACTGATCCATGGAGAGCCCACCTCAAAACATAGTTACAGGATTTTAAAGAACTGCTTGTAATGCCGAAGTGTCTGTCGGCCATATCCTCCTTCTTCACCTCTCGCTTCCTAAAACTCAACGTAGACAAAACCGAATTCATCATCTTTCCCCCACCTCACATATCTCCCCTGCCCAATCTATCTAGTATGGTAAACGGCATCACGCTCTCTCCCGCTCCTGAAATCCGCTGCCTCGGAGTAACTCTTGACTCTGCCCTGTCCTTCAAACCTCACGTCCAAGCTCTTGCCACCTCCAGTCACCTCCAACTCAAAAATATTGCCATAATCCATTCCTTCCTCAGCCCACAATCTACCAAAACTCTTGTGCATGCTCTCATCATCTCCCGCCTCGATTACTGCAACACCCTCCTCTGTGGCATCCCAGCTGACTCTCTTGCACCACTCCAGTCTGTCCTCAACTCTGCTGCCCGGCTAATCCACCTCTCTCCTCGCTACTCCCCTGCTTCTCCCCTCTGCAAATCCCTCCACTGGCTCCCATTTCCCCAACTAATCCAGTTCAAACTACTAATACTGATCTACAAAGCCATCCACAACCTGTCCCCTTCCTATATCTCTGAACTAATCTCCCAATATCTTCCCTCACATAATCTTCAATCCTCCCAAGACCTCCTACTCTCCTCCATACTTATTAGTTCCCCACACAACCGCCTCCAAGATTTCTCCTGAATATCCCCCATCCTCTGGAATTCCATGCCTCAACACGTCCGATTATCCACCACCCTCAGATCCTTCAGACGGAACCTGAAAACCCATCTCTTCAGGAAAGCCTACAGCTTACAATAACCATGCCACAGCTTCACCACTGCCAGAGCCACCACCTCACCACCGCCAGAGCCGCCGCCGTACCACCGCCAGAGCCGCCGCCTTACCACCACCAGAGCCACCGCCTCACCACCGCCAGAGCCGCTGCCTCACCCCTACCTTCTGTCTCTTCCCCACTATCCCATAGAATGTAAGTCTGCAAGGACAGGGTCCTCTCCCCTCTGTACCAGTCTGTCACTGTAAACCTGTTTACTGTAAACGATATCTATAACCCTGTATGTAACCCCTTTCTCATGTACAGCACCATAGAATTAATGGTGCTATATAAATAAACAATAATTACAGTAATAATGTCTTGAGGGGTCTTATGGAGCCCATAAACACATGATATCAGTTATTTTTCAGGCTATGTTCACACATTCAATATTTGGTCAGTATTTTACAGTTATGCGTGTAAGCAAAAACCAGACGTGGGTGAGAAATATAGAATTGGTGCCGAGTTTCTATTATACTTTTCCTTTTATTGTTCCACTCTTGATTTTGGCTTACAAATACTGATGTAAGATACCAAATACTGAACATGTGACCGTGTCCTAAGTGTCATGATATTTTGCATGTTGTTTGCAAGTTATGCCTGGTTAGTGTATGTATTACACATACAGTTCTGCATAACCAATGCAAAAATGTTCTTAAAAACTGATACACCTTAATTATAGTGTTTATACAAAGTGTTCTGAAGTGGCAGTTTTAATGTGTGCTGTAAGAATATAATTGCAACCTGGGTGCCATATAAACAACTGTGTCAAATATTAAATCTCTCTGTGTAATCCAATCTATTGTAGATCCGTGTTGTGATAAATAATTTGCCATTTGGTATTTAATAAGATTATTGTTTATACATTACTTAGGATTTTTCTGGTCGTCTGCCAAAGAGCAGAACATTATTTAATAGAGACCTGTAAATCTATTCTAAATAAATGTTTCAAGTACATTAAGAATTTCCAAACATTTGAAGATTCTAGCGAATACTAACTTTTGAGATTTCAATGTGTGTGGAATTTTGAAAAAAATAACTGTTTTATCTGATGCCAATCTACCAGTTCTCTGAATGCTGAGCTCTGTATAATCTAGTCCATGCCACTGATCAGCAGCTTTCTGTGTACTCCGCATAGTCATAAAAGAAGCAAATCAGTAGTGGAGTTGGAGTTATTCAAAGCTCATGAATAGGGAAGACTACATGGCAGCAGTGTTACTAGTCCCCTAGTTATAAGCTCTTCCAGATAAAACTGTGATTACATCAAAACTACCCCAAAAATACCAACTAAGTGACACATCACTTGTATTATGGTATCTCTCTCTACAATAAGCTGCTCTCAGATTAGGAGGCAAAAATATGGTGACAAATTCTTTTTCGTGCATTTTTTCAGTTATTGCAGGTTTCAAATTGAACATTTTCTGCTTTTCACCTTTAAAATGCTCATAATTCTTCTATTGTTTAATATGGTGATTTAGAACATGTGTGAACTTGGCCTTAAATACCTTTGTTACACACGTGGTCAAAATTGTTGGTACCCCTTGTTTAATGACAGAAAAACCCACAATGGTCAAAGAAATAACTTGAATCTGACAAAAGTAAAAATAAATAAAAAATCTATGAAAATGAACAAAAGAAAGTCAGACATTGCTTTTCAACCATGCTTCCACAGAATTTAAAAAAAAAATAAAACTCATGAAATAGGCCTGGACAGAAATTATGGTACCCCTGAAAACAATGTTACAAAAGAGACATGTTACATCAAGGTGTGTCCACTAACTAGCATCACAGGTGTCTACAATCTTGGAATCACTGAGTGGGCCTGTATATAGGATCACAGGTACTCACTGTGTTGTTTGGTGACAAAGTGTGTATCACACTCAACATGGACGAGAGGAAGCGAAGGAAAGAGTTGTCTCAGGAGATTAGAAAGAAAATTATAGACAAACATGTTAAAGGTAAAAGTTGTAAGACCATCTCCAAGCAGCTTGATGGCTCTGTGACTATAGTTACACATATTATTCAAAAATTTAAGATCCATGGGACTGTAGCCAACCTCCCTGGATGTGGACGCCGGAGGAAATTGATGACAAATCAAAGAGACGGATAATACGAATGATAACAAACAAGCCAAGAAAAACTAAACAGATTAAAGGTGAACTTCAAGCTCAAGGAACATCAGTGTCACATCGCACCATCCGTCATAGTATGAGCCAAAGTGGACTTCATGGGAGACGACCAAGGAGGACACCATTGTTGAAAAAATATCATAAAAAAGCCAGACTGGAATTTTCCAAACTACATGTTGACAACCCACAAAGCTACTGGGAGAATGTCCTATGGACAGATGAGACAAAAATGGATCTTTTTGGCAAGGCACATCAGCTCTTTGTTCACAGATGGAAAAATGAAGCATATCAAGAAAAGAACACTGTCTCTACTGTGAAATATGGAGGAGGCTCTGTTATGTTCTGGGCTGCTTTGCTGCATCTGGAATAGGGTGTCTAGAATCTGTGCAGGGTAAAATGAAATCTCAAGACTATCAAGGGATTCTAGAGAGAAATGTGCTGCCCAGTGTCAGAAAGCTTAGTCTCAGTTGCAGGTCATGGGTCTTGCAACAGGATAATGACCCAAAACACACAGCTAAAAACACCCAAGAATGGCTAAGAGGAAAACATTGGACTATTCTGAAGTGGCCTTCTATGAGCACTGACCTAAATTCTATTAACCCCTTCATGCCGCGACCCTTTTTCGTTTTTGTGTTTTCGTTTTTCGCTCCCCTCCTTCCCAGAGCCATAACTTTTTTATTTTTCCGTCAATATAGCCATGTGAGGGCTTATTTTTTGCGAGACGAGTTGTACTTTTGAACAACATCATTGGTTTTACCATGTCGTGTACTAGAAAACGGGAAAAAAATTCCAAGTGCGGTGAAATTGCAAAAAAAGTGCAATCCCACACTTGTTTTTTGTTTGGCTTTTTTGCTAGGTTCACTAAATGCTAAAACTAACCTGCCATTATGATTTTCTAGGTCATTACGAGTTCATAGACACCTAACATGTCTAGGTTATTTTTTATCCAAGTGGTGAAAAAAAATCCAAACTTTGCTTAAAAAAAAAAAAAAAAAAGTGCCATGTTCCGATACCCGTAGCGTCTCCAATTTTCGTGATCTGGGGTCGGGTGAGGGCTTATTTTTTGCGTGCCGAGCTGATGTTTTTAATGATACCATTTTGGCACAGATGCGTTCTTTTGATCACCCATTATTGCCTTTTAACTCAATGTCGTGGTGACCAAAAAAACGTAATTCTGGCGTTTCGGATTTTGTTCTCGCTACGCTGTTTAGCGATCAGGTTAATGATTTTTTTTAATTGATAGATCGGGCGATTCTGAACACGGCGATACCAAATATGTGTAGGTTTTTTTTTTTTATTGTTTTATTTAGGATGGGGCGAAAGGGGGGTGATTTAAACTTTTATATTTTTAATATTTTTTTCACATTTTTAAAAACTTTTTTTTTTCACCTTTGCCATGCTTCAATAGCCTCCAAGGGAGGCTAGTAGCAGGCACAGCCCGATCGGCTCTGCTACATAACAGCGATCATCAGATCGCTGCTATGCAGCAGAAATGCAGGTGTGCTGTGAGCGCCGACCACAGGGGGGCGCTCACAGCTACCGGCGATCAGTAACCATAGAGGTCTCAAGGACCTCTATGGTTACCTTCCTGATGCATCGCCGACCCCCGATCATGTGACGGGGGTCGGCGATGACGTCATTTCCGGCCGCCCGGCCGGATGCGGTAGTTAAATGCCGCTGTCTGCATTTGACAGCGGCATTTAACAGGTTAATAGTGGCGGGTGAATAGCGATTTCACCCGCCGCTATTGCGCGCACATGTCAGCTGTACAAAACACCTGACATGTCGCGACTTTGATGTGCGCTCCCCGCCGGAGCGCACATCAAAGCAGGGGACCCGACATGCGCAGTACATGTACGGCGCATGTCGCGAAAGGGTTGACCTAAATTCTGTTAAGCATCTTTGGAAAGAGCTGAAACATGCCATCTGGAAAAGGCAACCTTCAAAGATGAGACAACTGGAGCAGTTTGCTCTTGAGGAGTGAGCCAAAATACCTGTCGAGGAGTGCAGAAGTCTCATTGACAGTTACAGGAATCGTTTCCAGTGATTGCCTCAAAAGTTTGTGCAACAAAATATTAAGTTAAGGGTACCATCATTTCTGTTCAGGCCTATTTCATGAGTTTTATTTTATTTTTTGAAGATCTGTGGAAGCATGGTTGAAAAGCAATGTCTGACTTTTATTTGTTTATTTTCATAGATCTTTTATTTATTATTACTTTTGTCGTATTTAAATTATTTCTATGACCATTGTGGGTTTTTCTGTCATTAAATGGGGGTACCAACAATTTTGACCACGTGTGTAACTGATAAGAAAATGATATGCCTTTTAGAATGTGAAAACCTACATCATCATTTCATCAATTTCCTAAATTTGTTTTGGGTAACATTAGTGAGCCTGTGACATTTGGAAAAGGTGATGTGACAGTCTTGTCTTTTTCTGTTTTGTTTTTAATACCTGTAGGAACAAAGCACAAAACAATGGTTGAAGCCAGGAATGGAAGCGGCACTATTAAAGCATTTCCTCGGGCAGGTGTAAAAGGCAGAGGACCTTTAACCAAGGGAAATACTGGTCTTCAGAACAAAACATTTCACTGTGAAATTTGTGATGTCCATGTCAACTCTGAGACACAGCTAAAACAGGTAACAGTCCATAGAATTTGGTTGACAACTGTGTATTAATATGTGGTAACAGGAGCATAGGATTGATTCACATGCAGTGTTGGACTGGCCCAGCGGAGCACTGGAGGATCCTCCGGAGGGCACTACCCCTTGCTTCTATATGTTTGGAGCAGATTCACTTTGGTCAAAATCTGGAGCATCATTTAAGGTAGTACTAGCATCTACATTGAGTTATGTAGTTGTACCTTATTAAAATCCATGTGCCACCTTAACACCTCCTTCCTTCCTTCTTCCTCTCCACCTACACACACACACATCTGTCTTCTCTCCTGTAAGGACAGTGGGAGAGGGTCTACATGCTGCAGCTACACTGAGTGAAGCCGTTTTGCCTGTACCCAGCAACTCAGCTGTAAATTAAGGTTATTGTTCTGTCTATTTATTGAGTATGTGTTTATTGTGTATATGTGTGCACTGTGTGTGATTACTTATAATTATGTATAATGTGTGAAGGGGAGCTTCATTCAGAAAGGGCTGATATGGATGATAGGGGATGGGGGCCCTCAATCAGTTATGGGTCACTGGGGAACCCCATCCCACAACATCCATATCACTCCTTACTGAATAAGATCTCCCACACTCACACTGACAGCGATACACGCATTGTTACATGAGTATAAACATTCATACTCCATATACATATGTACACACTCATGCTTACTGACAGATAGTTGAGTTGAGCTATGCTCGCTCAATCAGTTATGACTTTATAGATGATATAAAAGCAAAACTTTTCATAAATGGACTTTAATGGCAGAGAGTTAGAGAAAGTTTTCCTTCTATCTATATTAATAAAGACATAAGGGTTAAGGGTCCCTTCCCTTCCCCTATCTCCATTGGTAAGAGCTATTTCACACATCAGATTTTTAGGTATGTGTGCTTCCATAATTTTGCAGATAAATTATAGACCAAGTACAGTAAAATGTTTTTTCACCTTTTTTGAAGGGGAAAAACCTGAGACATATCTTATTTTGATCTGTGCTGCCAATAATGTGCTTATTACATGCACATTTTGCTGCACATTTTATTCTATGCAATGCAAAGGGTTAAATCCACAGTGAAAATAGTCACAGTGCAATTTCCGTATTGCACTGTAGTTATTTGAAACTCTATCTGCGATGGAAATCAAGTGGTTGTGCTGTACCTGCTTGTAAACACTGATTCCATGTGCAGTTCTCCATGAGACCAAGATAACCTAGGTGAGAATCACAGCGGGTTATTATTTACCTCTTGTAATAATTGAAATAAACCCTGGATAAGGACCCAAAGTCAAGCAGTGCATATCAAAAATATATAATAAAAGCATTCTTTATTAATTAGTGAAATAGAACAAATTAAAATAAGATGCTTGTATCAAAAAAGGACGTAGCAAGAAATTATTTATATAATTGAAGAATACAAGTGATAAATTGCATCAATATGTCATACAAAATTCAGACAAGCTGCATAATTCCATGGATAATGAATTAATAGTAACAAGTGTTAAATTTCCATCAGAGGTAAATACGAGATACATTGAAAATGTCAAAAGGCTAAGTGCTGTATATCAACTGATAATATACGTATTGATTTTCCACAGTGTCACGATCACTGCCAGAAAGTGCCTAAGTGCATATAGTTAAAATAGAGATATATGTAAATCCCCCAAAGCAGTATTAGAATATATATATATATATATATATATATATATATATATATATATATATATATATATATATATATATATATATATATATATATATATACACACAGTACAGGCCAAAAGTCTGGACACACCTTCTCATTCAAAGATTTTTCTGTATTTTCATGACCATGAAAATTGTACATTCACACTGAAGGCATCAAAACTATGAATTAACACATGTGGAATTATATACTTAACAAAAAAGTGTGAAACAACTGAAATTATGTCTTATATTCTAGGTTCCTCAAAGTAGCCACCTTTTGCTTTGATGACTGCTTTGCACACTCTTGGCATTCTCTTGATGAGCTTCAAGAGGTAGTCAGCGGGAATGGTTTTCACTTCACAGGTGTGCCCTGTCAGGTTTAATAAGTGGGATTTATTGCCTTATAAATGGGGTTGGGACCATCGGTTGTGTTGTGCAGAAGTCTGGTGGATACACAGCTGGTAGTCCTACTGAATAGACTATTAGAATTTGTATTATGGCAAGAAAAAAGCAGCTAAGTAAAGAAAAACGAGTGGCCATCATTACTTTAAGAAATGAAGGTCAGTCAGTCCAAAAAGTTGGGAAAACTTTGAATGTGTCCCCAAGTGCAGTGGCAAAAGCCATCAAGCACCACAAAGAAACTGGCTCACATGTGGACCAACCCAGGAAAAGAAGACCAAGAGTCACCTCTGCTTCTGAGGATACGTTTATCCGAGTCACCAGCCTCAGATATCGCAGGTTAACAGCAGCTCAGATTAGAGACCAGGTCAATGCCACACAGAGTTCTAGCAGCAGACACATCTCTACAACAACTGTTAAGAGGAGACTTTGTGCAGCAAGCCTTCATGGTAAAATAGATGTTAGGAAACCACTGCTAAGGACAGGCAACAAGCAGAAGAGACTTGTTTGGGCTAAAGAACACAAGGAATGGACATTAGACCAGTGGAAATCTGTGCTTTGGTCTGATGAGTCCAAATTTGAGATCTTTGGTTCCAACCACCGTGTCTTTGTGCGACGCAGAAAAGGTGAACGGATGGACCCTACATGCCTAGTTCCCACCATGAAGCATAGAGGAGGAGGTGTGATGGTGTGGGGGTGCTTTGCTAGTGACATTGTTGGGGATTTATTCATAATTGAAGGCATACTGAACCAGCATGGCTACCACAGCATCTTGCAGCGGCATGCTATTCCATCTGATTTGCGTTTAGTTGGACCATCATTTATTTTTCAACTGGACAGTGACCCCAAACACACCTCCAGGCTGTGTAAGGGCTATTTGACCAAGAAGGAGAGTGATGGGGTGCTACGCCAGATGACCTGGCCTCCACGGTCACCAGACCTGAACCCAATCGACATGGTTTGGGGTGAGCTGGGCCGCAGAGTGAAGGCAAAAGTGCCAACAAGTGCTAAGCATCTCTGGGAACTCCTTCAAGATTGTTGGAAGACCATTCCCGGTGATTACCTCTTGAAGATCGTCAAGAGAATGCCAAGAGTGTGCAAAGCAGTCATCAAAGCAAAAGGTGGCTACTTTGAAGAACCTAGAATATAAGACATAATTTCAGTTGTTTCATACTTTTTTGTTAAGTATATAATTCCACATGTGTTAATTCATAGTTTTGATGCCTTCAGTGTGAATGTACAATTTTCATAGTCATGAAAATACAGAAAAATCTTTAAATGAGAAGGTGTGTCCAAACTTTGGGTCTGTACTGTATATATAAAAATATCAACAGATAATCTCATTGGAACAATATAGTACTATGAGTAAACAACACACACTAGTGAAAAATTGCAGCACATAGGTTTATTATACCATATTGCGGTTTATGACAGTGCATATCTTATCATATAGATAGAAAAGATGGTAAATACTTAACATTATGTACATAAATTATGGGAGGAGATACACCCACAAAAAACAAAGTGCCAACTTATGTATCCTAGGAAAAAGATAGGCAAAACGCGCGTTAGGGTGAGGAACGCAGCTGATATCCCAGTTCCTATGGTTCTTAACAGGTAAATCCTAACCATATGGACAGTAATTTAGTGAACTCACATATGCTGGCACTTTGGTTTTTTTTGGATGTATCTCCTCCAATATTTCCTTCCCAAAATACTAGAATTGCAGTTTTTCAGTTGTTGCAGCATACAAAAAGAGTACTAAGAAGTTATTAAAACACTGTATCTACTCTACAAAGGTATAATTAAAAACACCAGCTTTCTGGACAAAAAACAGGTCCTAGCACAGCGCTAAGGCGAGAAGAATGAAAAAGTTATTGGTCTCTGAATGTTGAGGCACAAATTACATTTTTTTTTCAAAGTTCAATATTTTTTAAGCTACTTAAATGATAAAAATAACTATACAAATATAGTGTCATTGTAATCGTACTGATAATGTTGCCTGTTTTTTACTGCAGAATTAACACCGTAACATAAAAAAGACAGAATTGCATATTTTGTATTCATATTCATGCATTTGGATTTTTTTTTTTCATTTTCCTTACTTCATATGTTAAAATGAAAAATATGTCATTAAAAACTGCAACTCTTCCTACAAAACAATTAAGCTGTCATACATTTTTGTTGATGGAAAAATAACAAAGTTATGGGTATTTGAAAAAAGGGAGAAAAAAATGAAAATGCAAAAAATGAAAATTGGCTGCGTCCTTAAGTGGTTAGAGTTCTTAATGATGTTGTTAGACAGCGCATCCCTAGTAATTAGTCTATCCAAATCCAGAATTCTAACCTGAATATCTTGCAGTACTTAAACAACACTTTTCTATAGTTCTATTATTTATTTATGTTTTCTTTAACAAGATGTTATATTGAGAACGTCAAAGTAGATGTCTTTTCATCAGAGATATTTTTTCACTAGTTAGCCATACTAACTATTGAATGAAGTGTGCAACATTATGCCTAAAAGTGTGCCAATAAATGCAAATAACTGTTGAAAAGTAATTGAACTTAAACCATTTGTGTAATGTCACTTTACTAAGTAGGTCTGACATGGTCACAATTATAAAATCACGCTGAGACTGGTGTAAAGTTTTTTCCTAGACGCACAAATATCTTTTTCCTAAAACCTCTTGAAAATCGTATTAAGACTAAATAACACTTCAGCCAGAAAGTAATCATAAAATAAATTCACCGAAATTTGTTATTGATGTCAGCTTTTAAGATTGTGGAAAAAGTTCATGGATCAAGCTGAGTTTTGAGAAACAAGTTAGAAGGAAGAGAGGAGGATGAGTGCTTCATAGCTGTCAATCCATGTGTGTAACAGCTGTGAATATTGTTATCTTATGCCGCGCAGCAGATGAGAAGGCAAAAACCATGGTGTGCCTCTAAGGAAAGTATATCTCTCCCTCTTTACACTTGAAATCCTAATTATTTCTTACTATACTAGGAAAACAGGAGTTAAAGTTCACAGCCTTCTGCTATGATGGATTTGGGAAAATATGCATAATATTTCATTGTGTTTTAAATTAAATGAAAATTAATTGTCATCTAATCTATATTTCTGCATATACTTAATTCGGTATGCATAGTTACAGTTATGCTTGAAGGTTTTCTTATCTCTTCAGAATATTCCTTATTTCTTAACAAATTAGACCTAAAATTCCATCAAATTTTCTCACGTCTTAAAAGTAGATAAAATGAACCAAATAAAACAAATGAGTCAAAAATGTTAGATTTTTTAAAAATTTTATTGCGGAAAATAACATGTTTGTGAGGGGCATAACTATCAGATGTGACCCCCTGTGTTAAGCAATAAGTGCATCTAAATATTTCCAGTAATTGTTGATTAGTCAAGCTCATCAGCTTACATGGATTTTAGCCCATTCCTCCTATTAATTGCTCAATTCAGGTATTTCTACAACATTTCTGTAAGAATGTCAGGACTCTGACTTGTCTGTTCCAAAGTGTTAAGTTTATTTTTCTTTAACTATTCTTTTGCGGAATGATTTGTGTGTTTTTAGTGTTTGTTTTGCTGCATGACTCACATGCTATTGAGATTCAGCTCATGGACAGATGTACGGACATTTTCCTTTAGAATATAAATATAAAATTCAGAATTTATTGTTCTATCAATGATGGCAAACTGTACTGACCCAGATTCAGCAAACAGGTCTAAACCATAATATATTACCACTATTGTGTTTCACAGATGGCATACATTTTTTATGCTATAATGCGGTGCTTTTCTTTTTTCAACTAAACGAAAAAACTCTATTTTGATCTCATTCATGCCAAAGGACATTATCTTAACTGTCTTCTGGCTTGTTCAGGTGCTCCTTGGAAAATTGCAGATGGGTCGCAATGTTTTTTTCTGAGTACAGTTATTTTCTCCTGGCAATTCTACCATGTAAATCATTGCTGTATAGTGTACTCAAGTACATCAGTACATCAGTAAAAAAGTCAAATATGTGAACTGACACTAAGAAAAGGACTGGGTATTGGTGGGCCAGAGCAATGCACAAAAAAAGGGGGTGATAGGTGGCAAATTCCTCGTTAGACCCTAGTGTGATCCTAAATGACCTGTGCCCTTCCTAACAGTGGAGGTTGGCACCCTAACAAATGATATGGTGCCCCCACTCCGCGTCGACTGTCCCTTATGTCCCTGAAAAGCCCTAGCCACTACCCAAACCCAAGTCCCCCCACACCATACACACAAAACAAAAGATCTAGCTGAGTAATCTAGCCTTATTGAATTTTCTGCATAAAAAATAAGCAAGAAAAAAGGCTTGCCAATCGGATGAGGCTGTGGTTATTTCACAATATCTCAAACAGATGTAAACCACGGATGCATATATTCATGCTCATTTAAAAATGATTGTACAAACCAGGGTACCATATACTGATAATGTCTATTGACTATAGTGTGATATATGTAAAATAGCTAAATTAGTCAATTTTTACATAATCCCTGTACTTTAGGTCTACATATATAATAGATTGCCACAAGGTAATATTTCTCAGCGACCAGTACATTTTACCATAGCATGCTAAATAGAAACCTTGCTCCTTTCTCTAAAGAACATACTACAACAAGGTGCTATACACCAAATATCATAAATGTGTCATCATAATTAAACAATAGCATGCTAAGGACACCATAGTAGGTAACTTATCTGAGTAAAACCGAATTCTTTGTCCCAGTGTCCTTGTCCCATATCTGATTAATTTTGACAAATGTAAATTTTCCCAAGTTTGCAGAGGATAACCTACTCTGCATCAATGTGAGAAAGCTTCTGTCTGTGCAGAATACCCTCTAGAACACTGCAGCCTGGAAATAACAGTATGTTCATAGAAAACTGGGCCACTGGTCTAATCTATTGAGCAAGGAGTTCAAGTGAATTGGGCTTAAGTTACCTTCTAGAGAAAAGTCACAGTGCAGGTACTATTAAACCTGGTGATCTGAGCATCAAGTTGGTGCTGCAGCAAATTAAACAGCTGGTCCATTATATCAGATATACTGTAATCATTGATGCCTTTATTTGTTGTAGATGTAGTGCTGCCACATGCAATGGAGCATTGACTCTGAAGAGAATGTAGACTGGTCTTTTGGTCAAACATGTGTGCAGCAGGGAGTCTTCTACGAAAGCTTCACAGAATAGGGAACACAATTTATCATGCTAAGACACAAATTTGGATGCCAATTCAGAAGCTGAAAAAAAATCCTTATTTTTTTCTTATGTACTGAGAGTCTAAAAGAATGGTTATCCAAAAGACATCCCTTGGCTTCATGGCAATAATATACCCATTAACCCACAAGCATTTTAGCAACAAAATTTAAAGGGGTATGAATACTTTCCGTACCCACTCTATGTAGTTGCCAAAATGTGGCTAAAATGGATTATTTAAAAAAGTATTCAAAAATTAAAATGTTTCCTTTTTTAAAGAGTAAAAAAAAGCCTGCTAACTTCATGTCCTAAAAGCAAGCACCTGCAAGTTGCCACTGTATTCAGGTGGTGTGTACAGGTCCAATTTTGGGCTTTCACAAGGAAGTGTACATAATAAAATATATTTTTTACCGCATACGCACTTTGTTATGTAGACAGCTGCATTTTAAGGGAATCTGTCAGCAGATTTTTGCTATGTAATCTAAGTACAGCATGAGGTAGGGGTTAAAGTATAGAATTCAGCAATGTATCGCATGTCACACTGTGTGCTCTTGTTTATTTATGTCATGATAGGTATTTTTTTCCCTGTCCTGTATTTTGTATAATATGTCATGATTTGGTGCGACTTCTCTTTGGTTGTATTTACTGTACACTTTGCAATGTCATGGGACGTATGTAACTTAACCTGTCTCCTTCCCCCAATACTTGCAGCCCTAAGCTATAATGTAATTAAGCTTTGTCAACACCACTAGTGAAGGAATAGCCATTCTTCCTCACAGCAGGTGGCTAGTCAAATGCACATACTGGATAGACTAAGCGGAGCCGACCAGTCTCGAATCTTCTGGTGGACCCAACCATTGAATAGAAGGTGTGACCCCTACCCCCTTGATGGGTGGGCTGATCCCAGGAGCTCAGACAATCCATTCTTATTTTTGAGATCAGATGTGAGCTGACCCTTGATGGAGAAGGAGTAGGGATTCTTAGCCGAGGCAAGACCCCACGTCCATCTGTGACTGCGGAAGCGATCGGGGCGAGACTTGAGCTGAGGACATATCTCGTCGTTCATGGGTTTGTTTTGGGATCCCTTGGACTCGTGTGGACTATTGCTTTGTTAGCTGGCACAAGGATTATCGGGAGGTGCCCCCGAATCTGTTCCGTTGGACTCGTGTGGACTATTGCTTTCTTAGCTGGCACAAGGATTATCGGGAGGTGCCCTGAACCTGTTCCGTTGGACTAATTGTGGACTCTGTAGATCTACCTGCATGTGTTGTTTAACTTAATCCCATAATGGATACAATCCTGCTCCTATGTTTGTCCATCACTCCATTAATGGACCACAACCATAGGGCCACCAAATCAATAGAGGACACTCCATACTTGAAGCATTACACGTATATAAAAAGGGAGTTCCAGTCCAAATTTATATATAAAAATACCAATTTTATTTTTTAACAATAATCACATTTCACAAATAATACCATATAAACAACATAACATGCTCAGCGAGGGAAAGCTGAATGGTACCAGACCTGTGCGACCAACCATTAACTGCTATTAAATTAGTAAAGTGCTAAGTGCCACTATAGTGTTATTATGGGACAAGAGAAGTCCCCCAGGACCCACTATTGTTATGTGTCACCTCCCAGTATCACCGATATAGCCTAAATGTCTCTATCATTCAACATCTCAACACAATGATCCTGGTTTGCTCTCTTACCCATATAGCAGGCAGCTGATGGTCACACAGTGCAGCCCCAACGCGCGTTTCACGTTGGCTTTGTCAGGGGGCGGTCCCCCTGCATGTGTTGTTCCAGTGTTCTCGATAATAAAACCGTTGAATCTTCCCTTGGCCTGTTGTCCCTTCTTGCTCTGCCGTACACCCCGTCACAATTTAAACTGAAGGTTTTATCACTTGGTGATTATCATTTCTGTGACTATCTGGTGTGCGCTTGCAAGTTCGACTCCACCCCTCCTCTGATAAGCAGCTCACAGTTTATAGAGCATATACATACAGAACCTGGTGTGGGCGGGGTTAGCTTTCTCAGCTCTGCAGCATTGTTAAATATAAAAACTCTGATTGTGTCAGACCGGCTCCACCCAGTAAACTAAGTGATATATCATTGGATTCAGGGTCTCTTTTCCTACATCAGGCTGCTCTCAGATGAGATAGAATAAGCCTACTGACAGATTCCCTTTACATTTCTGGAATGTGGAGATTTGTATTTATTTTGTTTAAATATATTGCATGTCTATCTCTAAACCCAGAATAACGCTATTTGAGTTAAACTGGATTTATCATCTCCACCAGCAGTAGCATGGAATTTCCACAGCTATCCTCTCCTATATACACTATCAGTATGTTATATGTGTTTGTTTATATACAGTACTATAATAAACAGTACATGTGTATAGCTATTTGATTTGTCATACACAACCTTCTTGATCATTGCAATCAATCAGACCTTAGGTATAATTTCTTAAACTGCTGTGAAGAAAAGTAAAGCTGTGCTATGATTTATTTTTTATCAGCAAAAGGGACAGTTTTCCTAAGTGCATTTTTGATCAATGAGTTGAGTATATAAAGTATTGTTCTATGCACTTGTTGCATATTCCTGTACCTGTTTATGTACATGAATGAATCTTGTTTTTAGTGTGAATTTTGCTTTTACTTTAAGGCTGCATTCCCACAATGAGCTTTTGGTGAGTTTTTGATGTTAAAGATTTTCTGCATCATTTCTGCACCCATTAAGTAAATTAGGCTACTTGGGTTTATTTTTTTAAATACGCAGCGTAAATAATTCACCAAAATCTCATTATGGAGACAAAGCCTTTATGTCTCTTTCTGCTTGCTGTTCCAAAATGTTAAATTCAAATGTAGTGAAAAAATATTAAATATCAATAAATAAAGAAATTGAGTATAAATAATGTCAGGTCTCAAAAAGGTGACCTAAAATAAATTTGAAAAAAAAGTTCAATAATAATGTATATTAAGCATATTTAGTAAAATGACTTGTTGCCTATCCAATTATATTTTAGACCTTAATATTTCATCTTTTTTTTTGTTGCAGCACATAAGTAGTCGAAGGCACAAAGACAGAGCTGCTGGAAAACCACCCAAACCTAAATATAGTCCTTACAATAAAGTACAAAAAACGACCTCTCCACTTGGGGTAAGTTTGAAACTACTTGCAACATAAAGATGAAAATAATATAAATTGTTATATTAAGCAGTTGTAATTCATATAGAATCCCATATCAATTATATCATTCAAGGTCTTTTGTATCTGCCAGTGCCTTTGAAATCTTTACCACTATCATGCTTTTAGGATTTATTATTGTCTCTACAGGTTACTTATGAGATAGCATTTGTAGCTCATACTTATTATACATATTATTAGAATCGTAACAATCCAATCATTAAACTAGTCTAAAGGTGCAATTTCACATTAGAATACATATTTCAATTTGAAGAAAATTAATGTTAACATTAAGTTAATAATTAGTTGTCTAGCAATGAACAATCTCTTTACGAATTACATATTGTATGCAATAATGTGAAAAACATAAAAATAAAAAATTCTAATAAATGTATTAAGTAGACTAAATTTAACATTTTATCCATTATCTACCTATTTATACATTCAACATTGCCTGTATGTAATACAGAACATGGCTTTAAAAAGCCTACTCGGGGATATGCTAACAGAACACAGGAAATCCAAGCTGCAATATCTTAAAAAGAACAAATTGGTAAATAAATATTAATGTATATTCATCAGTTATTGCAATGTTCACTGTATTCTTATCTTTACCGCATAGGTAAAATTTAGAATCCCACTTTGACATATAAAGCATCAGTTTAGTTATAAATACAAGACATTACAGTAGAGTAGTTGCAAATAGCTACTAACTAGATTCCTGACCATAATTTTTAGAAGTTGACAATGAATTAAGATATCTGGTTGCAACAGGCCACTCCGTCAGTTTTCTTTTTGACCTGTTTCGATATATCTTCTTCATAGGAAAAAAAAGTACCCAGTAAAATTTTAATGAAAAATAATCATCAATGTTTTCACAACTTAATCATCACAGTAGATTTTAAAATCAAAAAGTGCATTAGATCCTTTTTACATGCCTTCATAGAGTACATCTCCTAAATTACCATATAATCTAGCCATGTTTGCGTATAGCATTACATTTCCATTTAGCTTCCTACAGAGTCTTTGATAAACTGCACTTGAGTTTCTGTAATTGTTTGTAAGCTTGTTTTTTCTTGAAATTACAAACGCTTTTGATAGAAATTATTATCTTAAAAGAACATCTTTTCAGTCTTCTCAATCATTCCATGAAAGTAACTACAGCTATTAAAACATGTTGCATACAAGAGCGGATTTTTGTCCTCCAGGGTGTTTCACTGTAAAATTGAGATAAGCTCTCTGTAAAACTATTTTCTCTTATCTAAATACAGCATGCCTGCTGAAAAAGAATTAAAATAAATATACTTATGTAAACATTATTTGAAACATTATTTGACATATTTATATTGTACATGTACATTTACTGTTAATTAATATTAAAATCATTAGATAAACTTTTTTGTTTAAAATCATGGAGTTTAACTTTATTTTTCTTTTATTTCCACTTTTTCTTTTTACGTGTATTGTTCTCTCCATAGTCTTGCTCCTTGTTCATTTTTTAAATTGTTCATTAATCTTAAGGAACATAAGGAATTTATCAAAGTCTTTTTCCTCCTCTGTGCTACAAGTAAAGAACTAGATCTGTCAATAAAAGTCTAATATTCTTTAACGGCACCTAAGCAAGTTTGCAATCAGAGTGAACTAGTAGCAATGTAATGTACTGCAATGTAATTTGTAATTTAAGTTCAGAATTAATGTTTGCAAAAAAAGTACTGCAAGTCAAGGTTTTGCTCTAGCTTTATGGATTAGTTATAGACTATATGAACCTTTAAAAGATGTGTTCGTAGTTCATTTTTCAATTTTGATTTTTTTTTTTTTAGCTTTTCATGATGGCTTCACAGAAAAATGTAAAATTAGTCTGACACCATAAAATGTCTGTTCAAACCAAGCACAAACGCTCGGTGCACCCTAAGCAATTAAGTATACCTTCCCAGGTCATTGTTTTAATTTATGTTTCCTCTCCTCTGGCTCCTGTAAAGCCAGAGCTGTCAATCAAAGAAGAATAGGGTGGAGGTAAGTGCAAAACAGTAAGTGGAAAGGTGCTCTATACATGCTTGGGATGCCCCGAGTGCTTGATTTTTAGAGACATTTTGTGTTCACAGAGTTCCTTTAACCCCTTAGTGACAGAGCCAATTTTGTACTTAATGACTAAGAAAATTTTACAATTCTGACCACTGTCAATTTATATGGTTGTAGCTCTGGAACGCTTTAACGGATACCACTGATTATGACACTGTTTTTCATGACATATTGTACTTCATGTTAGTGGTAACATTTCTTCTATATGACTTGCGTTTATTTATGAAAAAAAAGGAAATTTGGCAAAAATTGTGAAAATTTCGCAATTTTCAAAATTTTAATTTTTGTGCCCTTAAATCAGAGAGTCATATCACACAAAATAGTTAATAAATAGCATTTCCCACATGTCTACATGTCTACTCTACATCAGCACAATTTTGGAAACAATTTTTTCATGTTAGGACATTATAAGGGTTAAAAGTTGACTAGCCATTTCTCCTTTTTCCTTCAAAATTTCCAAAACCATTTTTTTAGGGACCACCTCACATTTGAAGTGAGTTTGTGGGGTCAATATAACAAAAAATACCCAAAAGTTACACATTTCTAAAAACTGCACCCCCCAAGGTGCCAAAAACCATATTCAAGAAGCTTATTAATCCTTCACGAGAACTAAAGCAATGTGGAAGCAAAAAATGAACATTTTCCTTTTTTCACCAAAAATTTACATTGGAACCAAACTTTTTTTTATTTTCACAAAGGTATCAGGAGAAAATGGACCACAAAATTTGTTGTGCAATTTCTCCTGAGTATGCCAATACCCCATATGTAGGGGAAAGACACTGTTTGCCATGGCAGGGCTCAGAAGGGATATAGCACCGTTTGACTTTTTGAACGCAAAATTGACTGGAAGCAATGGCGGGCACCATGTCACGTTTGGAGACCCACTGATATACCTAAACAGAGGAAACCCTCAATTCTAACTCCGACCCTAACACAGCACTTACCCCAACCCTAACCCCAACACACCCATAACCCTAATCAGAACCCTAACCATAAACCTAACTACAACTCTAACCTTAACACCACTTTAACCCAACACCACAACCCTGATCCAAATACACCCCTAACCCGGAAGGTGCTTGAGTTATTGGGGGGCTCAAGGGACCCAATGTCTCGCTCCTCTGATGTGTTAGATCATATCAGAGGAGAGAGAAATAAATTGGAAATCTGACTTAATTTTTTTGCACTTGTCATTATTCTGTGAATAATGGCGATCGCAACACTGGGGATGGTAAAAAACAACCTGAATCATGTTCTCTGAGGTCTCAGCTACCCTCGGTAGCCAAGATCCCAGAGATTCTACAATGCTGGGGGGAGCTATAACCTTATTTCTAAGTGCTGTTAAAAAGCGGTGCTGAGGAATAAGTACCATTAACTGCTGCCGTTAAAAGGTGTATCAGCGGTCGTTAATGGGTTAAAATTATACCCTTTTCTTATGCAACCTTCCAGTGATACATATTACAATCACTTCATTATTCACTATTGTACAGTGAGCATGGAAAATATTCAGACCCCTTTAAATTTTTCCCTTTTTGTTTATTTGCAGCCATTTTGTAAATTCAAAAAAGTTTATTTTCTTCTAATAAATGTACACTCTGCACCCCGTCTTCACTGAAAAAACACAAATGCAGAAATTTTTGCAAATGTATTAAAAAATAAAAACCGAAATATCTCATGGTCATATGTATTCACACACTTTGCTCAGACGCTCATATTTATGTCACATGCTGTCCATTTCCTTGTGATCCTCCTTGAGATGGTTCTACTCCTTCACTGGAGTCCAGCTTTGTTTAATTAAACTGATACGACTTGATTTGGAAAGGCACACACCTGTCTATTTAAGATCTCATAGCTCACAGTGCATGTCAGACCAAATGAGAATCATGAGGTCAATGAAACTGGCCAAAGAGCTCAGAGACAGAACTGGCCAAGGTTGCAACAGAATTTCTGCAGTACTCAAGGTTCCTAAGAGCACAGTGGCCTCCATAATCCTTAAATGGAAGAAGTTTGGGACCACTAGAAGTCTTCCTAGACCTGGCCATCCAGCCAAACTGAGCAATCGTGGGAGAAGAGACTTGATGAGAGAGGTAAAGAAGAACCCCAATATCACTGTGCCTGATCTCCAGAGATGCAGTAGGGAGATGGGAGAAAGTTCGACAAAGTCAACTATCACTGCAGCCCTCCACCAGTCGAGCCTTTATGGCAGAGTGGCCCAGCGGAAGCCTCTCCTCAGTGCAAGACATATGAAAGCCCACATAGAGTTTGCTAAAAACACACATGAAGGACTCCCAGACTATGAGAAATAGGATTCTCTGGTCTGATGAGACGAAGATGTGTGTGGAGAAAACCAGGCACTGCTCATGGAGCGCCCCCACTGCTGCAGGGCCGAGGGGTACCCAGTACCGGGCCTCTGAGTCTCTGTTCTGTGGTTGTCACGGTGGCTAGACCCGGTCCGTGACCCTGCTGAGGGGCGCCCAATGAAAGGTGTGGATGGTGATGATGTTATGGTGTGGTGCAGGTCGCAGTAAATAACGAGGACACCAGGTTGCAGTCTCTTTACCTCTTTACTGAAGGCTTCAGGATCCTCAATCCGGAATACGGTTAACCGGGCTGCGGGAGTCCGGCCGGTCCGATGGCACCTCCAGAGTTCCCTTTGCAGGTGGAAATCTGTGCCTACCTTCTAGCGCTTGTGTGTTGTGGTCCTCCCCTGCTGTGCTTACGGGATAGTCCCCACAACTGTTGTGTCTGTTTCTGAAGTTCCCTCACAACTCGATTTTGATGTTCTTCTTCGTCCCCCCAGATGATATGGCTAGGACGCACCCGTATGACGGGTAGGCTCGGAGCTCTTCCGGGCCCCTAGTGTCACCCCTCTCCAACTGTTGCCCCCTATGTCTTCTTAGGTGATTTGAGTGAGACAGCCCGCCTATAACTGACTGTCCTGCCGTAGGTTTGAAGTAAGGCCTGGAGCTCAATACTTCCTCGGTGTTTCCGGCCACCGGCTACGCGCCTCAGTAGGATGTTGCCTCGTCTTACAGCATGACTCCTACTGGTGTTTCTCCTTGTTGCGTTGATCTTGTTTCTCACTCAGCACAATAAACCTCGCTTCTTGTCCTTTCTTGGGGTACCGCCGCGATGAAGTGCAGGCGCGGTCCCGTAACGTTCTTTCCTGTTCGCTAGGCCTCTGTCAGGATCCCAACCCTGACAGGGACCCCCCTGAATCTTCCCCTGCAACACATTCTTGCCAGAGGATGTTGCCTGGTTCCAACCCAGTCAGCTTCTCCCTAACTTCCTATCCAACCCCCAGTTTTACCAGATTGTGAGGAGTGGCCTAATACATAGCACCCTTAGCTCCCCCTGGAGGCCAGACTGTGAAGTGTATTGGTGTCTGTGATACCTGGTCAGGTGATCTCCTTCAGTGCCATCAGACGTACCATAGCCCCCCTTAGCGTCGGAGCATCAGTACTGCAATGACTAGGACTCTGGGGCGCTGCACTCACACCTGCCCAATACAATCCCAATGTGAAACATGGTGGTGGCAGCATCATTAAATGGGGGTGTTTTTCAGCTGTCGGGATAGGATGACTGGTTGTCATTGAAGGAAACATGAATGTGGCCAAGTACAGTGATATCCTGGATGGAAACCTCTTCCACAGTGCTCTGGACTAGTGATGAGAGAGTTTGCTCAGGTGGTCTCTGAGTATTTAGTGGTGCTCGGAAATTTAGTTTATGTCGACACAGCTGCATGATTTGTGGCAGCTAGACAGCTTGAATACATGTGGGGATTGCCGTTTGCTAGGGAATTCCCACATGTATTCAAACTGTCTAGCAGCCGCAAATCATGCAGCTGCGTCGACATAAGCTAAATCACCAAGCACAATGATATACTCGGTATTAGGTGTCGAGTTCCCACCGCTGCACAGGGGGAATCTCAAACCATGTCTGCTGCGGTCTGCCATTCTCCTCCAGCCGCAGTGGAGCCTGCTAAGCGGAGACGTCAGTCCCAGCATCTGGCTCAGCCTGATACTGTGTGGATGGTTACTGCTGCCTTTCCAGGCTCTGCTTCTGTAGCCAGCACAGGTCAGAGGAGAGCAAGCTTTTCTGGGACTAAGTCCTGCTTTTCACACACTGAGAATACCCACGGAGGACCTCTCATTGGAGGTCTGGGGTCACATGCTCAGGTCTTGTAGCGGCTCCTATATTTCCTCCAGGAAGTTCCTGAAGAGCTGCAACTATAAAAGGTTCACATGGCCGCACGGCCATGCGCTAGTATCAAATATGTTTGGCTAATGCCTGTGGATACTCTACCACTCAGTCGTATGTGGTGTGAGTCTGTTTAGTTCTGGGGCTGTACATTCAGGCAGTCAGCTAGCGTCATTGGGGGCAATTAGCCGTTGGCTTTGCATCTGGTCTCAGAGCAAGTGCAACCCTAGTTAGGGTAATAATTTGTGTACAGCACATCTCTGTGAGGTAACAGAGATCACTTCCAGTTCACATGGGGTGAAACTTAACCCACGTGTGAGCTTATAGTCTATCCGCCATTACTTTGCAGCAGGTGTCCCTGCACAGTGGACTCCGGGCTGCGAACGCACTTTGTAGCTACCTATATATACTCGATGTGTTCCGCTAGTCCTAACACTCTTAGACCGCCCGAGCATGCTCAGAGAAACTTGAGTAACAAGCATACTTTCTCATCACTACTTTGGACCTCAGACTTGGCCAAAGGTTCACCTTCCAGCAAGACAATAACCTTAAACACACAGCTAAAATAACAAAGAGGTGGCTTCAAAACAACTCTGTGGCCATTCCTGACTGGCCCAGCCAGTGCCCTGACCTAAACCCAATTGAGCATCTCTGGAGAGACCTGAAAATGGCTGTCCACCAGTGTTCACATCCAATCTGACAGAACTGGAGAGGACCTGCAAGGAAGAATGGTAGAGGATCCCCAAATCCAGGTGTAAAAATCTTGTCGCATCATTCCTAAGAACACTCATGGCTGTACTAGCTCAAAAGGTTGCTTTAACTCAATACTGAGCAAAGGGTCTTAATACTTATGAGTAGGGTTGAGCTACCTTAACTTTTATAGGATTGGGTCGGGTTTCACGAAACCCGACTTTCTCAAAAGTGGGGTAGAGTGAAATCGGCCGATCCTATAAAAAAGTCGGGGTCGGGGTCGGCCGAAACACGAAACCCAATGCACTGCAATGGGATACTATGGTTTCCAGGGTCTGAAGGAGAGGAAACTCTCCTTCAGGCCCTGGGATCCATATTTAAGTGTAAAATAAAGAATTAAAATAAAAAATATTGATATACTCACCTGTCCGGCGGCCCCTGCAACTTACCGAGGGAACCGGCGGCCTGCTTTGGTTAAAATGAGCGTGTCCAGGGCCTTCCATGACGTCACGGCTTTGTGATGTGACCGCCACGTGACCAATCACAAGCCGCGGACGTCATTCTCAGGTCCTAAATTCCTAGAATTCTAAATTCTAGGAATTTAGGACCTGAGAATGACGTCCGCGGCTTGTGATTGGTCGCGTGGCGGTCACATGGGCCGTCGCGACCAATCACAAAGCTGTGACGTCATCTTAAGGTCCTTCACGCGCTGATTCTTAGGAAGGAAGGCTGCCGGAAAGAAGCAGGGCGCGTCCGAGGGTGAGTATATATATATATATATTCCTATTAGGTATATACTCACCCTCGGCTTCTTTCCGGCAGCCTTCCTTCCTAAGAATCAGCGCGTGAAGGACCTTAAGATGACGTCACGGCTTTGTGATTGGTCGCGACAGCCCATGTGACCGCCACGCGACCAATCACAAGCCGCGGACGTCATTCTCAGGTCCTAAATTCCTAGAATTTAGAATTCTAGGAATTTAGGACCTGAGAATGACATCCGCGGCTTGTGATTGGTCGCGTGGCGGTCACATGGGCCGTCGCGACCAATCACAAAGCTGTGACGTCACGGAAGGCCCTGGACGCACTCATTTTAACCAAAGCAGGCCGCCGGTTCCCTCGGTAAGTTGCCATGGCCGTTGTACAGGTGAGTATATCAATATTTTTTATTTTAATTCTTTATTTTACACTTAAATATGGATTCCGATACCGATTCCCGATATCGCAAACATATCGGAACTCGGTATCGGAATTCCGATCCCAGATTCAGAAGATCGCCGACCTCATGGCCGACCCCACACAGGGGTCGGGTTTCATGAAACCCGACTTTGCCAAAAGTCGGCGACTTCTGAAAATGGCCGACCCGTTTCGCTCAACCCTACTTATGACCATGTGATATTTCAGTTTTTCTTTTTTAGTAAATTTGCAAAAATGTATACATTTCTGTTTTGTTCAGTCAAGATGGGGTGCAGGGTGTAGATTAATGAGAAAAAAATGAACTTTTTTGAATTTACCAAATGGCTGCAATGAAACGAAGAGTGAAAAATGTAAAGGGGTCTGAATACTTTCCGTACCCATTGTATGATCACTTTGTGCCACATTCTTTACATTTTTCATTTCTCTTTTGTGTTTGTTTCCTACTACTTCTACATAACCCCATGTTCCATAGCCCCTTTCATCATTTTATTATAAAATGTATCCTATGTAGTGATGAGTGAGTATACTTGTTGCTCGGGCTTTCCCGAGCATGCTCGGGTGATCTCCGAGTATTTGTGTTAGTGCTCGGAGATTTTGTTTTTGTCACCTCAGTTGCATGATTTATGGCTGCTAGACAGGCTGAATACATGTGGGGATTCTCTAACAAACACGCATTCTCCACATGTACACGTAATTCATGCAGCTGCGGCAACGAAAACTAAATCTCCAAGCAATCGGGAAAACCCGAGCAACGAGTATACTCGCTCATCACTAATCCTAAGCCCTACCTTTCTTTCTCTCTGCTGCTGAAATGACTTTTTTAGTCATTAATTCTTACTGTCTGATTTCTAAGAAAGGATGCAGCTAAAATCTATAGAGAAAACAATGTGCTGGGGAGCCAGAGGGTATCTTCTACTGAACCTGACTACAATTATAAAAACAAATAATTTTATGGAATTTAAGGAGATATTTTCACCCCTTTCTGACATTGGACGTACTATCCCGTCGAGGTGGGGTGGACCCGTATGACCACCGACGGGATAGTACATCATGCCCTTTAATGCGACACCGCGACTTAAGTCGCGGTGATCGCATTAAAATTCTGACACCATCTTACCTTACGGAAGATGGCCTCGGCAGCTTGGGGTATGGTGCTGCCCCCCCGGCCTCCCGATTGCTGTGATTGGCTGTTCAATTCTGAACAGCCAATCACAGCCTTTCTCATTGTTTCAGCCAATCAGATTGGCTGAAACAGTGAGGTCCCAGGCTAGGATCGAGTACCGATGTACTCGATCCTGGGGCCGGTGCCTGGCAATGCCAGGCATCAGCCAAAACCCCCTGGATTGGTGCAATTGACGATCACATCGATCGTGCCAATCGCAGGGCACAGCGGCAGTGTTACCGCGCTGTGCCCTGCTTCTAACTACCTGCTCCGCAGCCTCCGGTGCCCTGCCATGTGTGCCATGCCTCCTGTGCCCTGCTCTGGATCCTGCAGCTCTGATTGGCGCGATCTATGTGATCATCGATCGCGCCAATCACAGGGCACAGCAGCGGTGTGAACGCACTGTGCCCAGATGGTGACCTGCCGGTGACCTGCCGGTGACCTGCCTATGATCGGAGCTGTGAGCTCCGATCATAGGCTGGTGCCTAGCAACTCTGGTATGACCAGGGCCTCCTCTGATTGGTGGGATCGATGTGATCATCGATCCCACCAATCAGAGGTCACAGCAGCGGTGTGACCGCTCTGTGACCTGTCTCACCTGCCCCTGACCTGTCTGACTGCTCTGCAGGAATCCTCACACTTCGTGAGGATTTCTGCAGAGCGGTCACGCCGAAAGAGATCCCCTCCTGTGCTGAGACTTGTGGTGCCACAGTAGCCTGTGACACCACAATTCTTGCTAAAGAAAAAAGAAAGAAGAAACAAGACAGAAGAAAGAAGAGAGACTAAAAATGTAAGTGTTCATCCCCAATCCCGGCCCGATCTTACTTCACCCCCCTTCCCCTTCCCCCCTCCTTCCCCTTCCCCCTCCCCCCTCCACCACCACTTTGCGCCGTGTCCGTCCGTGCCCAAATTTAGCAGCCGCCGAGCGTTTATTGGTGACGCAGTTCACCGATCAACACTCGTGCTCACTTTTCTTTCCCGCATCCCCTTGCGCGCACCCAGCTGCTGCATCTAAACCTGTGCCTTTCTTTTCTTTTTTTTCACATCCCCTTGCGCGCACTCCACCACTGCGTCTGAGCCCGTGCCTTTCTTTTCTTTTCTTTTTTTTCACATCCCCTTGCGCGCACCCCGCCGCTGCGTCTGAACCCGTGCCTTTCTTTTCTCTTTTTTTTCACATCCCCTTGCGCGCACTCCGCCACTGTGTCTGAACCTGTGCCTTTCTTTTCTTTTTTTCACATCCCCTTGCGCGCACCCTGCCGCTGCGTCTGAACCCGTGCCTTTCTTTTCTTTTTTTTTTTTCACATCCCCTTGCGCGCACCCCGCCGCTGCGTCTGAACCTGTGCCTTTCTTTTTTTTTTCACATCCCCTTGCGCGCACCCCGCCGCTGCGTCTGAACCCGTGCCTTTCTTTTCTTTTTTTTTCACATCCCCTTGTGTGCACCCCGCTGCTGCATCTGAACCCGTGCCTTTCTTTTCTTTTTTTTTTTTCACATCCCCTTGCGTGCACCCAGCTGCCGCCGAACTTTGATAAGTGACGCAGTTCACTTATCAGAGCTAGGGCCTGCTGTTTTAGACTTTTCCTTTCACAGGTATTTTTTTCCCTATTTGCTTTTTTTCCTTTAGCTTTTTCTTTTCAGAATAGTTTGCACCAAACACTATCCCCCCCACATGTACACATAGTTACCAATAAATTACACCCAAGCACCATACTCACAAAAAAAAATGTCCAGTTCGTCCCGTTCGTCCCAGCAGCACTATTCAGCGGAGGAGGCATATTCTTTCCTTGCCTCCGACACTGATAGTGAGGGAGAGGATCCCACATTCCTTTACTCTTCAGATTCTTCATCCTCTTCCTCCTCCTCCTCCTCGGGTCCTGCGGAACCGCCACGCAGACGCCCCAGGAGAGAAGATGAGGCAGCGCCCACTCCTGAAGATGAACCAGCACGCCCCTCTTCAGACCTCATATGGACCTCACCCCCCGAAAATTACGAGCCACTGATTCCTGATTTTGTGGCAGAATCAGGAATCAAATTTGACACCACCGACCTCACAGAAATAGACTTTTTTAAAGTCTTTTTCTCTGAGGATTTTATTAACCTCATGGTGGAGCAAACTAATTTGTATGCTCGGCAATTTTTGGAGCAAAACACCGGTTCATCATTTTCTAACTGGTCTCCTGTAGACGCAGTTGAAATGATGCAGTTTTGGGGCCTGGTCCTCCACATGGGGATCGTGAAGAAGCCAGAAATTCGGCAATATTGGAGTGTAGATATTTTATGTAACACTCCAGTGTTCCGAATGGTCATGGTTCGGACGCGTTTTGAGGCCATCCATAAGTTCCTGCATTACAACGATAATGCACGGTGTCCCGCACGAGATGACCTCAATTTTGACCGTCTGTTCAAAGTTTGGCCGGTTATCGAACACTTCAGCAAAAAGTTTGCTGAAGTGTACGTGCCCCAAAGGGACATCTGAGTGGATGAGTCCTTGGTTCATTTTAAGGGGCGGCTCAGATTCCGTCAATACCTGCCCAACAAGAGGGCCAGGTACGGAATCAAACTCTACAAGCTGTGTGAGAGTACCTCAGGGTACACCTAAAGCTTTAGAGTGTATGAAGGGAAGGACAGCAGGGTTGAACTGCCTGAGTGTCCTTCCATCCTGGGAGTGAGTGGGAAAATTGTGTGGGATTTGGTGCACCCACTGCTGGATAAAGGTTATCACCTCTACACCGATAACTTATATTCTAGCATCCCACTCTACAAATCCCTCTCTGCATGAGGTACCGCAGCCTGCGGTACTGTCTGCAAAAATCAGAGAGGCCTCCTGAAGACGCTGCTTGGGCAGATGCTCAGAAAAGGTGAGAGCAAAGCCCAATGTAGCGACCACCTGCTGGTGGTCAAGTACAAGGACAAGAGGGATGTCCTTCTCTTGACCACCATACACGGTGATGGCAGTGCCCTCAGCAGTGTACGGGGTACCCCTACACAGGTCAGCAAACCGGACTGTGTACTGGGGTACAACAAAAACATGGGGGGCGTTGATCTCTCTGATCAACTCCTCCAACCGTACAGTGCTTTGAGAAAGGCCAAGGTGTGGTACAGAAAGCTGTCCATGTACATTGTACAAATAGCAATGCTAAACATTTTCCTGCTGTCACGATGTGCACGCACACCGATACGTCGTACCTTCAGTTCCAGGAGGTAGTGGTTAAGGCCCTGATGTTTGGCACGAGGGAAGGAGCGGGCCCCAGTACTTCCTGAACTGAGGGTGCTTGTATCGTACCAGGTCAGCATTTTCCAGGGGTGGTCCCGCCAACTGATAGAAAAGGTAATAAAAATAATTTTTGTGGGAATAAAATAGAATTTTTAATTTTCACACCGGGCGTCATAAACTTTAGTGAAGCACTTGGGGGTTCAAAATTCTCGCCACACACCTAGATAAGTTCCTTAGGGGTCAAGTTTCCAAAATGGGGTCACTTGTGGGGAGTTTCTACTGTTTAGGCACATCAGGGGCTCACCAAATAGAACATGATGCCCGCAGACCATTCCATCAAAGTCTGCATTCCAAAACATCACTACTTCCCTTCAGAGCCCTGAAGTGTGCCCAAACAGTAGTTTTCTCCCACATATGGAGTACCAGCGTACTGAGGACAAATTGGACAACAACTTTTGGGGTCCAATTTCTCCTGTTACCCTTGGGAAAATAAAAAATTGGGGACTGAAAGATAATTTTTGTGGGAATAAAATAGAATTTTTTATTTTTACGCCGGGCGTCATAAACTTTAGTGAAGCACTTAGGGGTTCAAAATTCTCACCACACACCTAGATAAGTTCCTTCGAGGGTCTAGTTTCCAAAATGGTGTCACTTTTGGGGGTTTCCACTGTTTAGGCACATCAGGGGCTCGCCAAACGCGACATGGCGTCCGATCTAAATTCCAGCCAATTTTAGCTTGAAAATGTCAAACGGCGCTCCTTTCCTTCTGAGCCCTGCCATGCGCCCAAACAGTGGTTCCCCCCCATATATGGGGTACCAGCGTACTCAGGACAAATTGCACAACAACGTTTGGGGTCCAATTTCTCCTGTTACCCTTGGGAAAATAAAAAATTGGGGACTAAACGATCATGTTTGTGGAAAAAATAGGATTTTTTATTTTCACGCCCGGGCGTTATAAACTTCTGTGAAGCACTTTGGGTTTCAAAGTGCTCAACACACACCTAGATAAGTTCCTTATGGGGTCTAGTTTCCAAAATGGGGTCAATTGTGGGGGGTTTCCACTGTTTAGGCACATCAGGGGCTCGCCAAACACGACATGGCGTCCGATCTAATTTCCAGCCAATTTTAGCTTGAAAATGTCAAACGGCGCTCCTTTCCTTCTGAGCCCTGCCATGCGCCCAAACAGTGGTTCCCCCCCACATATGGGGTATCAGCGTACTCAGGACAAATTGGACAACAACTTTAGAGGTCCATTTTCTCTTTTTACCCTTGGGAAAATAAAAAAATTATTGCTGAAAGATCATTTTTGTGACTAAAAAGTTAAATGTTCATTTTTTCCTACCATGTTGCTTCACCTGGTGTGAAACATCTGAAGGGTTAATAAACTTTTTGAATGTGGTTTTGAGTACCTTGAAGGGTGCAGTTTTCAGAATGGTGTCACTTTTGGGTATTTTCTGCCATATAGACCCCTCAAAGTGACTTCAAATGTGAGGTGGTCCCTAAAAAAAAAGGTTTTGTAAATTTTGTTGTAAAAATGAGAAATTGCTGGTCAACTTTTAACCCTTATAACTCCCTAACAAAAAAAAATTGTTTCCAAAATTGTGCTGATCTAAAGTAGACATGTGGGCAATGTTATTTATTAACTATTTTGTGTCACATAACTCTCTGGTTTAAGAGCACAAAAATTGAAAGTTTGAAAATTGCAAAATTTTTTAAATTTTTGCCAAATTTCCATTTTTATCACAAATAAATGCAAGTTATATTGAAGAAAATTTACCACTATCATGAAGTACAATATGTCATGAGAAAACGATGTCAGAATCGCCAAGATCTGTTGAAGCGTTCTAGAGTTATAACCTCATAAAGGGACAGTGGTCAGAAATGTAAAAATTGGCCCAGTCATTAACGTGCAAACCACCCTTGGGGGTAAAGGGGTTAAGTCAGTTTCACCTGAGACTGAGTTGTCATTATTTGCGCCAAATTTATGAAAGTGTCATACACAATTTGATGATTTTTCTGTATCTTTAGCTATACCACTTATGTGTGAAGTTTTTCTGTGACTTTTTAAAGTTTTAATTTTTAAATCTGGGTTAGACCAATTTGCACAGCTGACAATGCACACTTTCCCTCTCAAGGTTTCAAATAAAAATAAAGGTAGCCATGCAAAATTTAAAAAGTCAAACATTTTTAGGCCAAAATAATGTGTGCCAAAATATGACATTTTGTTGGCAATGAGCTTGGTGAATTATGTATGTCTATATAGATATGTCTATATATAAAAAAAGTTAATGTAACACCTAAATATAAAAGTTCAATGACTTTTGTGTTCAGCGTTAACTTTCTGCATTATGATATGTTACTTTAGCTTATGTTCACACATAGATATGCAGCGAGTGCACACATCACCAATTTTCTAAGTAAAAATATTTCAAAAGGTGCCATTGACATGAAATTTTCATCATGTCAGTAACAACCCATCCAATCCACATAGAGAAAGAAACAAAACCACTATAGCCATGCAGTGTTGGGCTCCAGTGTTCAAATTGCACCAAGGCCAACATCTGCAATGAGTTTGTATGTTCTCCCCATGTTTATATATGTTTCCTCTGAGTACTCCAGTTTCTTCCCATACACAAAGACATACTGATAGGGAAATTGGATTGTGAGCCCCAATAAGCTCAGAGATGATGATGTCTGTAAAACGCTGTGTAATTTATGGCACTGTGTAAGTGGGTAAAATAAATAATAAAAAATAAACCTGGTAATAAAATTATTTCACAAGGCATTTTAGGTTTATCCCTATTTTTACTTCAAACGGTATATGTCATTTTTTTAAATAATTGTCAGCATAAAATTACTAAGTCTAAGCTCTTAATAATCTTTATATTTGATGTTTATAATTCTGTGGTCTATCTAGCTTAAAGGAATAAATAAATTATTTCACTTTGAAAATATACTGTATTTTAATGTATTAAATCTGAAGGTTCTACTAAAGAAATCAATCAATATTTGCACAATCTGTTAATCCACATGATAGATCATTAGAATTGATATATTTTATGGAATCATTTATGCTTAAAATTAAACAATTTATTAAACTTCATGTCCATTTTTTTTCCACAGATAAAAATAGCCTTTTCTAAACAACGTCTAAAGCCATTAACCACACGGATATTACCAAATCCTCTGGCGGCAGCAGTAGCAGCTGCCTCAGTTGCTGTGAATTCACCCTTCAATTTCCGTACTACGCCAGCAGCTACTCTATTTCAGACCTCAGCACTTCCTTCAGCACTTCTACGGCCAGCTCCTGGGCCAATACGGACCACCCACACACCTGTTTTGTTTGCTCCTTACTGAATTATAAGCAGGGATAGTTGTACTGCAATAATTTTTTTTTCTGAAGCAAAATAAAAAACAACAAAAAAAATTAAGAACTATGCAGTGTTTTTTTCTTTTGTTTGAAATAAACATAAACCCGTTGAAACTGCTGGAGACATGCAAGAAAAGTCCTATTTTCTTAAATTAGAGCATTACTTATTGTAAATAAATTTTGTTGTATAGTTGTTACTTAATAAGTATCTATGGATGGTTCTACATAAGAAGAATTAAGATTCAATAATTATGTGCCACTGGCCAGAACTATAACATTTTGGTGGTAGTACATTCGAGTTGTTGGGTCAGGCCGATGTTCACTGTGGCGGTGTTGATAAAACATTTGTCAATTAATGGCTATTCTTTGTCTTTCCTGCTACCGCAGGAATTTTCTGTAATAATGTATTTGATGTCTAAAAACCAAAAGACAAAAAAATAAATAACTGCTGCTCATCAAAAATATTACAATACCTTAGTTCAGCTAGGATCACCAAGAGTTCCCATTAATTTAGAAGTTTTTGTACTTAAAATTACATAAGAATAACTCCAGCATTTTAGAGAATGTAATCGTTACATATAACATTTTTAAGGGCATTATACATATCTACTGTATATCTAAAACATTTTTCTGAAATATGCGCTGTCTAACAATTTTTCAGACTATCATTTTAAGCTCCATTTCCCTCTACTTTTTTTGATATAGAGTAGATGAAAGTGTTACATGTCCAAAACAATGTCTAGCCAACATCTTGACGGAAAGGCATGATGAGTCCTTGTATTTTAGAGGTCTAGATAAGCCTCATAAGAAAATGAATGTAAAATGAGTTTAGAAAATTGTGACCATTAAGAATCATAGAAAGTTAAAGTTGGAAGGGACCTCAAGGGTTATCGTGTCCAAATCCCTGCTCAATGCAGGATTCACAAAACCATCTCAGACAGATGTCTGTCCAGCCTTTGTTTGAAGACTTCCATTGAAAGAGAACTCATCACCACATGTGGCAGCCTTTTCACTCATTGATCACCTTCACTGTTAAACAGTTTTTTTCAAATATCTAATCTGCATCTTCATTTAGATAGTTCCTGCAGAAAATACTACATTTCACATGACATTTTTTCCCAACACATAGAATCCCAAGGAGATATTATCAAATTACATTATAGGAATATGCAGAAGAGAATGACATGAGTATTTGGGTAAATAGTAGTGTTGAGCATTCCGATACTGCAAATATCGGGTATCGGCCGATATTCGCTGTATTGGAATTCCGATACCGAGTTCCGATATTTTTGTGATATCGGAAATCGGAATCGGAAGTTCCCATAAGTTCCCAGGCATGTGCGGTGCGCATGGTTCCCAGGGTCTGGAGGAGAGGAGACTCTCCTTCAGGCCCTGAGATCCATATTCATGTAAAAAATAAAGAATAAAAATAAAAAATATGGATATACTCACCCCTCCGATGGACACGGACCTCAGCCGTGCAACCGGCAGCCTCCGTTCCTAAGAATGCAGTGAGTGTAGGACCTGCGATGATGTCGCGGCTTGTGATTGGTCGCGTGAGCGGTCACATGAGCGGTCACGCGACCAATCACAAGCCGCGATGTCATCGAAGGTCCTTCACTCAGCATTCTTAGGAATGGAGGCAGCCGCTTGCAGCGGTGACAGCCAGGGGCCGTCCGAGGGTGAGTATATCCATATTTTTTATTTTTATTCTTTATTTTTTACATGAATATCGATCCCAGGGCCTGAAGGAGAGTTTCCTCTCCTTCAGACCCTGGGAACCATCCAGGATCACTTCCGATATTTGTGTCCCATTGATTTGTATTGGTATCGGGTATCTGTATCGGCGATATCCGATATTTTTTGGATATCGGCCGATCCAATCCGATACCGATACTTTCAAATATTGGAAGGTATCGCTCAACACTAGTAAATAGCTGTTTTTAAAGATCATAGGGCTTGGAAACAAGTTGTCAGTCATCTATTATGTGTCTTAGATACCATGTGATTGCAGTGAAGCATTAATTTACCTTCTTGTTTTGCATGCATTAGAAAAAAGTAGGTGTCATTTACAAAAATGAAAAATTGAAACTCAAGTAAATAATTTTTTCAACAAATGTAAAATGTTGCTGAAGAAACCATTGTATATTTTTAGAAATATTTCCCATTGTGAAGCTGAACAAAGGCCTGTTATTTGGTAGAGGCATGAAAGATTTGGTCAACAGCAAAAGACAAAGACCTCAGTTTAAGTGGTACCCAAGAAGATATCCAATATAAGTATTCTCTACCAGAAAGAATAAATGTGGGGGTATGTGGGCATGTACCTGCAAACAGAGCAAGCTGAGCTATTAGTTAACTCCTTAGGAATAATCAGAATGGGTGCCATACAGGGAATCGATACCTTTTAAAAGGAAAAGTTTCCCACATGACAGATTTAACCTTCAAGATTGAAAAATGGAGCTTGGAAATGTTTCATATAATCAGTCATACAAGGATGAAATGCATTGCAATTAAACAAGCTATTAAACTCCTGGTGTGGACAGCAGAAACACCGTGAACAGTATCATATTCCACTCAAGCACAAACCTAGTATTTTAAACTAATTTCAGATTATGGATATCTTATAACATAGAACATTACTCTTGTTTGGAATCAATATACAGAAATCATCAAGAACATGCTCATTGGAACAGATAGCATATCCCAAATGTAGTCTAATAGTATTGTGTGGAAATATTATTTTTTTACTTTTATCTAGCAAACAGTACGAATAGAATTTTGAAATGGGAAGGACATTTTGTGTTTTCTTAATATGTTTGCAGCTGTATTCTGGATTTTTGATAATGGATTAAATACAGTAATGTATTATGTGTGCCATAAATGTATGTGTTAATGTAAAAAGAAGCCTATGTATGTGAATGTCCTCTGTATTAGCACACAGACTTATTTTGGCTGCTCAAATTTTCTTGATACAAGCTGTTAATGATGATGGAATCTAAAGCTGAAAAGTTGTTAGCTTTCTAAAAGAGAGTTAATCAGGTCATTTGTTAAAATAATCTGAACAGGGAAACAGTGCAATTTAATTGTCATAAGGGATATGTTTAAATGAAAATACATTCCAAGTCTAAAAAGATAGTCTTGTTATCTTATACAATTCCTTTTTTGCTTTTTAAAAATATTTAGTTTTGTTATCTTATACAATTTCTTTTTTTGCTTTTTAAAACTTTTTATTTCTCAAATCCAATCTATATTCATCTTAAAAAAATACTTGTTTTATAAGACGATGCTACAAAGAAATAATTTATTGTAAGAGAATAAAGATATACACATGAAATAAATTATTTAATTTTTATTTGTAAGCAATAAATCTCAATGATTAAATTGAGTTAAATTGTAGATTAAATTTATGAATAAGAGAGACTGAAAAAAATGTCCACCAGCAATATCACGCATTACATTTCATGGATCAGAGTAGTACAGTAATTGGAAATTAGATGCTTCATTTCTAATTTGGGACAAGTGTTTTAATATCTAAAATATCTTAAAATATCTAAAAAAAAATATAAAAATATCTGAAATATCTTATTTTGGAGAGTCATCTTACACATGATTGCAGTGTGATTTGGGCAGTCTTTATGCTTTAATGTACATGGCTAGATTGTTGAGGACTAGCTTTGCATACTAAAATCAAAGAAGGCATTTCTCATACATGTCATACATGTACATCAGTTTGGAGTGCATTCACATATGCAAATTTTATTGCAAACATTTCTTTAAGGGTTTCATTAGTTTGAATAGAACTCACAAAAAATGTTCATGCTAACAAAGCAATTCAATTCTGATGTATGCAACTGATTTTGAGAGGCGCAATTTCTGCAACAAAATCTGATGGATGTGAATCCACCTTTTTAGTGTTCAGATTAAAATTATTGTATACAATGGAGTGAAAAAGTGTTTGCCCCCTTCCTGATTTCCTATTGTTTTGCATGTTTGTCACACTTAAAAGTTTCATATTACCAAATTTAAATATTAGACAAAGATAACACAAGTAAACACAAAATGCTGTTTTTAAAATGAAATTCTTTATTATTAAGGCAAAAAGAAATCCAAACCTACAGAACAATGTGTGAAAAAATAATTACCCCTAAACCTAATAACTGGTTTGGTCACCCTTAGCAGAAACAATTGCAATCAAGTGCTTGTGATAACTGGCAATGAGTCTTTTACAATGCTCTGGAGGAATTTTGGCCCACTCATCTTTGCAAAATTGTTATAATTCAGCCACATTGGAGGGTTTCTGAGTATCAACCACCTGTTTAAGGTTATGCCACAGCATGTCTCTATGATTAAGGGCAGGACTTTTGCTAGGCAACTCCAAAGTTTAAATTTTATTTTTCTTAAGCCATTCAGAGGTAGACTTGCTGGTGTGTTTTTTTTATCATTGTCTTGCTGCATAATACAAGTGCGTTTCAACTTGAGGTCACGAGCAGATGACCGGACATTCTCCTTCAGGATTTCTTGGTAGACAGCTGATTTCATGGTTCCATTTACCACAGCAAGTCTTGCAGGTCTTTAAGCAGCAAAACAGCCTAAGACCACCACACTACCACCACCATTTTTTACTTTTGGTATGATGTTCATTTTCTGAAATGCTGTGTTGCTTCTACACCAGATGTAATGGGACATACATTCCACAAAATTAAACATTTGACTCGTCCATCCACAGAGTATTCTCCCAAAAGTCTTGGAGATGTTTTCTGGCAAAACTGAGACAAACCTTTATGTATTTATTGCTGTGGTTTTCATCTTGGTACTCTGTGATGCATGCCATTTTTACCTAGTCTCTTTCTTATGGTGAAGTCATGAACACTGACCTGAACTGAGGCAAATGAGGCTTGCAGCTCATGTTTCATGTTGTTGTGGGGTCTTTTGTGACCTCTTGGATGAGTCATCTCTGTACTCTTGGGGTAAATTATTTTGGATGGCCGGCCACTCCTTTTTGGATGGCCGGCCACTCCTGGGAAGCTTCAGCACTGTTTCATGTTTTCCCCATTTGTGGATAATGGCTCTCACCGTGGCTCACTTGAGTCCCCAAGCTTTAGAAATGCTTTCATAACCTTTTCCGGACTATTAGATCTCAATTACTTTGTTTCTCACTTGTCCCAGAATTTCATTGGATCACGGCATGATGTCTCGCTTTTGAGGAACTTTTGTTCTACTTCACTTAATCAGGCAGGTCCTGTTTAAGTGATTTTTTGATTGACAACAGCTGTTTTAGTATTCAGGCCTGGTCGTGGCTAGTGAATTTGAACTCAGCTTCCAAAAGATGTGATAAATCATGGTTAATTTATTTTTTAACGAGGGGCAATCACTTTTCACACAGGGCCCTGTATGTTTCGATTTCTTATTCCCTTAATAATACAGATCTTCATTTGAAAACTGCATTTTATGTTTACTTGTGTTATCTTTGTCAAATACTTAAATTTGTTTCATGACCTGAAGTATTGAACTGTGCAAACATGCAAAACAATAGGAAATCAGGAAGCGGCAAACACTATTTAAACACATCACTGTATGTTAACTTTGTAAATACATTGCTTTAATTAGTATGTTTTGGCTCCAAACTAAAGTCTGTATTACAGCAATCGAGAGATGAAATGAATATTTACCAGGATTCAAAACAGTAATCCTTAAGCATTCCATATAGGCTCAGCATCATTAAAGGGCTAGAACAGGTTGTCTGAAGTGTAAGAAATTAATCTTTACTCTGCATAGTAAAGTATTATAAAATAATATTAAATGTTAAATATTTCCTAACAACACATAATTTATCCATTTGGGACTCCCATTGTCATAAGCTAGGAAAGTCTCAATGGTGTGTCCCCAAGAGATTAGAAACTTTTCACTTATACTGTGGCAAAACCCATTTTGGCATTGTGGTGGAGAAGTGGGGTTATTTGATGAGACACCTGTAGGCCTTTTCTATAGTGTAGCTCTGCAGTGTAACACAAGCTGTAGTTTCGGACTGGTGAGTGATAAGTAATACAAAATATGAGCACATTTACTCAGAATTCTTTTTGTAGATTTCATTGGTAAAATTGTATGTATGGGTAACCTTTACAAACAACATACTATTACACTTTGAAAACAATCCCAGGTCTAATAAGAGATCTATAAAGAAGAGACATAGAACAACATTCAACCATTGGATTAAAGTGGAATAACCATATCAACAGTTTGAAAATTATTGAACATGCAAAACTTTGTACACTTTGTTCCCCTCAATATTTTATATCAATGGTAAGCTTTTTTTTTTTTGCCTATTTAACAAATGATCATTCTTAAATATAGTCTAAAAAGTTCTTGTGTATCATATTATACTGTAACTTAAGATGCTGGCATAAACACTACTAATGAAAATTTATGTAATAGAAAACTCCTTACAGTTAAACATATTTTGATTTACAATTTGAGATTATGGTACATTTAATTATGTTTTTTAATGTATAAGTGTATCATGTAGATTGTATTGTAATACAATACCTATAAGTAAAACTTTGTTAGACTGTCATGTGAATATGTAAATTTATCATATATAGTTTATATTTAAAGTATAATAAATAATAAATGGGACCTGATAGGTTCAAGAATACCAGAAAAACTGTATCAATTGACATTT
Source organism: Ranitomeya variabilis (assembly GCF_051348905.1). Lineage (NCBI taxonomy): Eukaryota > Metazoa > Chordata > Amphibia > Anura > Dendrobatidae > Ranitomeya > Ranitomeya variabilis. The sequence goes on along the minus strand of NC_135237.1, from coordinate 108,317,756 downwards.
ATTGAATTTTTTTTAACCAAAAAATCTTATATATACATATAGGAAGCCTTTAGAATACATGTGATTTGCCCAAAATCTACTGCTAAACCTTGTATTTAAATCCAAGAAACTTCTATTTCATTTTTTGTTCCTGGTCTTTTGAATTATATTGAATGTGTATACAATTATAAGAAAGAAAACTCTAAAGTAACTTCAAGTATATGATATTTTTAGCTTGAGTAGTAAGTTACAACATGAAAGAATAAACTACTAACACTTTTACTATTAAATATCCACTATCTAAATATTTTCTGAAAGTAGACACTTAGCACATTATTAAAATGTCACACAGCACTTGGAATGCCAGTACATATACCATTGATTCTGAGATTGTTTTTTTTTTTACTTGCGTTGCACTTTACTAAAATAGTATATGTATTTTGATACATTTTGAACGTAATAAAAAATGAAATTAAAAAAATACCAAAAGTCTGCAATTTTCAAACTATTAATGCATCAACCCTTAAAACGTTTACTCATACCAATAGAAATGAGCAGATGACTTGAAATTTAAATTTGCAGGCTTCACCAAATTTAAAAAAGAGTACTTTTGTGGTGAATTGCATAACTAAAAAGCCTCTAACTGCTTTGAAAATATGTGTATGAGACTCTGAATTCTCTTTAGAATCTATTTTACCTTCTAAAAATAATCCTCTTTAATGTTTAAGTGACCTCAAATTATCTGTTTGTGGGAATCGGATGATAAATGGTGATAACCACCAGCCTTTTGCACAATGCAATTTCAGACCAAAAATGTGAAAGAATTTGAGTTTATTTTGTGTTGTATTGAAAAATGTATGACTTTATAGGACAATAACTAGTGGCAGGTGGGTATGAGTGCATTCGATTTTTTCACAAAAGACAATGCAAACCAGGTGGTCTGGCATCAGCTGGCTACCAGACAGATGAACACAAGGAGAGTTAAGAGAACAGTTAGAACTTTGCTGAATCTGCTTGTTCGTTTGCATTCCCACATGATGCTCCTAGAAGATGTGTGAAACATTTACCTGGTTTATTTTATAAGAGAACAGACTGCAAAATGTAACTGGTCCTCTGGCAATGTGGAAAAAGAATTTCCATACATGAGATGTTCACACATTGGTCAAACTATCACCTTGAACACCACCACAGCTTTAAATCACTGTTGAGCTTTTGAAATCAACAGTAGTCACAATATCACTTGCTACAGAGCTGACCACAGTGCAAGCAGATTATTCTTCAGATGCTGTTTCACAGTGTATTATTTATGACAATCACCTCCGCCTCAGAAAAAATCACCATCTTGGGACCTGTGCATGGGTTCCAGGTCTTGTCCATCATAAAGTCATCATCATCATCATCGTCATCCCTGATTCAGCTGACAATTGCCTCAGTGTAGGAAATGGCCTGAGCTCTTTGTCCCCCTGAATGATTCTATGATCCCCTCATCAAGATTTGCCCTGGTTCAGCAGGTGGTTATCACATTCAGTGCCATTACCACCAGAGCTCTCAGAGCCTGCAAAACAATTTAGGACTAAAATGGTGATCTCTATCTCTTCTGGCCTCATGTCATCTTAGAAGAAAGACTAGATGTTCCTCTTTTACAAAAAACAAAAACTTCAAATTTTTTCTATGTTCGAGGTGTCATGGTTTAGAGAACTCTTGGGCAGAGCAAAAAAAAGTGTCATTGGCATAGTGGAAATTCTGCTCTCTACAACATTAAGTGTTATGATGATGGAGGAGTTGGGTTAAGCAGAACATTGATTTCAACTGATGGTTTTCCTGTCAAAGGCTTCATCACCTTGCTGTAATTGAGATGAGTGATCCGACATATGCTCATTCAGTCGTCGACTTCCTCCATGCTAATATGCTTGCGAGATGCAAAGGAGGCAAAGTGTGACCTGTGTTTGATATTACTACTGCCTGGATGGTTGCAACCATCAGTAACGGGGGTGTTATTGCTGCTAACGAATACTATTTTCTTATCCTGTAATATTAGGTTAGCTTTTCTACTGCCCTGCCACAATCATTGCTATGATACTTTGGGGTTTACCATACATTTCAGACACAATGCTTCATTTCTAAACTATGTTGACACATTTAGCCAATTCCTGAAAAACATGACATTAACCAGAATAGACAGTGACTGTCAGCGTTCACATGATGGACCACAAGGATAATTCAACAACATCCATGTCATTAGGTTGCATATAGGTATTGGTCAGATCTGCATAGTTTAATATCTTGGTTTACTGTTATCATTCATGTACAAACTTTAGGTTAAATCATATGAATTATCATGTAAAAACAACAAATGTGAAGAGGTGTAATTTTCCTCCTAAAAAGCTGCAACAGACCACAGTATAGTTAACTGGTGTGTTCTTGCCCAAATGAGATATTGAAACAGGTAGAAAAAAAGAAAATATCCCTGTGAGGAGAAATATTTTTGCTATAAAATTCGCCCAACCTTAAATAAAGAGGTTGTAGGTACATACACAGAAAGTCATTTGCAACAACATCCAGCAGTATTGTTGTGGCACCTATGATTGTTACATTTTTACCAAAACAGTTGCAAAATATTAACTTTTTATTGCTTTTCTTTATAGTCTTTTTAATGATTTTTTTTTTTTATATTTTTAATTTATTTTTCATAAATGTTGATGATCTTCTTCCCCCTTTAACCAAACTGAAACATAATTTAAGGAAGCTGAATATGCTAAGTAGCAAAGTTGCTACACATAGTTTCATGACTGGAAATGAACATGCAGCAAACCGCATTATGTATTGTCTTTGGTGCATGGTTTATAAAGTAGACAAAATAGATAAAAAGAAAACTGACCTTTTTATTAAAGGTGAAACATATGGACACGTGCTTTAACAAGATAGGAAGGGACCAGAAAATATAGATAGAATCATGTTCCAAATGCAAGCTCCTGTAACTGACTATTCTCTTCAGGTGGTGTGTGCATGCATCTTAAACTAGACTAAGAGCAATGAGCAAGCTTAAAAAAATTGTTTTAACCAACATGCTCACTTTGCTTGGAAAAGAGTTGTGCTAAATTTTCAGGAATATAGACCTTCACCTTTATGAAATAAAAAAAAAAAACACAAAAAAAATTTGGCTTACACACCTCAAAAAACAGGAGTCACACTAGTGATACAACGAGCCTTGAATTCAGAATTTGATTTTAATTGTAAAATTAGCAATACGTTGTTTAATGCTGAATTCTTTCACCTTGTGAAGAAATTGCAGCCAATAATATGCCGTTACTACATTATTCACAGAGCTATTACTTCAGTCACACCATGAGTGGTGATGACTATAGCTACAGCAACTCTATATATCACTTGAATCTTTGGATTATTATTCACAGACTGTCACAATCATTCTCATTTTCAATTTGGCACATTAGAACAATTGCATTAGGCCTTTTTCTGTCTTTGAGCATCTTTGCCTTCACAGAAAACAAATAAAATTCTGCCGCTTGGCCGACCACCACATTATTATAATGGTTGTGAAAGCCCCCCTGATTTGCTGGGCTAGACTATGTGTTCTAATTGCAAAACCATAGAAAAGTGCATCAAATAGACAAGCTCTGTCACACAAGTTACAGATGAACCGAAGGAAAATGGACACCTGAGCTGAGCAAAAAATTATCTTAATTTTATTACAAGATCATTTGAACAAATATAAATAAATGCAATAAAGACAAAGACAACTTAAAAACATAAAACGACACCAAAGTGCCACATCTAAGCAGGAGGTGATAAAGAATAAAATATGTAAGCCTGTCAAACTGAACAATGTCAATCCATATTGATATGTATACCAATAAACTAAGTACAGAGGGTGTGATCAAATAAATAGGAAATAATACCCCTTATAGTTAAAGTTAAATATAGAAACAATTATATGCAAATACAAAGTCCCAGTGACATAATTGTATATATAACTGCACCTTAGTAGTTAGAATATACGTATATGCAGAAATATAATGAGGCTCCAAAAATAGTCAAATTACAGCGGAGTCGATAATAGAAGTAAATACAGTAAAGTGCATAGTGCCATAGTGCAATATAAAGTAAAGTATGGTCTAGCCACAATTGGCTGAGAGGTTAGGAGATCATTTTAGTATATGGACGTCAGAGAAAGACATAAAGGCAAAAATAACCTAATAACATGAGATCTTACAACCATGAAAAGACCCTGAAATATTGAAGTGAAATAGAGTATAAATAACAGCTTCATGCATAGTAAAGCAAACCTGTGAAGGATGTGGAAGAAGGGAGACCCCAATGCGCATTTCTCACACTGCTTCTTCAGGGGGCATGATGGTAGAGACTAAAGTGCAGGTTTATATACCCTGAACAATTCATTGCTAGAGAGGATGATTCGGCGCCTCCGGTGACATGGCGAGGTTCAGAATCCCGGGAGTCAGCGTCCGACGTCACAGGTTCACATCCACCACTGACGTGTCAGTAAGGCGGGACCGAAGTGCAACATCAGAAGGACGCGTATCCACGGCAATGGAGCCACCACAGTCAGAGGAAGCGTACACCGCAGAGTATTACAATGGGTAAGGAAAGATGAACATGGAGACGGAGCCATTATGAAAGAGGTGGAGCATAGTAGTGAAACAAAGGAGGTACAGAAATTGAAAGGAGTGCACATACCTTAAGAAGTGAAAAGGGGTTACTAGAAAGTGAATGGAAAATGAGTGTGAATGACCTGAAAGAAAAGAAACAAAGTGAGTGAAGAGAAACAAGGATCAAGAGATATACTACTAAAGACATATTAAAGGATAAAATTGCTCAAAAAGATGTGATACCAAGAACAAGAAGACTTGAACCACATATAAAAGTGTATATAGATAATGTGCACAATTAATAAAAAGCTAAGAAACTGTATATAGTTCACAATGTGTACATATATAAATACAACTATAAATGGTAATTCATGGCCAAGGAAACAAAAATAAAGAATAAAGGATAGACTAATAAAACCATATCACAAATGGTAAAACAATTTGGATTTTCAATTTGGCAGGGTACCTTTTGAAGTTTGAGGAACAATTAAATATTAATGGATTTAATATCAAACTTACCTGTCATTATAGTCGTACCAGCGTGGACTTCCTCGATGTGCGGATCCAGAGAGGTGAAGATGGTTTCTTGCGGAGTGAAAAAATACATACCATGAGATACAGACTTCCCAAAACCCTGTCTGAGACAAATGCACATTTAGCAGGATGCAGCAGGCCTCCACTGATAAAGGCAAGGGGCAGAACAGGTGCAAACTACTTGATAAAAACAGCCACCCCCACCCCAGCCAGACATTGCACGGATTGGCTGCCTAGTAGAAAAAAATGCACATTGATATAACTCGCATAGGACGCCAGTCACACAGGTAAGTGCGATGCACAGTGTCTGGTATGCAGCCTATTAATGACGCCCCTGTATTAACAGGCGGGCTGCCCAGCACCATAGTATGCAGCACACTGTGACAGATGCCCCAAAAAACCTAACCAACAAAAAGAGGCCTGGCCACATCCCGCAAAAAAAAGATATAATATAGTGCAAAAAATTAATGCATATGATAAACACATACATTATATAAGGTATTGGTTTAATATTTTGGCCAAAATAAAGTAAGCTCGCAACCCAACGTCAAGGGTCCTTATAATCTTGCGAGTCCTACCACTAATATAAAAAAACAGCTAACATAGGAAAAACTACATACCATGAGATACAGCCTTCCCAAAACCCTGTCTGATAACAAATGCACATTTAGCAGGATGCAGCAGGCCTCCACTGATAACGTTTTTCCATGTTTTTTCTATGTTAGCTGTTTCTTGCGGAGTGACCCACATAGGAAGTAGACATCAGTTAACAGTCTACTCCATGCCTCCTCAGCACATCCAAGACACCTTAAGAACAATAATCCATATGGTCAGTTTTTCAGGGCAACGTATCTGCACTGAAAACGTATCCTACCAGAGACAGGCTGATGAAATTTTCAACCTTTTTAAAGATCGCGGCTATTCTGAAAGGACAGAGAGAAAATGTATGAAAAAAAAATTTATGTTGAAAGAAAAGATCTTTTGAAGATTAAGGAGAAACCAGCAGCTACTCACCAGGTGAGACTTATCTCTACCTCTCTACCTTCTCTAGTAAGTCCATTGACTTGATGCAGTGTTGGCTAAATGTTTCACACCAACACCACCTATCATGTATTGAAGAAGTAAAAATCTGCGGGATTTGTTAACCCATAGCTACTACAAAGGCCTTACTGACACGTCAGTGGTAGGCGAGAACCTGTGACGTCGGATGCCAACTCCCCAGCTTCCGGTCCATGCCATGTCACCAGAAGTGCCACATCAGCCGCTCTAGCAATGCATTGTTCAGGGTATATACACCTGCACTTTAGTCTCTTACATCATGCCCCCCAAAGAAGCAGTGCGCGAAACGCACTTTGGGGTGTCCCTTCTTCCATGTCCTTTGCAGGTTGGCTTTACTATGCATGAAGCTGTTATTTATGCTCTATTTCACTTCAATATTGCGGGGTCTTTTTATGGTTGTAGGATTTCTCATATTATTAGGTTATTTTTGCCTTTATGTCTTTCTCTGATGTCCATATACTAACAGGACCTCCAAACCTCTCAGCCAATTGTGACTAGACCATACTTTACATTATATTGCACTATGGCACTATGCACTTTACTGTATTTACTTCTATCATTGACTCCGTTGTAATTTGACTATTTCTGGAGCCTTCATTATATTTCTGCATATACGTATATTCTAATTACTAAGGTGCAGCTATATACTGTATATATATATATATATATATCTATCTATATATATAATTGTCTAAGGGTTTTTCCGTCTGTCTGTCTGTCTGTCTGTCTGTCTGTCTGTCTTTCTGTCTGTCTGTCTGTCTGTCTGTCTGTCTGTCCTGGAAATCACTCCATATAAGGTATGGTCTACAAACAGGATACCTTATATGGAGTGGTCGGCGGTTTGTAGACCATACCTTATATGGAGTGGTCGGCGGTTTGTAGACCATACCTTATATGGAGTGGTCGGCGGTTTGTAGACCATACCTTATATGGAGTGGTCGGCGGTTTGTAGACCATACCTTATATGGAGTGGTCGACGGTTTGTCGGGCGGCCTCGACCAATCAGAGATGGGCACAGCATGGCGACGATGATGTCATAATGGTTGCCATGGCGACGATGATGTCATAAAGGTTGCCTCGACCAATCAGCGACGGGCACAGTCTGCCGCGAATCACATACTACGGGGACATGCATATTCTAGAATACCCGATGCATTAGAATCGGGCCACAGTCTAGTATATATATATATATATATATATATATACAATTATGTCACTGGGACTATGCATTTGTATATAAATGTTTCTATACATAACTTTAACTGCAAGGGGTATTATCTCCTATTTATTTGATCACACCCTCTGTATTTAGTTTATTAGTATACATATCAGTCTGGACTGACATTGTTTAGTTTGTCAGATAGGATTACATATTATATTCTTTATCACCTCCTGCTTGGACGTCGCACTTTGGTGTCGTTTTATGTTTTTAAGTTTCTTTGTCTTTATTGCATTTATTTATATTTGTTCAAGTGATCTTGTAATAAAAATTAAGATAATTTTTTACTCAGCTCAGGTGTCCAATAGTTCTTGTGTTCTAATTGGAGCAACAGTTATTTAAGGTAGGGACGGACATCGTGATACTTCCAAACACTAATCATTCAGTGGGCTCATGCACCTACTGTACATACGTGGGTGGCTGTTAAATGAAATTTAAAGAGCCAGAGTTAATTTATATGGCTCTGTATGAATTATATTCAACTAATGTATATCTGGTGAGGGCCAATGAGATAGAAACATCATATTTGTCTATACACAATTCTTAGAAGTGAATATATCACAATTAACAGAGCGCCAGATTCCATTTGTTCTAGATTCTGGGAGCTGCAATATTTTTATTTTTCTATTGATGGATATATTTGTTGGCTTGTTTTTGAAGGATAATTTATAGTTTTTATTAGTACCATTTTGGGGCATATGTGACCTTTTCATCAATTAAAAAAGTAAGACAAAGTGACCAAAAATGAGAAAGTCTGACTTTTTCTGCATTCACCTGGAGAGCTAAGTGACAAACCAAGTTTTTAGTTCAGGGTTGTTTGATGATGCCAAATATGTTTTTTTCTTTTGAAACATAAAAGGATTAAAAGGACTATTTATCAGGTATGTAATGATAAACATATGGTTACCACAGGAGCTTTCAACATGTAAGCAATGGCAGAAAATTAGGATCCTGGATCCTGGGAATTTAACCATTGACAGAGACACAGAGTTTTCTCTCTGACTTTTTGTCTTCCAGTTTTAAAGTCTATTATGAGTTGTCGGACCAAAGAAGTTGGTAAGATTTGATTCAAGCCAACTTATCTAGCAGATTCCAGAGAAACTGTGGCCTTTACTCGTTAACCCTTTTACAGGGATGTGGACTAACAAAGGAGCCAGCTGAGTTGCATTCAAGGAGTAGTTGCTGGCCAGAGCAGTGAATCTGAGGCAAAAGCAGGTCAGAATCAGGAAGGATAAAACCGGATGATGAAAGCAAAGTCAGAGGGAAAACTGGATTCAGATACCAGGAGGTCAGTGAAGGTTGGAGCAAGAGAGTCAGGGGTCAAAATCAAGAGGTAATTAGGAAACAAAACAATATCATGCAACTTTCAGCAGTGTAATGTGAGTTTAAGTAGCGGTATTGCCTCATTGGCCATTGCAGGGAGATGGCTACACCTGTTGAGCTCTTGTACAGCATGTTCACCTCTTCTGCCCTGATGAATATCACCATAGGTCCCATTCACACCAGTAAACAGACTGGACAGAACATGTCCAGTGTTATAGTCCATAACATCTTTTTTACCATCAATTCTGCTGGATAAATATGGCAATACAATATGGCAGATTCAGCCATGACTGGAGACAGTCTGGATAGAGATGTCATACAAGCGACGCCACATATTAGCAAGACCTTGAGTCTAATAATGACCCCTTTATCTGCCATAGGAATAAGTCTGATAGATCATGCTTTACAATATAACATTGAAAGGCAATAATGTTAGAGCTTATCGGGTTCTAAAAAACATTTGAACAAAAGCTGCTTATGTATTAAATTATTAAACTATGCAGGATCAACCTACTAAATCCTTTGCTTCTCCGGCACCAACACTTCATTGCTCTTCACTCATGTTTGTTAACAGAGTTGAAGCAGTAATGCCACATAAAGTTAATTTATTTTTTATGCTTCGTAAATCATATCACATTAGAGATGAAAAACATTAGCAGGAAAACCTTTTCACCCACACCAAAAAAAATTCCACCCCCCTAAAAAAAGTCTAATCATTTTTAATTAAATTCAGAAATGGCCACAGCAAACGTTCCAACTCATCCCCAAAACAGATATAGATCTCAGAATACAACACTTTTTCCATTAAGCAATTTAAAGAACTAAATAAAAAACTATACTAATGTTTGCATTACCCCTTTGTACTTAACCATATTGTAAAATTAACTTGTGGAAAAATAATGACCGAATTGTCAAACAATCCAACCAATAAATTATAGCTCCCAAAATGGTGGCATTGAAATATTCAACTCATTCAAATTAAAATAAACAATCATACAGCTACATTGGTAACAAAAAAATAGAACAAATATTATGTAAGACAATTATGAAAAATAGCAAAAAATGAGATAGTGTAAATCTAATACAGTTTGCCTTTGGATCTTCTCATTTATATTCCCTCTACTGTAACGTCTCAATTAACCCCTTCACCCCCAAGGGTGGTTTGCACGTTAATGACCGGGCCAATTTTTACAATTCTGACCACTGTCCCTTTATGAGGCTATAACTCTGGAACGCTTTGACGGATCTTGGCGATTCTGACATTGTTTTCTCGTGACATATTGTACTTCATGTTAGTGGTAAAATTTATTCGATATAACTTGCGTTTATTTGTGAAAAAAATGGAAATTTGGCGAAAATTATGAAAATTTTGCAATTTTCCAACTTTGAATTTTTATGCCCTTAAATCACAGACATATGTCACGCAAAATACTTAATAAGTAACATTTCCCACATGTCTACTTTACATCAATACAATTTTGGAACCAAAATTTTTTTTTGTGACAGAGTTATAAGGGTTAAAAGTTGACCAGCAATTTCTCATTTTTACAACACCATTTTTTTTTAGGGACCACATCTCATTTGAAGTCATTTTGAGGGGTCTATATGATAGAAAATACTCAAGTGTGACACCATTCTAAAAACTGCACCCCTCAAGGTGCTCAAAACCACATTCAAGAAGTTTATTAACCCTTCAGGTGTTTCACAGGAATTTTTGGAATGTTTAAATAAAAATGAACATTTAACTTTTTTTCACACAAAATTTATTTCAGCTCCAATTTGTTTTATTTTACCAAGGGTAACAGGAGAAAATGGACCCCCAAAGTTGTTGTATAATTTGTCCTGAGTACGCTGATACCCCATATGTGGGGGTAAACCATTGTTTGGGCGCATGGCAGAGCTTGGAAGGGAAGGAGCGCCATTTGACTTTTCAATGCAAAATTGACTGGAATTGAGATGGGACGCCATGTTGCGTTTGGAGAGCCCCTGATGTGCCTAAACATTGAAACTCCCTACAAGTGACACCATTTTGGAAAGTAGACCCCCTAAGGAACTTATCTAGATGTGTGGTGAGCACTTTGACCCACCAAGTGCTTCACAGAAGTTTATAATGCAGAGCCGTAAAAATAAAAAATCATATTTTTTCACAAAAATGATCTTTTCGCCCCCAATTTTTTATTTTCCCAAGGGTAAGAGAAGAAATTGGACCGCAAAAAATGTTGTGCAATTTGTCCTGAGTACGCTGATACCCCATATGTGGGTGTAAACCATTGTTTGGGCGCATGGCAGAGCTTGGAAGGGAAGGAGCGCCATTTGACTTTTCAATGCAAAATTGACTGGAATTGAGATGGGACGCCATGTTGCGTTTGGAGAGCCCCTGATGTGCCTAAACATTGAAACTCCCTACAAGTGACACCATTTTGGAAAGTAGACCCCCTAAGGAACTTATCTAGATGTGTGGTGAGCACTTTGACCCACCAAGTGCTTCACAGAAGTTTATAATGCAGAGCCGTAAAAATAAAAAATCATATTTTTTCACAAAAATGATCTTTTCGCCCCCAATTTTTTATTTTCCCAAGGGTAAGAGAAGAAATTGGACCGCAAAAAATGTTGTGCAATTTGTCCTGAGTACGCTGATACCCCATATGTGGGTGTAAACCATTGTTTGGGCGCATGGCAGAGCTTGGAAGGGAAGGAGCGCCATTTGACTTTTCAATGCAAAATTGACTGGAATTGAGATGGGACGCCATGTTGCGTTTGGAGAGCCCCTGATGTGCCTAAACATTGAAACTCCCTACAAGTGACACCATTTTGGAAAGTAGACCCCCTAAGGAACTTATCTAGATGTGTGGTGAGCACTTTGACCCACCAAGTGCTTCACAGAAGTTTATAATGCAGAGCCGTAAAAATAAAAAATCATATTTTTTCACACAAATGATCTTTTCGCCCCCAATTTTTTATTTTCCCAAGGGTAAGAGAAGAAATTGGACCCCAAAAAATGTTGTGCAATTTGTCCTGAGTACGCTGATACCCCATATGTGGGGGTAAACCATTGTTTGGGCGCATGGCAGAGCTTGGAAGGGAAGGAGCGCCATTTGACTTTTCAATGCAAAATTGACTGGAATTGAGATGGGACGCCATGTTGCGTTTGGAGAGCCCCTGATGTGCCTAAACATTGAAACTCCCTACAAGTGACACCATTTTGGAAAGTAGACCCCCTAAGGAACTTATCTAGATGTGTGGTGAGCACTTTGACCCACCAAGTGCTTCACAGAAGTTTATAATGCAGAGCCGTAAAAATAAAAAATCATATTTTTTCACAAAAATGATCTTTTCGCCCCCAATTTTTTATTTTCCCAAGGGTAAGAGAAGAAATTGGACCGCAAAAAATGTTGTGCAATTTGTCCTGAGTACGCTGATACCCCATATGTGGGTGTAAACCATTGTTTGGGCGCATGGCAGAGCTTGGAAGGGAAGGAGCGCCATTTGACTTTTCAATGCAAAATTGACTGGAATTGAGATGGGACGCCATGTTGCGTTTGGAGAGCCCCTGATGTGCCTAAACATTGAAACTCCCTACAAGTGACACCATTTTGGAAAGTAGACCCCCTAAGGAACTTATCTAGATGTGTGGTGAGCACTTTGACCCACCAAGTGCTTCACAGAAGTTTATAATGCAGAGCCGTAAAAATAAAAAATCATATTTTTTCACAAAAATGATCTTTTCGCCCCCAATTTTTTATTTTCCCAAGGGTAAGAGAAGAAATTGGACCGCAAAAAATGTTGTGCAATTTGTCCTGAGTACGCTGATACCCCATATGTGGGTGTAAACCATTGTTTGGGCGCATGGCAGAGCTTGGAAGGGAAGGAGCGCCATTTGACTTTTCAATGCAAAATTGACTGGAATTGAGATGGGACGCCATGTTGCGTTTGGAGAGCCCCTGATGTGCCTAAACATTGAAACTCCCTACAAGTGACACCATTTTGGAAAGTAGACCCCCTAAGGAACTTATCTAGATGTGTTTTGAGAGCTTTGAACCCCCAAGTGTTTCACTACAGATTATAACGCAGAGCCGTGAAAATAATTTTTTTTTTTTTTCTCAAAAATGATTTTTTAGCCCCCAGCTTTGTATTTTTACAAGGGTAACAGAATAAATTGGACCCCAAAATTTGTTTTCCAATTTGTCCTGAGTACGCTGATACCCCATATGTGGGGGGGAACCACTGTTTGGGCGCATGACAGAGCTCGGAAGGGAAGGAGCGCCATTTGGAATGCAGACTTAAATGGATTGGTCAGCAGCCGTCACGTTGCATTTGCAGAGCCCCTGATGTACCCAAACAGTACAAACCCCCCACAAGTGACCCCATATTGGAAACTAGACCTCCCAAGGAACTTATCTAGATGTGTTTTGAGAACTTTGAACCCCCAAGTGTTTCACTAAAGTTTATAGCGCAAATCCGTGAAAATAAAAATTCTTTTTTTTTTCACAAAAATGATTTTTTAGCCCCCAGTTTTGTATTTTCACAAGGGTAACAGGATAAATTGGACCCCAAAAGTTGTTGTCCAATTTGTCCTGAGTACGCTGATACCCCATATGTGGGGGGGAACCACTGTTTGGGTGCATGACAGAGCTCGGAAGGGAAGGAGCACCATTTGGAATGCAGCCTTAAATGGATTGGTCTGCAGGCGTCACGTTGCATTTGCAGAGCCCCTGATGTACCCAAACAGTACAAACCCCCCACAAGTGACCCCATATTGGAAACTAGACCTCCCAAGGAACTTATCTAGATGTGTTGTGAGAACTTTGAACCCCCAAGTGTTTCACTACAGTTTATAATGCAGAGCCGTGAAAATAAAACATCTTTTTTTTCCCACAAAAATGATTTTTAGCCCCCCAAATTTTTATTTTCCTAAGGATAACAAAAGAGCTTGGACCCCAGAAGTTGTTGTTCAATTTGTCCCGAGTACGCTGATAACACATATGTTGGGGTAAACCCCTTTTTGGGCGCACGGGAGAGCTCGGAAGGGAAGGAGCACTGTTTTACTTTTTCAACGCAGAATTGGCTGGAATTGAGATTGGACGCCATGTCGCGCTTGGAGAGCCCCTGATGTGCCTGGACAGTGGAAACTCCCCAATTCTACCTGAAACCCTAACCCAAACACACCCCTAACCCTAATCCCAACGGTAACCCTAACCACACCCCTAGCCCTGACACACCCATAATTCTAATCCCAACCCTAATCCAAACGTAAATGTAATCCAAACCCTAACCCTAACTTTAGCCCCAACCCTAACTTTAGCCCCAACCCTAACTTTAGCCCCAACCCTAACTTTACCTCCAACCCTAGCCCTAACCCTAACCCTACCCCTACCCCTAACCCTAAACGTGACTGAAATACGTGGCACTGAAATACGTGGCACTGAAATACGTGGCACTGAAATACGTGGCACTGAAATACGTGGCACTGAAATACGTGGCACTGAAATACGTGGCACTTAAATACGTGGCACTGAAATATGTGATACGTGGCACTTAAATACGTGGCACTGAAACACGTGGCACTGAAACACGTGGCACTGAAATACGTGATACGTGGCACTGAAATACGTGGCACTGAAATACGTGGCACTGAAATACGTGGCACTGAAATACGTGGCACTGAAATACGTGGCACTGAAATACGTGGCACTTAAATACGTGGCACTGAAATATGTGATACGTGGCACTTAAATACGTGGCACTGAAACACGTGGCACTGAAACACGTGGCACTGAAATACGTGATATGTGGCACTGAAATACGTGGCACTGAAATACGTGGCACTGAAATACGTGGCACTGAAATACGTGGCACTGAAATATGTGATACGTGGCACTGAAATACGTGGCACTGAAATACGTGGCACTGAAATACGTGGCACTGAAATACGTGGCACTGAAATACGTGGCACTGAAATATGTGATACGTGGCACTGAAACACGTGGCACTGAAATACGTGATACATGGCACTGAAATACGTGGCACTGAAATACGTGGCACTGAAATACGTGGCACTGAAATACGTGGCACTGAAATACGTGCAACTGAAATACGTGGTACTAAAATATGTGGCACTGAAATACGTGATACGTGGCACTGAAATACGTGGCACTGAAACACGTGGCACTGAAATATGTGATACGTTGCCCTGAAATACATGGCACTGAAATACGTGGCACTGAAATACGTGGCACTGAAATACGTGGCACTGAAATACGTGGCACTGAAATATGTGATACGTGGCACTTAAATACGTGGCACTGAAACACGTGGCACTGAAATACGTGATACATGGCACTGAAATACGTGGCACTGAAATACGTGGCACTGAAATACATGGCACTGAAATACGTGGCACTGAAACACGTGCAACTGAAATACGTGGTACTAAAATATGTGGCACTGAAATACGTGATACGTGGCACTGAAATACGTGGCACTGAAACACGTGGCACTGAAATATGTGATACGTTGCCCTGAAATACATGGCACTGAAATACATGGCACTGAAATACGTGGCACTGAAATACGTGGCACTGAAATACGTGGCACTATGACTGTCAGAAAATGTTCATTAAACGGTTAGGGGTGAGGTTAGGGGTAGAGTTAGGGTTAGGGTTTGGATCCCTTTATCACAATGATGGTGGTGGGTGGCTTTTCAGTGTGTTTTCTGTTTTTTTTTCGATAAAAATGCATGCGTTTTTAACGCAAACAAACGCATGTGCTTAAAAACGCAAGAAAATACTGCAGGTTGTATTTCTGAAAATTAACGCATGCAGAAAAAAACCGCATGCGTTTGAAAACGCGACCAAACGTGTACAAAAAAAACGCATGCGTTTTCAATGTTAAATATAGGGAAAAAACGCATGCGTTTTTTTGTGCAAAAAACGCTGCAGACAAAAACGCAAGTGTGAAACCAGCGACGCTTTTTATAGCAAAAAAGTTTTTGCGTCTCCACATTTTGAGAGCTATAATTTTTCCACATTTTGCTCCACAGAGTCATGTGAGGTCTTGTTTTTTGCGGGACGAGTTGACGTTTTTATTGGTAACATTTTCGGACACGTGACCATTTTTGATCGCTTTTTATTCCGATTTTTGTGAGGCAGAATGACCAAAAACCAGCAATTCCTGAATTTCTTTTGGGAGAGGCATTTATACCGTTCCGCGTTTGGTAAAATTGATAAAGCAGTTTTATTCTTCGGGTCAGTACGATTACAGCGATATCTCATTTATATCATTTTTTTATGTTTTGGTGCTTTTATACGATAAAAACTATTTTATAGAAAAAATAATTATTTTGGTATCGCTTTATTCTCAGGACTATAACTTTTTTATTTTTTTGCTGATGATGCTGTGTGGCGGCTTGTTTTTTGCAGGACAAGATGACGTTTTCAGTGGTACCATGGTTATTTATATATGTCTTTTTGATCGCGTGTTATTCCACTTTTTGTTTGGCGGTATGGTAATAAAGCGTTGTTTTTTGCCTCGTTTTTTTTTTTTTTTTCATACGGTGTTTACTGAAGGGGTTAACTAGTGGGGCAGTTTTATAGGTGGGGTCGTTACGGACGCGGCGATACTAAACATGTGTACTTTTATTGTTTTTTTTTTTATTTAGATAAAGAAATGTATTTATGGGAATAATATATATATTTTTTTTTCATTATTTTGGAATATTTTTTTTTATTTTTTTTTACACATTTGGAAATTTTTTTTTTTACTTTTTTACTTTGCCCCAGGGGGGGACAATACAGATCGGTGATCTGTCAGTTTGCATAGCACTCTGACAGATCACCGATCTGCGAGAGGTGCAGGCTGCTTCACAGTGCCTGCTCTGAGCAGGCGTCTGTGAAGCCACCTCCCTCCCTGCAGGACCCGGATCCGCGGCCATCTTGGATCCGGGTCTGGAGCAGGCAGGGAGGGAGGTAAGACCCTCGCAGCAACGCGATCACATCGCGTTGCTGCGGGGGGCTCAGGGAAGCCCGCAGGGAGCCCCCACCCTGCGCGATGCTTCCCTGCACCGCCGGCACATCGCGATCATGTTTGATCGCGGTGTGCCGGGGGTTAATGTGCCGGGAGCGGTCCGTGACCGCTCCTGGCACATAGTGCCGGATGTCAGCTGCGATATGCAGCCGACACCCGGCCGCGATCGGCCGCGCTCCCCCCGTGAGCGCGGCCGATCGGCTATGACGTACTATCCCGTCGGCGGTCATGGGGGCCCACCCCACCTCGACGGGATAGTACGTCGGATGTCAGGAAGGGGTTAATGCTCTTTACATTTATATGCATACATTGATTTATATCAGTTCCCAACTTCCCAGGCACTGCAGCAACTTACTAGTGGTGTAGCTACCTCTTAACAGTAATAAAAAATATATCCCTATTTAGGACATTGCATTACCTCTTTGTCCAGTAGCTGGTGGTGATTGACCACACTGACTTATTACCTGGGTCAAATGCCCTACCAGCAAAACCCTCCTCACCATCTTTGCTATTTGATCTGATGCTGCTTGACACTTAAAAGAATGGACTTAGGATCAAGTTTATTTTATTAGCTATTACATCATAAAACACACACATCCAGATGCTTTTGTAGAACTTTTCGCTAGTCTTGATCTGATTTATATTTTGATTTCTAATAACAATAATAATTATTTAATACTTTCAATGGCTTACATTTTCTTGCCAGAGAAATTTCATGTACTAGGTGGCTATTGTACTGCATATGCTATTCGTATACCCATTCTACTGCACGACTAGTGGTGAAAATAATAACCTTAGTACTAAATAAGTTGTATTATTTGTATCAGTATTATCATAACCCCTTTGAGATGAAGCCTGTTTTCACCTTAATGACTGGGACAATTTTTACAATTCTGACCACTGTCATTTTATGAGATAATACCTCTGGAATGCTTCAACAAATCCCGGTGATTCTGAGATTGTTTTCTCGTGACATATTGTACTTTATGATAGTGTTAAAATTGATTTGATATGACTTGCGTTTATTTGTGAAAAAAAACAGAAATTTGGTGAAAATGTTGAAAATTTTGCAGTTTTCAAAAATTTAATTTTTATGCCCTTAAATCAGACTCATATTGCACAAAATAGCTAATAAATAACATTTCCCACATGTCTACTTACAACAGCACAATTTTGTAAACATAAATTTTTGTTAGGAAGTTATGTGTTAAACGTTAACCAGCAATTTCTCATTTTTACAACAAAATGTGCAATACCTTTTTTTAGGGACCACCTCACACTTGAAGTGACTTTGAGGGGCCTATGTGAAAAAAATACCCTGAAATTAAACCCTTCTAAAAACTACATTCCTCAAGGTACTCAAAACCACATGCAAGAAGTTTATTAACCCCTTCACCCCGAAGCCTTTCACCTAAGTGACAGGGCCAATTTTTACAATTCCGACCACTGTCACTTTATGAGGTAATAACTCTGAAACGCTTCAACAGATCCTGGTGATTCTGACAGTGTTTTCTCATGACATATTGTACTTCATTATAGTGGCAAAATTTCTTTGATATTACTTGCGTTTATTTGTGAAAAAAACAGATATTTGTTGAAAATTTTGAAAATTTTGCAATTTTCAAACTTTGAATTTTTATACCCTTGCATTAGAGACTCATATCGCACAAATTAGGTAATAAATAACATTTCCCACATGTCTACTTTATCAGCAAAATTTTGGAACCAAATTTTTTTTTTGTTAGGGAGTTATAAGGGTTAAAAGTTAAACAGCGATTTCTCATTTTTTCAACAACCTTTACAAAACCATTTTTTTAGGGACCACATCACATTTGAAGTCACTTTGAGGGGCTTATAAGATTTAAAATACCCAAAAGTGACACCATTCTAAAAACGACACCCATCGAGGTACTCAAAACCACATTCAAGAAGTTTATTAACCCTTCAGGTGCTTCACAGGAATTAACGGAATGTGGAAGGAAAAAATTAACAGTTAACTTTTTTTCCACATAATGATCATTTAGCAACAATTTTTTCATCTTCACAAGTATAAAAGGAGAAAATGGACCACTAAAGTTGTTGTGCAATTTATCCTGAATACACCGATACCCCATAAGTGGGGGAAAACCACTGTTTGGGCGCACGGCAGGACTCGGAAGGAAAGGAGCGCCATTTGACTTTTTCAAACCAAAATTGGCTGGAATTGAGATCGGACACCATGTTGCGTTTGGACAGCCCCTGATGTACCTAAACAGTGGAAAACCACCACAATTGACCCCATTTTGGAAACTAGACCGTTCAAGGAACTTATCTACCTATGTGGTGAGCACTTTGAACCCCCAAGTGCTTCACAGAAGTTTAGAACCTAGAGGCGTGAAAATAAAAAATCACATTTTTTCCCCCAAAATGATCTTTTAGCAACAATTTTTTTTATCTTCACAAGTGTAAAAGGAGAAAATGGACCACAAAAGTTGTTGTGCAATTTATCTTGAATACACTGATACCCCATATGTGGGGGAAAACCACTGTTTGGGCGCACGGCAGGGCTCGGAAGGAAAGGAGCGCCATTTGACTTTTTCAAACCAAAATTGGCTGGAATTGAGATCGGACACCATGTTGCATTTGGACAGCCCCTGATGTACCTAAACAGTGGAAAACCACCACAATTGACCCCATTTTGGAAACTAGACCCTTCAAGGAACTTATCTAGCTATGCTGTGAGCACTTTGAACCCCCAGGTGCTTCACAGAAGTTTCGAACATAGAGGTGTGAAAATAAAAAATCACATTTTTTCCCCAAAAATGATCTTTTAGCAACAATTTTTTTATCTTCACAAGTGTAAAAGGAGAAAATGGACAAGTAAAGTTGTTGTGCAATTTATCCTGAATACAATGATACCCCAAATGTGGGGGAAAACCACTGTTTGGGCGCACGGCAGGGCTCGGAAGGGAAGGAGAGCCATTTGACTTTTTCAAGCCAAAATTGGCTGGAATTGAGATCGGACACCATGTTGCGTTTGGAGAGCCCCTGATGTACCGAAACAGTGGAAAACCGCCACAAGTGACCCCATTTTGGAAACTAGACCCTTCAAGGAACTTATCTAGCTATGCTGTGAGCACTTTGAACCCCCAGGTGCTTCACAGAAGTTTAGAACCTAGAGGCGTGAAAATAAAAAATCACATTTTTTCCCCAAAAATGATCTTTTAGCAACAATTTTTTTTATCTTCACAAGTGTAAAAGGAGAAAATGGACCACTAAAGTTGTTGTGCAATTTATCCTGAATACACTGATACCCTATATGTGGGGGAAAACCACTGTTTGGGCGCACGGCAGGGCTCGGAAGGGAAGGAGAGCCATTTGACTTTTTCAAGCCAAAATTGGCTGGAATTGAGATCGGACACCATGTTGCGTTTGGAGAGCCCCTGATGTACCGAAACAGTGGAAAACCGCCACAAGTGACCCCATTTTGGAAACTAGACCCTTCAAGGAACTTATCTAGCTATTTTGTGAGCACTTTGAACCCCCAGGTGCTTCACAGAAGTTTAGAACATAGAGGCGTGAAAATAAAAAATCACATTTTTTCCCCAAAAATGATCTTTTAGCAACAATTTTTTTATCTTCACAAGTGTAAAAGGAGAAAATGGACCACTAAAGTTGTTGTGCAATTTATCCTGAATACACTGATACCCTATATGTGGGGGAAAACCACTGTTTGGGCGCACGGCAGGGCTCGGAAGGGAAGGAGCACCATTTGACTTTTTAAAACCAAAATTGGCTGGAATTGAGATCGGACACCATGTCGCGTTTGGAGAGCCCCGATGTACCTAAACAGTGGAAAACCACCACAAGTGACCCCATTTTGGAAACTAGACCCTTCAAGGAACTTATCTAGCTATTTTGTGAGCACTTTGAACCCCCAGGTGCTTCACAGAAGTTTAGAACATAGAGGCGTGAAAATAAAAAAATCACATTTTTTCCCCAAAAATGATCTTTTAGCAACAATTTTTTTATCTTCACAAGAGTAAAAGGAGAAAATGGACCACTAATATTGTTGAGCAATTTATCCTGAATACACTGATACCCCATATGTGGGGAAAAAACACTGTTTGGGCACACGTCGGGGCTCGGAATGGAATAAGTGACGTTTTGGATTGCAGACTTTGATGGAATGGTCTGCGGGCGTCATGTTGTGTTTGCAGAGCCCCTAATGTGCCTCAACAGTGGAAATCTCCCACAAGTGACCCCATTTTGAAAACTGGACCTCCCAAGGAATTTATTTAGATATGTGGTGAGCACCGTAAACCTCCAAGTGCCTCACCAAAAATTATAACAATGAGTCGTGAAAAAGAAAAAAACACAATTTTTTCACAAAAATGATTTTTTAGCTACGATTTTTTTATTTTCCCAAAGGTTATAGGACAAAATAGACAGAAAAAGATGTTGTGCAATTTTTCATGAGTACGCCGATACCCCGTATGTGGGGAAAAACCACTGTTTGGGCACACGTCGGGGCTCGGAATGGAATAAGTGACGTTTTGGATTGCAGACTTTGATGGAATGGTCTGTGGACGTCATGTTGTGTTTGCAGAGCCCCTGATGTGCCTAAACAGTGGAAATCTCCCACAAGTGACCCCATTTTGGAAACTACACCCCTGAAGGAATATATCTAGAGGCATAGTTTTATAGTATTGATTATAATTCTTTTGCTTTTACTGGTGTATGAATTTATAATGTGGTGCTATGTGTAAGATGTGCTCGGTACATCAGATAATAAAAGTGTGTTGTGTCAACAGGGTATAAACTAATTTTATTAATTTGTGGACGTGTGGTATGCTTTGAAGCAATCCTTAATGCAAAGGCCAGGTTTCTCAGGGCAGGTTTCACAATGGTAAATTGTATCCTTTCGGATTCCCCTCTTGGAACATACTCTGCACCGTTTTTGTGATCATCCTGTCCTCGCTGTTTGGGGAACCTGTCCTGGGAAATGTTTACCTGGGACAATAGGGGCAGTATCAGATTCAGAAGTACTGGGACCCTCACCTCCCTGTGTGCCAAACATTAGGGCATTGATAACTACCTCCTGAAACTGAAGGAAGGTCCCCCCGTATTGCTTGTAGATCGGAACAGCACAAAAGCATTGTACAGTGCCATCTGTACAATGTGCACGGCCAATTTTTTGTACCATACGTAAGCTTTTCGCATGGCACTGTATGGTTGGAGGACCTGATCTGAGAGATCCACACCCCCCATGCACCGATTGTAATCCAGGATACAATCTGGCTTTGGGACTTGTGTTGTGGTCCCACGAACAGTGACAAGGGTGCTGTTGTCACGGTGTATGGTGGTCAGGATCAAGTACATCCCTTTTATCCTTATACTTGACCACCAGCATGTTGTCGCTGCATTTGGCTCTGCTTTCCCCTTTTCTCAGCATTTGTCCAATTAGCAGCTTGGGGAGGCCTCGCTGATTTTTTCGCACGGTACCACATGCAGCTGTACCTCTGGCAGAGAGGGCCTTGAAGAGTGGGACACTGGTGTAAAAGTTATCAATGTAGAGGTGATAACCCTTATCCAGCAGTGGGTGCAGCAATTCCCACACAATTTTCCCACTCACCCCCAGGATGGGGGGGCATTCAGGGGGGTTAATCTGGGTGTCCTTACCCTCGTAGACCCTAAATCTGTGGGTGTACCCTGAGGTACTCTCGCACAGTTTGTACAGCTTTATTCCGTACCTGGACCTCTTACTGGGCAGGTACTGTCGGAATTTTAGCCTCCCTTTGAAATGAACCAGAGATTCATCAATAGCGATGTCCCTCTGGGGTGTGTACGCCTCAGCAAATTTTCTGCTGAAGTGTTCTATCACTGGCCGAATTTTATATAGACGATCAAAGTTTGGATCGTCTCGGGGAGGACACTGCGCATTATCACTGAAATGCAAAAATTTTTGGATCCCTTCAAATCGTGTCCTTTTCATGGCCATGCGGAATACCGGTGTACTGTAGAGAATTTCAGTACTCCAGTATTGCCGAAGCTTTAGCTTTTTGATTATGCCCATATGCAGCACAATTCCCCAAAATGTCATCATCTCTGCTGCATTTACGGGGGTCCATCTGGCGTGAGATGACGTGGGATTTTGGGTGAAAAATTGCTGGGCATAAAGGTTCGTCTGGGCCACCATAAGATTTATTATTTCATCACTGAAAAGGAATTTGAAGAAGTCAATTTCAGTGAGGCTAGTCGTGTCAAACTGGATTCCTGAGCTGCTGCTGAAATCCGGAATGACGGGCTGAAAATTTTCAGGGGGTGCAATCCATACCGGATCGATTGCTGCAGGAGTTGCCTGTGTCCTTCGGCGCCTTGTTGGGGGTCCTTCCTCACCAGATGAGGAGGATGATGATGATGATGATGATGAGGAGGAAGAGGAGGAGGAGGAGGAGGAATAGAGGAATGTGGGATCTTCCTCACTGGCTGTATCTGTGTCGGACGCAAGGATGGCGTAAGCCTCCTCTGGTGAATAGCACCTTGTTGATGAATGGGCCATTTGTTTTCCCCAAACCCTGGGGATGTGTGTGTAAGTGGTGCTTTTACACGTGTAATGTGTGGGGCTTGTGTATAGGGTACTCTTTATTATAACCAATCAGAGAGAAAAAACAAGTAGTGAGAAAAAATGTAGAAGAAACAAGAAAAAAAAGATGAAAAGAAAAATCAGATGTAAAAAAATAAGTTTGTATAAAAAAAAGTATAAATTTACTTTATACCAAATCTAGCTACCCCTAAAGGTAGAAACAGGAAAGCTATCTTGCCTCAGAGAGAATTCCCAAAGGATAGACAGCCCCCCACAAATAATGACTGTGAGTGGAGAAGGAAATGACATACATAGAATGAAACAAGATTTACCAAAGGAGGCCACTTCTAGCTAGATAGATAGTACAGGATAGAACACTGTGCGGTCAGTAATAAAAACTAGAAAAAGTCCACCGCAGAGAAATGCAAAAATCTCCACACCTGACTAAAGGTGTGGAGGGCAAAATCTGCTGCCCAGAGCTTCCAGCTTAGCTGAATAGATCCATACTGACAAACTGGACAAATGAGCAAAACATAGAATGTGCTGAACAATAAAGTCCACAACAAGAGGACTGCAAAAGGACAAGCAAGGACTTATCTTTGCTCAACAGGTCAGAGTGTCAGGGAAATCCAAAAGAGCCGTGACTCCAAGCAGGAACAATTGACAACTGGCATTGATTGAGGGATAAGGCCAGACTAAAATAGCCGAGCCAGAAAGACGATCAGTGGAAGCAGCTGCTGATGCTAAATCCAAGAAGCAGCCATACCACTCAAAACCACCGGAGGGAGCCCAAGAGCAGAACTCACAAAAGTGCTACTTACAACCACCGGAGGGAGCCCAAGAGCGGAATTCACAACACATTTCCCTCTGAAGTTTCCTATAGACTGCTTTGCTGCGTTTAATATTTACACCAAGTGTTGTGGACTTGAGTTTCTCTCTGCACCTGTTTGAATCACCGTGTGATAATATAGACTTTACCACTTATAATACTGTGTCCTGTAGTTGTCTTGTTCCACGCAAAGAGTCTCCTGAGTTATCCCCTATAATTATTACACCATGTCATGTTTTTAGAGCCCCTGATGTGCCTAAACATTGGAAACCCCCATAAGTGACACCGTTTTGGAAATTAGACCCCTTATGGAACTTATCTAGATGTGAATTGAGCATCTTGAACCCACAGGTGCTTCACAGAAATTTATAGCGTAGAGCCGTGGAAATATAAAAATCACATTTTTCCCCAAAAAATCTTTTTTAGCTACAAATTTTGCATTTTCACAAAGTCAAAAGGAGAAAATGGACCCGTATTACAGTGCAGATGTACCCCCATAAGGAACCCCATTTTGGAATTTATAACCATTGGGGAATTTATCTATAGATGAAGTGACAATTTTGACTCTATGGGTGTTTTCCAGAAACAGGCAGCAGTGGATATTGCTGAAAATTGCAAACTGCCATTGTAGTTACCAGTAGTGTTGAGCATTCCGATACCGCAAGTATCGGGTATCAGCCGATACTTGCGGGTATCGGAATTCCGATACCGAGATCCGATACTTTTGTGGTATCGGGTATCGGTATCGAAACAACATTAATGTGTAAAATAAAGAATTAAAATAAAAAATATTGCTATACTCACCTCTCCGACGCAGCCTGGACCTCACCGAGGGAACCGGCAGCGTTCTTTGCTTAAAATGCGCGCGTTTACTTCCTTCCGTGACGTCACGGCTTGCGATTGGTCGCGTGCCGCCCATGTGGCCGCGACGCGACCAATCACAGCAAGCCGTGACGTAATTTTCAGGTCCTCAAATGCCTAATTCTAGGCATTCAGGATTTTAAAATTACATTCCGGCTTGTGATTGGTCGCGTCGCGGTCACATGGGCGACGCGACCAATCACAAGCCGTGATGTCACGGGAGGCAGGAAACGTGCGCATTTTAAAATTATGTCACGGCTTGTGATTGGTTGCGTGCAGCCCATGTGACCGCGACGCGACCAATCACAGCAAGCCGTGACGTAATTTCAGGTCCTGAATGCCTAATTCTGCATTCAGGACCTGAAAATTACGTCACGGCTTGCTGTGATTGGTCGCGTCGCGGTCACATGGGCGGCATGCAACCAATCACAAGCCGTGATGTAATTTTAAAATGCGCGCGTTTCCTTCCTCCCGTGACGTCACGGCTTGTGATTGGTCACGTCGCCCATGTGACCGCGATGCGACCAATCACAAGCCGGAACGTAATTTTAAAATCCTGAATGCCTAGAATTAGGCATTGAGGACCTGAAAATTACGTCACGGCTTGCTGTGATTGGTCGCGTCGCGGCCACATGGGCGGCACGCGACCAATCACAAGCCGTGACGTCACGGAAGGAAGTAAACGCGCGCATTTTAAGCAAAGAACGCTGCCGGTTCCCTCGGTGAGGTCCAGGCTGCGTCGGAGAGGTGAGTATAGCAATATTTTTTATTTTCATTCTTTCTTTTACACATTAATATGGATCCCAGGGCCTGAAGGAGAGTTTCCTCTCCTTCAGACCCTGGGAACCATCAGGGATACCTTCCAATACTTGAGTCCCATTGACTTGTATTGGTATCGGGTATCGGTATCGGATTAGATCTGATACTTTGCCGGTATCGGCCGATACTCTCCGATACTGATACTTTCAAGTATCGGACGGTATCGCTCAACACTAGTTACCAGTATGATGTAGTGACCAGTATGCTGTAGTGACCAGTACATTATGCTTAGCTCATGCTTCTGGAGACATGCACCTCTAAATTATTTGGGCTCTCACCACTACAGAAATGCCAAACATGTGGGCGCTAAATGTTTAGGCACACTGGAGTTCAGAAGGGAGGGGAGCATTTGGATTTGGGAGCGGAGAATTTGTTGAATTTCTTTTG
This sequence comes from Ranitomeya variabilis, assembly GCF_051348905.1. Lineage (NCBI taxonomy): Eukaryota > Metazoa > Chordata > Amphibia > Anura > Dendrobatidae > Ranitomeya > Ranitomeya variabilis. The sequence goes on along the minus strand of NC_135237.1, from coordinate 108,291,534 downwards.
GCGGGTGAGGAGCCATTTCTCTTTTCCAGAGCCTTTGTGCTACCAGTAACATGGAAGTCCTATATTTCCATTAACAGATGACAGATCTGAGTTGGGACTTGCTTTTTTTGTGGATTGACTGGAAGCTTTTATTGGGAACATTTTATATAACGTTTGGGATCACAGTTATCCAGTGCTCTACGCTGAACACTTACTTTGCAGTTTCTATCTAAATCTCTAAGTGACGAGATTCAGATGAAACCCCTGATGGATCCATTCACTATAGTGAGGCAGCATACTTACACTGGACTCGTCTGGCTTCTGTTCTGCGGTTTCCTTTCATTCAGAAATGCACAAAACTGTGGCCAACTGCACTTTTATGCAATCCTAAAAAGATGGACACCGCAGGATCACAGGTCCTATGATGCCCACAGTGCCTCCATCTACCTCATAATAGGGAATCTTTCACCAGTGTAAGCACTCAGTGCAGAGCGCAGGATAAATGTGCACCAAGTCTTTCTGCGATCTTTGGGAGGCAGAATGAAAAAAACAACAGCATGTGAGGATTTGGTTTTATTTTCTTTTTTTGCCATTCCTCATGCGGTATAAGTGATTAGATGACTTGATTACAGCAATACCAGATTTATATCTGGTTTTTATGTTTGGCTCTAGTCACACACTAAAAGACACTTTTTATTGCGAAAACTAGTTTTTGCATCACAATATTTTTAGAGCTATAATTTTTTCATATTTAGGCTGATAGAGTCATGTGAGGGCTTGTTTTTTGTGGGACGAGCTGACGTTTTTATTGGTACCATTTTCAAGCACATGACATTTTTTGATCGCTTTCTATTCCGATTTTTAGGAGACAGAATGAACAAACACCAGCAATTCAGGAATTGCTTTTTTTAAATACCATTTCGCATGTGGTAAAATTGGTATGACAGCTTTGTTCTACGGGCCAATACAATTACAGTGATACCTCATTTATATCATTTATTATGTTTCGGCGCTTTTACATAATAAAAACTATTTTATAGAAAAAAAAAATATTTTTTTGCATTGCTTTATTCTGAGAGCTATAACTTTTTTATTTTTCTGCTGATAATAATAATCTTTATATAGCGCTAACATATTCCCAAGTGCTTTACAGAAATTATCATCGCTGTCCCCAATGGGGCTCACAATCTAAATTCCCTATCAGTATGTCTTTGGAGTGTGGGAGGAAACTGGAGTACCTGGAGGAAACCCACACAAACACGGAGAGAACATACAAACTCTTTGAAGATGTTGTCCTTGGTGGGAATTGAACCACTAAGCCACCTTGCTGCTGATGGCGCTGTATGGCGCTTGTTTTTTGAGGGACAAGATGACATTTTCAGTGGTACCAATTTTATTTACATCCATTTTTATTGCGCTTTTTGTTCGGTGGTATGATGATAAAGATTGTTTTAGCCTTGTTTTTTATCTATTTGTTATTTTTTTACGGTGTTCGCTGAAGGGATCAACTAGTGGGACAGTTTTATAGAGTGTGTCGCTACAGACGCGGCAATTCCAAATATGTGTACGTTTATTGTTTTTTTATTTACATAAATAAATGTATTTATTGGTAAAATATTTATTTTATTTTTTTTCTTTATTTGGGAATTTAAAAAAAAATAGTTTTACACATAATAATATACATTTATAAACTTTATTACTTTGTCCCAGTATGGGACATTACTATATTACATCAGATCGCTGATCTGACACTTTGTACAGCAGAGTGTCAGATCAGGATCTGGCAGGAAGGGAATGAGGCAAGCTGGTGCCTGCTCACAAGCCACATCCCAGCAGAACCCGGAAGGACCCCGCGGCCATCTTGGTGCCGAAAATCTCCATGGAGACCATCAGAACAATGCGATCGCATTGCGTTTTTTCTGAGGGAAGTGTGCAGAGAGCCCCCTCACTGCACGATGCTTCTCTATGCCACTGTCACTACTGACAGCGGCATCAGAGGGGTTAAGTGCCCACGATCTGTGCTAGCACCAATCATGGGCATTGATGCGGGGTGTCAGCTGTCAGATACAGCTGACACTAGCACGTGGTCACCATGGCACTCAGCATGAGGCCACAGTGATCGTGGTGCCATACTAGTACTGCTCTGGGCACAAATGCACCTCCTGCAGAACAGTACTAATATGGTGCATGTCGTGAAGGGGTTAATATACATTAAATCCAGAAAACTAAAACAGTATTTTATGCCTCATTGAAAACTATTACCGTATATTTTGTGGTTTATGATCTGAACAGTTGTGATTACAGCCTAAATATTCATATTATTTTCCATTTCTATTTTTATGTGGGTTGACTCTTTATATGTTAAAATGATGTAGAATATGATGTTTATCCAGAATGTTAGCCAATTTTCTCTCATCACTTTCTCCAATATTCTTCTATTTTGAAGACACTTTTTGTCAACAATGTTTGTTGCTATAGCTTAGCGCTCCAGTATCTTTTCCTATGTTTAATTATAAATAATTAAGCAGTTGACCACTTTTTAAGGGTAATTAAGCAATATAATTAGGAGAAAGTTTGTAATCATTACAAAGATATACTGTAGCTTCAGAAATAACAACACTCTCATTGAAAATAAATCTGAAATATTGGCTCAGCTCTATCTACTCCAAATAAATGACAGCATAATTAAAACTGCATTTCTGTTTTGGCTGCAACAATTTCCCTCAAGCACATACTTAACTTTCCATATTCTTTTAAAGAGCTCTTTGTTTAAGTTAATTTACTTAGTCAAATGATGCTGGCATATAGGAAATTGTTGAGTGGAGGAATATATCTTAAGGTCACGTTCTTACAATGCAAAAAAAAAAGAACTAATAATAGATTTTTTTCTTATTTGAACGTGAACATTTTTTTTCAGCTTCTGTTTAAAATGTGGATTCTTGCAACACCACCATCAATATCAGACATTATTGATAGAATTTCAATGAATCACATTGAGATAGCTATAAGAGAAAAAAAAAACTTTAAGGCCATGTTCATACATTCATATTTGATCCGTATTTTACATCAGTAATTTTAAGCCAAAATCAGTAGTGAATGATAAAAGCGGTGACGTGTTTCTATTTTTCCACTGATAAAACAGTGTGACGGCTTGGTATTTGTGTGGCTAAATGATGATTTAATTGATACTACTTTAGACTATATACAATATAATGATCACTTTTATTGTATTTTGGGGGGGCTATGGTGACTAATAAAACACAAAGCAGGTGTTTTTATTTTACTTTTCTTTTAGAATTCAACATATGGTTTAAATATTGTAATATTTTGATAGACCAAACTGTCTTGGTCATGGTGAAACCAAACTTTTCTTTATTTTAAAATTGGGAAAAGGATGGTGATTTTAACTTTAAAATCTTTATATATATACAGTGGGGCAAAAAAGTATTTAGTCAGTCAGCAATAGTGCAAGTTCCACCACTTAAAAAGATGAGAGGCGTCTGTAATTTACATCATAGGTAGACCTCAACTATGGGAGACAAACTGAGAAAAAAAAATCCAAAAAATCACATTGTCTGTTTTTTGATCATTTTATTTGCATATTATGGTGGAAAATAAGTATTTGGTCAGAAACAAACAATCAAGATTTCTGGCTCTCACAGACCTGTAACTTCTTCTTTAAGAGTCTCCTCTTTCCTCCACTCATTACCTGTAGTAATGGCTCCTGTTTGACCTTGTTATCAGTATAAAAAGACACCTGTGCACACCCTCAAACAGTCTGACTCCAAACTCCACTATGGTGCAGACCAAAGAGCTGGCAAAGGACACCAGAAACAAAATTGTAGCCCTGCACCAGGCTGGGAAGACTGAATCTGCAATAGCCAACCAGCTTGGAGTGAAGAAATCAACAGTGGGAGCAATAATTAGAAAATGGAAGACATACAAGACCACTGATAATCTCCCTCGATCTGGGGCTCCACGCAAAATCCCACCCCGTGGGGTCAGAATGATCACAAGAACGGTGAGCAAAAGTCCCAGAACCACCCGGGGGGACCTAGTGAATGAACTGCAGAGAGCTGGGACCAATGTAACAAGGCTTACCATAAGTAACACACTACGCCACCATGGACTCAGATCCTGCAGTGCCAGACGTGTCCCACTGCTTAAGCCAGTACATGTCCGGGCCCGTCTGAAGTTTGCTAGAGAGCATTTGCATGATCCAGAGGAGTTTTGGGAGAATGTCCTATGGTCTGATGAAACCAAACTGGAACTGTTTGGTAGAAACACAACTTGTCGTGTTTGGAGGAAAAAGAATACTGAGTTGCATCCATCAAACACCATACCTACTGTAAAGCATGGTGGTGGAAACATCATGCTTTGGGGCTGTTTCTCTGCAAAGGGGCCAGGACGACTGATCCTTTCATGAAAGAATGAATGGGGCCATGTATCGTGAGATTTTGAGTGCAAACCTCCTTCCATCAGCAAGGGCATTGAAGATGAAACATGGCTGGGTCTTTCAACATGACAATGATCCAAAGCACACCGCCAGGGCAACGAAGGAGTGGCTTCGTAAGAAGCATTTCAAGGTCCTGGAGTGGCCTAGCCAGTCTCCAGATCTCAACCCTATAGAAAACCTTTGGAGGGAGTTGAAAGTCCGTGTTGCCAAGCGAAAAGCCAAAAACATCACTGCTCTAGAGGAGATCTGCATGGAGGAATGGGCCAACATACCAACAACAGTGTGTGGCAACCTTGTGAAGACTTACAGAAAACGTTTGACCTCTGTCATTGCCAACAAAGGCTATATTACAAAGTATTGAGATGAAATTTTGTTTCTGACCAAATACTTATTTTCCACCATAAAATGCAAATAAAATGATAAAAAAACAGACAATGTGATTTTCTGGATTTTTTTTTCTCAGTTTGTCTCCCATAGTTGAGGTCTACCTATGATGTAAAGTACAGACGCCTCTCATCTTTTTAAGTGGTGGAACTTGCACTATTGCTGACTGACTAAATACTTTTTTGCCCCACTGTATATATATATATATATATATACACTCACCGGCCACTTTATTAGGTACACCTGTCCAACTTCTTGTTAACACTTAATTTCTAATCAGCCAATCACATGGCGGCAACTCAGTGCATTTAGGCATGTAGACATGGTCAAGACAATCTCCTGCAGTTCAAACTGAGCATCAGTATGGGGAAGAAAGGTGATTTGAGTGCCTTTGAACGTGGCATGGTTGTTGGTGCCAGAAGGGCTGGTCTGAGTATTTCAGAAACTGCTGATCTACTGGGATTTTCACGCACAACCATCTCTAGGGTTTACAGAGAATGGTCCGAAAAAGAAAAAAAATCCAGTGAGCGGCAGTTCTGTGGGCGGAAATGCCTTGTTGATGCCAGAGGTCAGAGGAGAATGGGCAGACTGGTTCGAGCTGATAGAAAGGCAACAGTGACTCAAATCGCCACCCGTTACAACCAAGGTAGGCCTAAGAGCATCTCTGAACGCACAGTGCGTCGAACTTTGAGGCAGATGGGCTACAGCAGCAGAAGACCACACCGGGTACCACTCCTTTCAGCTAAGAACAGGAAACTGAGGCTACAATTTGTACAAGCTCATCGAAATTGGACAGTAGAAGATTGGAAAAACGTTGCTTGGTCTGATGAGTCTCGATTTCTGCTGCGACATTCGGATGGTAGGGTCAGAATTTGGCGTAAACAACATGAAAGCATGGATCCATCCTGCCTTGTATGGAGCATCTTTGGGATGTGCAGCTGACAAATCTGCGGCAACTGTGTGATGCCATCATGTCAATATGGACCAAAATCTCTGAGGAATGCTTCCAGCACCTTGTTGAATCTATGCCACGAAGAATTGAGGCAGTTCTGAAGGTAAAAGGGGGTCCAACCCGTTACTAGCATGGTGTACCTAATAAAGTGGCCGGTGAGTGTATATATATATATATATATATATATATATATATATATATATATATATATATATATATATATATATATACTGTATATATTAAACTTTTTAAAAAATTTTTAATTACCTTAATTTTTTTGTCCCCCTGGGGTTCTTTAACCGCCTGTTTGACCTCTTACAGTATATAATGTAATACCAAAGTATTGCAGGACATAGTTTATATTGCAGTCTCCTTTGAAGCTCAGCATACAGTGAGCTCCAGAGGCAAACCAAGATGTTAGCGAAAAGAGCATTAGATAGTATAATCAGAGAATATAAAGAGAGTATAATGTATATTTTTGCAATTCTGAAGTTGGATTTCAATATGCCAGATCAGAGTAGGGTGAATTAAAGGGAATCTGTCACCTACTTTTTCGTATATAAGCTTCGGCCACTGCCATCAGGGGCTTATCTACAGCATTCTGTAATGCTATAGATAAGCCCCTGATGTAACCTGAAAGATAAGAAAAACAAATTAGATTATACTCACTTGGGGGGCGGTCCGGGTCCGATGGGCATTGCGGTCCGGGTCCGGGGCCTCCCAATCTTCATGCGATGATGTCCTCTTCTTTGCTTCCTGCTGTGGCTCCGGCTCCGGCGTACTTTATCTGCCCTGTTGAGGGCAGAGCAAAGTACTGCAGTGCGCAGGCGCCGGGAAAGGTCTGAGAAGCCCAGTGCCTGCGCACTGCAGTACTTTGCTCTGCCCTCAACAGGGCAGATAAAGTACGCCTGCGCCAGAGCCACGATAGGAAGCAAGGAAGAGGACATCATCGCATGAAAATGGGAGGTACCGGACCTGGACCATGACGCCCATCAGACCGGACCGCATCGGACCACCCCCGCAAGTGAGTATAATATAACTTGTTTTTCTTATCTTTCAGGTTACATCAGGGGCTTATCTACAGCATTACAGAATGTTGTAGATAAGCCCCTGATAGAGGCGGCGGCAGCTTATATATGAAAAAGTAGGTGAAAGATTCCCTTTAAGTAAGACCAGAGTTTTATTTAAAGGGGTATTCCCATCTCCAAGATCCTATCTCAATATGTAGTAGAAATAATAATAATAATATTAGCATATACTGTACCTCTAATTAGAAATGTAGTACAGTTTTTCTGATTCGTTATGTTACTTGTGCAGGACATTGCAGTAGATTAGGTATACATGTCTATCACCACTAACCGCTAAATAACTGTCACTATATGAGTGGATGTTAACCATGGATACCTAAGCTACTGCAATGCCCTGCACATGGGGTAAGCGACATAGCGAATCAGAAGAACTATACCACATTTCTAATTGGAGGCATTTGCTAATATTATTATTGTAACTTCTACATATTGGGATATAATCTTGGAGATGGAAATACGCCACATTGTTGAAGGGGTTGTCTCAAAAATACAAAGTAAAAAACCCTGACTTAGAGATCTGGTGATATTTCCAGTGGAAGATGAGACTAGATGTTTATTTCCTTTAAAGTGCTTGCAGCTCAGATAATTAATTATTACATGACAGCTAGCGCAGTCCATGTTGGACTGTGTTCACATTATGTTATGAGTCTTCTGCCTGAGGTAATTCTTGTGAGCACTCCCAAGGTGCAATATCACGCTGACAAAAAGTTGCAACTTATTCTACAAAATAGTAGGTATACAGTAGGATATATCGCCCAGAGCATGATGTCCTTCTTCACTTGTTCTTAACCCTCTAAGCCCTTTCTTGTCCCTCATTTTCCCAAGCCACAATTCTCCATCTAGCAGATGTGTTTGTAACTCCAGATGTCACATTTCTCCCTCAGGCTCAAGCCTACAAGTGGAGTCACTCTCTGAAAACTGATGCTCTGTGTTGAGTTGCTTTTAATCTCTTGCCCATGGAAACTCTTGTGACATACTGTAGCTGAATATGTATGGATAGTTGTGATTTATAAACAGTTTTATCACTAGAGCTTTTCAAGGTCAGAGTTAGAAAAAGAGAAGTGCACATAACAACTGAAGCTTTTCTTAAAGTTGTCAGTTATTTTTGCCCTTTTTAGATCCTCATCCTTCCAATATGGTCATAAATGAATAACTGGATGGCATGGATGATGAAGTGAGCTATCAGACTGCAGAAAGCACTGAAATAGGGAAGCAATTAAGCCCAGCACTAATTCCTCCATGGCACTAGTAAAAATGAGGGGACTGCACAGTACATTACAGAAGTACAGAATTGCAGAGTTACATAGTTTGAAAAAAGTCATAGGTCCATCAAGTTCAACCTTTCTCCCCCAGTTCTACATTCTCTATTGCCAGATTATTTATTACTCACAATATCATTTGTTGTGTGAAATGCATATAGTCTTTTTTTTTAAAGAGATCCTGTCACCAGGAGCAATGCTGCAAGTAAGTCTCCAATGCAATCTACATAACACAAAAAATAACTATATTAGTTATATTATTATTATACTTGCCTACGGGGTAGTTCAGTATGATCGGCATCTCTGGTCTTGATTCAGTGCTTCCTCTCTTCTTCCAATTGCTATCCTCCTTCCCTTCTTCGTGTGGATGATGCATGCTACGTCATATACATAGTGTCCTCTATCGTGCTCCTGTGTAGGCGTACTTCTCTCTGCCCTGCCGAGGACAGAGCAAAGTATTGCCCTTTTTCCTGCACATGCGCATTACAGTACTTTGTTCTGTCCTTGGTAGGGCAAAGAAAAGTACACCTGGAGCGCAATGGAGGACACTGTGTGGATGACATAGGACGCATCATCATAAGAAGAGAGGAGGCGCCAGATCAAGACCAGAGATGTCCATCAGACAGGTTCCCTTTACATGCTGATATATTGTCTGCCATCATTACCTACAAATAATGTAAGTGTAATAGAGTTCATAATATTGTACGTAATAAACCAGTTTCACAGCTAGCGAATCCTGGCCATTCAGATGAATCAACCTCTACTAATAATATTCTCCATTAACTCTTTTTCTTCAATACCGCAAACAATAGAGTCACATAAAAAATATTTTTTCTGAAAAAATCACCTCTTTTGGCAGTTGAAGGGTGATGGTTGGCCACATGGTGTCTAGACATGCTCCTTCATTGAATAGAGCTTTATCTCCTAGTTTTTTTATTAGTAAGAATGAAACAACATAAAAGTGTTTGTCAAGCAAAGGATTTTTTAGATGATCTGCTCATCCAAGTAAAGTTTGCCACAAATTTAAACAATTCAAGCTATTTTGCAATTTTTTTGAACAATGTAATTGCTACATTAATTCCTTTCCCAATTGTATGTATACATGTGTTATCTATGCCATTAAATGAATCAGCTGCAAAAACAAATATGTAAGTTGCACAACACGCCAAATAAAAGTTTTTATCCATGAGCATCTCAATGATAGACAATAATAAGAGCAATAGACATAAGGAAATATGCCCCAAGCATCAAAACATTTTATCACACATCATAATACCTGAAAAACTCTCTAAACCTGCAGATATCGGTTTAATCTGTAGGTTATTAGGGTTAATAACCTGCCTGGTGCCTGTGTAGCGCCCCCACTGCCGCAGGGCCGAGGGGTACCCGGTACTGGGCCTCTGAGTCTCTGCTCTGGGGTTGTCACGGTGGCTAGACCCGGTCCGTGACCCTGCTGAGGGGCGTACAGTGATAGATGTAGATAGTGGTGGTGGTGGTGCGGTGCAGTAAATAATGAGGACACCAGGTTGCAGTCTCTTTACCTCTTTACTGAAGATCTCTGGGTCCTCAATCCGGAATACGGTTAACCAGGCTGCGCAAGTCCGGCCGGTCCAATGGCACCTCCAGAGTTCTCTTTGCAGGTGGAAATCTGTGCCTTCCTGTTAGCGCTATGTGTTGTGGTCCTTCCCTGCTGTGCTTACGGAAAGTCCCCACAACTGTTGTGTCTGTTTCTTAAGTTCCCTCACAACTCGATTAGATGATGTTCTGCTAATCTTCTGTCCCTCCCTGATGTTACGGTTAGGACGGCACCCGTATGACGGGTAGGCTCGGAGCTCTTTCGGGACCCTAGAGTCGCCCCTCTCCACAAGTTGCCCCCTATGTCTTCGTAGGTGATTTAGGTGAGACAGCCCGCCTATGACTGACTGTCCTGCCGTTGGTTTGAAGTATTGCTTGAAGCTAGATGTATGAATACTTCCTCGGCGTTCCGGCCGCCGGTTGTGCGCCTCAGTAGGATGTTGCCTCGGTCTCACAGCACGACTCCTACTGGTATTCTCCTTGTTGCTTGATCTCGTTTCTCACTCAGCACAATCTATCTCGCTTCTAATCCTTCCTTGGGCACTGCCGCTATGCTGAGCAGGCACGGTCCCTTGACGTTCTCTCAAGTTGCCAGACCTCTGTCAGGATCCCACCCCCGACAGGGGCCCTACCGAATCTTCCCCAACAACACCCTCTGCCACAAGGTGTTGCCTGGTTCCAACCCAGTCAGCTTTCTGATCTAACTTCCTGCCTGACCCCCAGTTTTACCAGTATGTGAGGAGTGGCCTAATGAATAGAACCCTTAGCTCCCCCTGGAGGCCCGGCTGTGAAATATATTGGTGTCTGTGATACCTGGTCAGATGAACTCCTTCAGTGCCATCAGACGTACCATAGCTCCCCTTAGTGGCGGAGCCACAGTACTGCAACGACCAGGACTCTGGGGCGCTGCACCTGCACTTAGCCGAATGTTGTAGGGATAAAATAAATGATTCCTACCTGCAGTGTTCGGGTTTCAGTCACGGGGGCGGCGCCCGTGCGGGTTAAGTCAAAGCTCTGATTGTAGAGAGTAGCTGCGCTCAAAGGTTTGATTGATCAATTTAAAATCCAATAAGATTCAGTACAATGGTGTCTTTTTATAGTTTCTTCAAAAATAAGTCTCAAAGCAGTTTTACTCCAAAAAAGTGTTTTTTACACTTCTATCCCTGAAGGTCATTTCGTACAATTGAAGAAAACCTACAAGAACTTAGAACTGGTTCTTCATATGAAGACCACGGTTGGCAAGTGTATGGGGATTTGAAGGTCTTGTGCATGCTGCTCGAGCAACAAGCTGGGTACACCAAATACCCTTGTTTTCTGTGTCTGTGGGACAGTCGAGACCTACAAAATCACTGGACCAAAAACAGTTGACAGCCAAGGGTGCTCACAGTCGGTGAAAAAAATGTCCTTCGAGAAACTTTGGTACCTCCATATAAAGTTCTTCTATCACCTCTCCACATAAAATTCGTCTTGATATAGCAGTTAGTAAAATCACTTTTAAGAGATGGGGAATGCTTCAAATACTTGGTAACCAAGTTCTCAAGCCTCTCGGAGGCAAAATTGAAGGAAGGTGTGTTCGTCGAACCAGACATTAGAAGGCTTATAGCTGATAAAGAGTTTGTCAATACCATGATGGATCCTCAAAAAGAAGGGTGGATTGCATTTAAAGCAAATTTTTTAGGCAATAAAAAAAGATCCTGACTACAAAAAGAGTGTTGGTCGAATGCTAAAAGCATTGCAAGTTTTAGGTTGCCTGAAGAGTTTGAAAGTGCATTTTCTCCATTCCCACCTTGACTATTTTACTGAAAATATTGTGAGCTGTGAGTGAAAAGCAAGGTGAATTATTCCACCAGGACATTAAAGAGATGGCTAGAAGATACCAGTGGAAATGGATCATTACAATGATGGCAGACTACTGTTGGATGCTTCAAAGAGACATTCCAGATGCTACTCACAAGCGTAAATGTAGCAGGAAGAGTCTCACAGGGGGAAAAAAAATCGATTTTAGTGAGCTTTAGTGAGCTCATTTCAGTTCAAAACTGATTTTCCTGAAAAATTTGTAATAAAAAATGAATTTATTATTTATCTATTTTCATTTATTTTGCAGTATTGCCTTAGTTATCATAGTTACCTAAATTGTCAGGAAATGTGATGTCATTTTCGGATTCAGCACACTAAAAAACAAAGATTATGTGGAATAATTAAAACCACTCTTAAAATTTTATTTTTTGCAGACCTGTTTTATTTATATGCTTTGATAAATGTAACAATTGTTCATTCTAATGTTTGGTGCATAAACATATTCAGTACACTAAATGTATATTTACACCATAACTATATAATTTCTGACAATCTCATGTCACATACTTTTTATATGAAAGTTTTAACCAATAATAAAATTGTATTTAGAGTCATGGAACCACTGTACCGTGGTCCAAAGGGAACCTGGAGGAACGTGACTAGGTGAGCAACTGACTCTTCACTACAATGAATGGATAGAAAACAGCTGACCGCACCACCACTGCAACAGACCGTGAACACTTCAGGCTATCAAACCCGCAGATCTCGGGTGCTCCAGCCAGAGAAACAGCTATCGTGGATACTTGAAAGAAGAAAAATGGCAGCACTCACCAATCTTCCTTTACAGGTTCCTTTATTATAATGAATCTTCATGGCACAGGGGGTGTATTTACATAGGAAAGTGGCAGCCGAATGATGGCCGTTTCGTGCCCGCCTGGCGCTTCAACGGGTTCCAACCCGTTGAAGCGCCAGGCGGGCGCGAAACGGCCATCGTTTGGCTACCACTTTCCTATGTAAATACACCCCCGTGCCGTGAAGATTCGTTACAATAAAGGAACCTGTAAAGGAAGATTGGTGAGTGCTGCCGTTTTTCTTCTTTCAAGACTCTTAACTACAGCTCCTGATGGTGGGGTTAGGCTTGGTTCCCATTGGACACCAAGTGCTACACCAAGACAGACCTCGGACACTCGGCAGCTGACCCCCATGGGACAGGTAGCTGGAATGGCCTGGTAGGAAAGTACAGCTAATACGGGCAGGCACAGCAGCATTACAGGAACCCCTGATGCTGGTGAGTACGGCTGGTATACAGATAGGCATTGGCAGGTGCGGATTTATATACAGATAGGCACTGGCATGTGCAGACTGGTGTGGCTGGTATACTGAAAGCACTGGCAGGTGCAGGCTGTTACAATTTATATGCTGACAAGTGAACACAGGTGAAATACAGGCAGGTGGGTACGGTTGAAATACAGTAAGACAAGGTAAAAATGGGCAGACAGGTACTGGACAAGTAGACTTATTGGCGGGTACTGGGAACCTGACAACTAGCAAGTGTGCAGGGGACTAACTATACACATTGCTCAGGCACCTCCATTCAGGTGGAGGTGCCGTAAAAAATAATAAGTGTCTCCCAGCTATTGGCTGGGAAAAATTTAGGATGGTGGCCCCTGCCCCTTCTTAAAGAGGCTAGACCCCAGGCAGCAGTCTAAGAAGGAGGAGGAAGTGCAGGATTGGGGCCACGGTGATGAGTGAGCCAGCATCCCTGCCAGGGGAGGAGAGAAGCATGCAAGGATGCTGGCACTGCAAAAAGTATTACCCAACATTCATTTACATGTTCATACATCCTATACATGCGGGTATACATACATATACAGTACATTATACATATTTGGCATATTCCTTTACAATTTTTTATCAAAAATGTTCAATTTACTTCTTGGTAGTCACAAAATGATTGTCTTTTCTAATCGATCTCTTTTTTTGATCTGTCTGAGCTAATGTTCAACAAATGCAGAAAAGATGCAGCAATCACCCATGAGCTGTGTAAACGATGTCCTTTATTAAAGCATAGTAGGCCTGTGGACAAAGTTCCTGGGACAGCCAGGTGCAGGAGGAATTCGAGGAAGTACGACGGCCGTTTCACATGAAAGCTGCTTCTACGGGTCCATGTCAGCGTCTTTCACGTGAAACGGCCGCATCTTTTCTGCATTTGTTTGACGGAATCTTTTCCTTCATGCTGTGCACCTTTGCCTGGAGCTCACACATCGCTGTTCTTAAAGTGCCGGCCATCCAGCGCCACAGGCTAAAAAACTGCATGACCTTGGTGCCATTCATTTTTATCTGTTGTGTGAGTTTCATGTTCACTCATGTTATTCCAATCCACATTTGTTGGGTTAATTGATACTGTATTTTATAGGCACTTTACCCTGTTAAAAAACTGAAGCCCAAACAATTTCTTTCTAAATGACATTTCCCACATGATCTAATTTACCTGCATCATTCCACTGGTGTCTTCATCAGAATGGCAACGTGTAAAGAATATTGGAGACATAATTCCATGTCAATAATCTGTATCTTATTTAGCATATAATTATAAAAACCCCTTCAGCACATCCTGTGGTAACATGACACCTGGACAACTTCAAACAAAGTGATTCACACCTCTACAGGAAGACCCCTGTGAATATAAGACATGCAGCCTGACTCCTTTGTTCAGCCAGCTAGGATTTCATAAAGGAGTTATGGAAACACTCTACATCATAGCTTAACATTGTGTATATTTACGAGATCCATAGACTCAGCTGTGGTATAATCCTCAGATTCTAATATGAACAAAAATATAGGATTAAAATATAACTTTTACTGGATTCCCATAAAAATACTTTACATAAAAAGTGCAATATAACAAACAGACAAACAAACGCAGCGTGGGTGGTGCTCTAAGACAAAGGCTAGAATATTGCCTAAAAAAGTCACAGCATTCCATCCACCAAAGTACTTGTACTATAGCCAGGTGTAAGTATGTTCACAACTTGAACCACAACCTAGCATACATCGTGTACTTATATGCACCAGTATACGCTCCCAGGTTCATTTAAACCTCTACAGGGGTATCAGTCACTGAATCATTCATAGAACCACTCTGTAGGAAACAAAACACTGGGATTTGTACAATGGATACTCTCCTGCCATATAACCTAGCATCTAGCCCACAGGAATTAAGTACTGCATAGCGTCATCATGTATCCATAAATAGGGCTGGGACAAAAACAAGGAACGGTCTCACCCGGAGCTGTATCAGTCACTTTCTTTCAGCTCTCCTCATGGCGGTGGACCTCTTCCCCTCCTCTTCCCGACGCGTTTTGATAATTCTCATCAGGGGATAGCGTTGGGGTTAGCTCGTACCTAACGTCCAGCCGACGCTGCCATACGTGTGCGCACGTGTGTTTTGTTTCCTACAGAGGGGTTCTATGAATGATTCAGTGACTGATACCCCTATAGAGGTTTAAATGAACCTGGGAGCATATACTGGCGTATATAAGTACACGATGTATGCTAGGTTGTGGTTCAAGTTGTGAACATACTTACACCTGGCTATAGTACAAGTACTTTGGTGGATGGAATGCTGTGACTTTTTTAGGCAATATTCTAGCCTTTGTCTTAGAGCGCCACCCACGCTGCGTTTGTTTGTCTGTTTGTTATATTGCACTTTTTATGTAAAGTATTTTTATGGGAATCCAGTAAAAGTTATATTTTAATCCTATATTTTTGTTCATATTTACGAGATCCCCAGAACAGGGCAAATGCCTGCTTGGGTCTCGAGTCATTCTAACATGCAGTCTCTATGAGTAGCAGGGGCCCAATCGGATCCAATGGTGCCATAACCGCTGCCATAGGACTACCCACAAAGGAGTTCTGATCTTTCATAGGTTTTAGGAGATTTATCTCCAAACCTCTAGGGGAGGGGATTTAGGTTCAGCCCAGAGGGAAGGAGGGGAGTGACCCAGAGGGTTAAATGCTTGTGGGAAGCATATCCTGTCGCTTTTTCTCTGGGAGGCTGCAAGAACACATTGTGTAAGGAGAAGTCACACACAAAGGGAACACAAGCCTCCCATGTGGCAGCCCCTCCCCCACAAGTCAGACCTTTCATCTAACTGGTAACTGACCATGTGTTCTGCTTATGGCTTTTGTCCTACCACTATTTTATTTGCATATCTGACCATTATATAGGTATAACCATTGTGTGTTTATATATATTTCATATATATTCAGCTCTGGCTTGGGATAGCACGCGTGCGGGGTCACACGTGCAACAGATATTAAGTGCAACAGGATAAAGTGCTTGGCAGTTATACATTGACATTAAAGCTGATGTTGCTCTCTTCTCTTCTTCACACAGGTATTTATTCCATCATCCGTTTGTGTGCTGTCTGAAAAGTGTGAACAGAATCATATCTAGCAAGATTTTTTCATGGTATTTAGTCCATCATCCATTTGTGTGCTGTCTGACAAGTGTGAACAGAATCATATCTAGCAAGATTTTTTCATTGTATTTAATCCATCATTCCTGTGGTGGTTTTTTCATTTTATTTTTGTTTTTGGTTTCTGCTTTAAAGTGTTCAAAGCTATTTTTTTTCACTGTTTTATGGCCTTGTTCAGCATTTGTTGTTTACCCTGCATAGTAATGCCTGCTCTGGCCTTGTACTAATTGGTTAATTACTGATTGTGGCCATTTGGTGCCTGATGCTAGCAGACATTTCATTTCATATATATTCAGCTCTGGCTTGGGATAGCATGTGTGCGGGGTCACGTGTGCAACAGATATTAAGTGCAACAGGATAAAGTGCTTGGCAGTTATACAATGGCAGTTGGACAGGGCAGGAGACAGGTAAGGTGAATACGTTTTTCATACAAACATGCTTTTTGGTCAGTCGTACTACATTATGCATTGATCATAGCAATCTGCTTCTTATTTGTTTTTACTTCTGCTTTCTCACAACTCGCCCACCCTTTAACACATTCTGTGTACTCTCTCCATATCCACCACTCCCTTCTCCCCTCTCCCATGCATAAGTCTGAGGCTCTACTGACATTTCTTACCCACTCCAAACCATCTACTACTTCCATGCAGCACCCAAAATGCTCATACAAATCATCCCACCACCTGCTCTTTCTGTTTTTTCTCCTTTTACTAGTTGCAGGCGACATCTCCCCCAAACCTGTGCCTCCCTCCACCAGCATACATTACTCTCTTCCAGCCTCATATAGAAACCCTGCTAATTTTATTAACATTCAGTGCATGCCTTTTCCTATCACTGTGCTCTCTGGAATGCACGGTCTGTGTGTAACAAATTAATTTACATTCACAATCTTTTGCTCTCTAATTCCCTTAACCTTCTGGCTATTACAGAAACCTGGATCCAGCATTCAGACACCACCGCCGCTGCCGCTCTCTCGTTTGGTGGGCTGAAATTTTCACATACAGCCAGACCTGAGAACAGACAGGGTGGAGGTGTTGGTTTGCTCCTTTCATCACAATGTGCTTTCCAGGTCATCCCCCCGGTTCCCTCACTTACATTTCCTTCCTTTGAAGTCCACGCCACCAGACTCTTTAAGCCCTTCTCCTTGAGAATGGCGGTTATTTATCACCCTCCAGGCTCCTCCTGCCAGTTTCTAGACCACTTTGCCACCTGGCTTACTCACTTTCTATCCTGTGACATCCCCACCCTCATCATGGGAGACTTTAACATCCCCATCAATGATCCCCATCTCCCAATCTGCCTCTCATCTTCTTTCTCTAACTTCTTCATTTGGACTCTCAGAGTTTACTAATTCTCCTACGCATGAGGATGGGAATACTCTGGACCTGGTTTTCTCCCATCCCGGCTTGCTGCACGACTTTACTAACTCCCCTCTCCTGCTCTCGGACCACAATTTTCTTTCCTTCTCTGTCAAGAATTGTCTCCTCACCCGGGACACCCCCACTTACCACACTTATCGGAATACATGTACCATTAATACCCAGCAGCTTACGGACAATCTCCACACATCTTTAGCCCCATCTCCTCCCTCTCCTGTCCAGAGCTAGCATTGTCACACTTCAATAACACACTGAAGAATGCCCTGGATGAAGCAGCACCTTCTACATGCAGAAAGACCCGACACAGACAACGGCAGCCCTGGCACACAATGCAAACACGCTTTCTTCAGCGTTGCTCAAGGTGTGCAGAGTGGCAGTGGAGAAAATCTCTCTTAGCAGAAGACTTCATCCACTATAATTTCATGCTCAAAACCTATAATTCTGCCCTTCACCTGGCCAAAGAATCCTACTTCACCACTCTCATCACCTCACCATCCAACAATCCAAAATGACTTTTTGAAACCTTAAACTCCCTCCTGAAACCTAAAGTACAGGCCCCCATCACCAAACTCAGTGGTGAGGATCTGACCACTTATTTCCTAGATAAAATCAACCACATCCATCAGGATATCTCAGCCCAATCTCCTCATTGCCTGGATCCCCTTCCCTGCTGCACCTCAAGCTCACTAGACATCTTTGAGCCTGTTTCAGAAGAAGTTTCCAAGCTCCTCGCTTCTGCTCGGCCTACAACCTGCAACAGTGACCCCATTCCTTCACTTCTCCTGCTGTCTCTCTCATCAGTGGTCACCACTAACCTGACTAAAATATTTAACCTCTCTATTGCTTCAGGTATATTTTCCTCCTCATTTAAACATGCCATTATAAACCCTTAACTTAAAAAGCCATCCCTGGACCAGAATTGCACTGGTAACTACAGACCTGTCTCTAACCTTTCCTTCATCTCTAAACTCCTGGAATGCTTGGTCCACTCCTGTCTAATCCGCTATTTCTCAGATAACTCTCTTCTCGAACCCTTACAATCTGGTTTCGGCTCATTACATTCCACTGAAACTGCCCTCACTAAAGTCTCCAATGATCTAATAACAGCTAAATCCAAAGGTCATTGCTCCCTGCTGATTCTCCTAGATCTCTCTGCCGCATTTGACACTGTGGATCACCAGCTCCTCCTCACTATGTTCTGCTCTATAGGCCTCAAGGACAGAGCCCTCTCCTGGTTCTCCTCCTACCTCTCTGACTGCTCCTTCACTGTATCTTTTGCCGGCTCTTCCTCCTCTCCTTATCCCCTTACTATCGGGGTTCCGCAGGGCTCAGTCCTAGGCCCCCCTCCTCTTCTCTCTATACACTGCCCCTATTGGACAAACAATCAGCAGATTTGGGTTCCAGTATCATCTCTATGCTGATGACAATCAAGTATACACTTCTTCCCCTGACATAATAATAATAATAATTTGTATTTATATAGCGCCAACATATTCCGCAGCACTTTACAATTAAGCGGGGACATGTACAAACAATAAATTCAGTACGAGTTAAGACAATTTAAACAGTGACATTAGGAGTGAGGTCCCTGCTTGCAAGCTTACAATCTACAAGGAAATGGGGGGACACAATAGGTGAAAAGTGCTTGCTATTTCAGGTCTGGCAATTTTAATACATAGGGATTTTCATACAAAGCTGCATGATCCGGTCATCAGCCCGTGTGTTTAAGTGAAATAGTCAAGTATCAAGTGCAGTTAATCATGTGCATGGAAGGTGTGGAGACAGATGAATAGTAGGGTGCAGATTCAGAGTAATATATTTGGGAGGGAACAGGGCAAAGTTAGTTTACTGAGTAGTTGGTGTGGTAGGCTTGTTTGAAGAGATGGGTTTTTAAAGCTCACTTGAATAGGTCGGGCTAGGTATCAGTCTGATCATCTGGGGAAGTGAATTCCAGAGAGCTGTCGCAGCATGAGAGAAGTCTTGGAGACGGAGGTGTGAGGTTCGGATTACAGGGGATGTTAGTCTTAGGTCGTTTGTAGAATGGAGGGCACGTGTAGGGCGATATACAGAGATGAGAGAGGAGATATAAGGCGGTGCAGAACTGTGGAGAGCTTTGTGGGTGAGAGAGATGAGTTTATATTGAACCCTGTAGCGAATGGGTAGCCAGTGTAATGACTGGCACAAGATGGAGGCATCGGTGAAGCGGCTGGACAGAAATATGACTCTACCCTAATTTAAAATACCAATGATTGTTGGTCTGCTGTTTCTAACATCATGTCCTCCCTCTATCTGAAACTAAATCTCTCCAAAACGGAACTTCTTGTGTTTCTTTCCTCTAATAACTTCACTATACCTAACATCAAAATTACCTTGGAGGGTTCAACAATAACTCCTAAGCAGCATGCCCGCTTTCTTGGGGTCATTTTCGACACCGAACTTTCCTTTACTCCCTATATCCGATCACTCACACGCTCTTGTCACCTGCATCTTAAAAACATCTCCAGAATCTGACCTTTTCTCACCTTTGAAGACTCTTACTGTTGCTCTTGTTCATTCTTGTCTGGACTACTGCAACTCTCTTCTGATTGGTCTCCCTCTTACTAAACTTTCTCCTCTCCAATCCATCTTGAATGCGGCAGCCAGGGTCATATTTCTGTCCTGCCGTTTTACCGAAGCCTCCATCTTGTGCCAGTCATTACAGTGGCTACCCATTTGCTGCATGGTCCAATATAAACTCATCTCTCTCACCCACAAAGCTCTCCACAGTTTTGCACCGCCTTATATTTCCTCTCTCATCTCTGTCTATCGCCCTACATGTGCCCTCCGTTCTACAAATGATCTAAGACTAACATCCAACGTAATTCGAACCTCGCACCTCCTTCTCCAAGACTTCTCTCATGCTGCACCAGCTCTCTGGATTGCACTTCCCAGACGATCAGACTGATACCTAGCCCCGACCTATTCAAGCGAGCTTTGAGAACACATCTCTTCAAACAAGCCTACCACATCCCTACTATTCATCTGTCTCCACACCCTCCATGCACACGATAACTGCACTTGATTCTTGACTATTGCACTTAAACATACGAGCTGAGGGCAGGATCATGCAGCTTTGTATGAAAATCCCTGTTTATTATAATTGCCAGACCTGAAATAACAAGTACTTTTCACCTATTGTGTCCCCCCCATTTCCTTGTAGATTGTAACCTTGCGAGCAGGGACCTCACTCCTAATGTCACTGTTTAAATTGTCTTAACTTGTATTGAATTTACAATGTATATAATGGTACACTGGCGCTACACTATTCAGGAGACACTAAAACAACGCTGCTGCTGGTGATCAGACAGTGGGGGCACGCCAGAGGCAGACGGTTCATTCTAACCCCCCGTGACCAGCGAGGAGCTACCCAGCGGACTTTACCCCTCTGCTCCACCCTACTACGGGACTAAATATTGGACACCTCTCGGGATAAGTTACAGCTACGCTTCGGCGCCACTACAGATCCATGCAGTAAGTGCTTGTGCAATCAATCATTCTGTCTGGCGGCATTGCTCTTTGATTATCGTATCTGCACAACTATTCTCCCTGTGTCCATATATTCATTTTATTTACCAACGCACCCTTCTAGCGCAGGTGATAACCTCTATATTCACTTGTATTGAATTTATTGTCTGTACATGTTCCCGCTTAATTGTTAAGTGCTGCAGAATATGTTGGCGCTATATAAATAAAAATTATTATTATTATTATTATTATTATTATATAGTGTATTGTCTTGTGTGTTCTTGAGGTGATTAAATATATAACTTACCTTATGCTACTCTCTTATCTCAATCCATGAATCCATAAGACCTTTTGTCAGCCTAATCTCACATGCTACTGGGGGCTAGTTCCGGGCCCCATACAACCCTGCTAATGGACCAGGTGTATATGAAACAATGGACTGGTAGCAGTCCTATTGGGCTGATAAGATTCTGTTTCCCTGATGCTAGTGAAAGGGGCCTCTCAGCCTGTCAGTGTTGTGGGCATGTGTGGTGCCACATCAGTGACTGCATGGGCCACCTTCTCTTACTCCCCATGCCTTCCTGGGGCCATGTGGACAGGGTAGCATCTGTGTAAATCTGTGCCAAACTGACCTTACAGGTCCCTAGGGGGTGCTGAATGTCATGTTGGTACAAGTGGGGAGACCTTACCACATTATCCCGCAGACTTAATATTGACGTCAGGCGGGGTGGCCAGATGTGGCTGCTTCACGTTTCTTCACACAAAGTATTTACCTGCATTCTTAACATGAGTAAAACTGATGTGTGCATGAGAAACATGTTGGTATTTCCATTGATGGAATATCATTTGAATATAAAAATGGTTTTATAATCCTACCAGTTAGGATGAAAATTTTATATGCGTGAAGCTGTATTTCCATCCATTTTTATATGTCTTTATCCTAAGCTAAACTAGCCCAACTTCTCTAACCTCTCATTATAAGAGAGGCCTTCCATCCCATGCAATAATCTAGTTGCCGAATTTGAACTGACTCTATTTTCACAATATATATTGTTTCACATTCTTACCTTCAATTGGGTTTATTGTGAGGGCTGCATAGAGCAGGCACAATTATATGTCGACTGAACCCTACAGCCAAAAATCAGTTATACTGAGGGATTTCAAACACAGGTCATAATGAGGAAGGGGAGTTGGAACTTGTGCAACTGGAGGGATCACAAAGCAAGCAATTACTTTTTTAGATGAGCAGCACAGAACAAACACTGGTTATATTGGATGCTGCACAGGTCATGGACCGTAGGAGACGGCTGCTTAGACTAAAAACGTGTTACTTAGTGGGGAAGTTGGTAAGGACAATTAATTTTTTTTCTGGTTTAACTGTAAGGAGTTATCTCCAACCAGGAAATTCTCAATGATAACTGTTACTATATGAATAATCTTTGGAGCTTCCCCAAGTATACATTAAATGGATGTCTCTGACAGATGCCATACAGTGACAACTGTAACCTTAAGGATCCCATTGCCTTCATTTACATTTTATGGAATAGCATATGGCACTGCTCTGCTTCACGCTGTTTCTTTCTGTTAATACTGGATGCCATATTTTGTTGAGACTTTATTTTAATAACAACTTTCTAATAGGCGAGCAAGCAAAAAATAAACTATTGAAACATTAGTTTTCTTTTTTAAGGATTTTTTTCTATTGATTACTATATACTTAAATCTTATATCTTATATTGAACACACTGCTCTCTAATCATTTCATTTAGCAAGGTAATATCTATCATGCTCATTCTGAAAACCTATTACCTTCATGTCAAGCATCATGTTAAAGGTAAACTGATTTATATAGCTTACTGAGAACATCAATCATTGGTTATATTTGAATAAAAAGCAATAGGCAGGCCAAAGCCAAACAACTATTCAATGCAAAGCTGCTGGGCACAGCAGAACTCTAAAAGATAATTTTGGAGAAGACAGGATCACTATGTCCTGTGATACCATTGGTTTATTTAAATATCATACAGTTTATGTAATGCTATAGTATAGTTCAAGAACGTCTTTTAATGTTTCAATACTTAGATGTTTTATAATATGCATATTAGTTGTTTGCTAAATTTTGTAATGGACTTTTGGAATTCTTAGTTTACCAATGTTGTTATTTAAAAAACAAAAACAAAAAATGGGTGCTATTTAGGTTTGGGCTACATGGAGACCCTTTTTTTACCAATCCTGATTAGAGATAATAGAATTTTTAGCATTTTTAAATCCTCAGGAATCGTTCCAATAATTCAATCTGTAACAAACTAATTTACTGTGATTTGGAGTACTGCAGACTCTTATTGCCCTGGAAAGAAGTATATGACACTGTAAGGACTCCTAGGACTCTAGTGAACTTTTTTCAATGCAAAGTCCTCCTTAGTAATGTGACATCAATATACTGTGTATGGCTATGGGACGCAGAGCTAATAACATCACACTAATAGACTTTTCATGCTATTTTATTTGGAAAAAATAGTCCAAAACATTACTTTTTGAGGAAGATGCCTGCCTTGCTATTGTTTATACATAAACGGTGAACACGGAAGGAGAAGTGACTTTTTCATAAGTGTTGTTGCAAATATTATATGTGTTAGAAAAGTATCAAGAGGTTTCTTCTTTGTAAATGTAGAAGCAATACCTTTTTACAAGACATTCAAAAATTTTATGTTTTAGTATTACAAACTTATTCGCTGTTTAGATATAAAAGGAACAATGGTTTCTTAACAAACCATACAAAAATTATCCCTATGATTGAGATCCCTGAAATTGGTTATTTGCAAAATGAAGAAACAGTGGCGCATTCTCAAGCCATGAAAAAAAGGAGTGAAAATGTGTTCTTTTTTTAGGGTTTTGCAACAATTTTATTCACAAAATCAATAAACAATTTAAATTACTTTTTATAAAGTCATCCAATAATTATACCTTCATTTTGGCGAAGATCAAAAATTATTGAATAATAATTACTATTTTAGGAGCATTTTTTTGTTTGTCTAACTTATTGAAGGTACATTTCCCAGCTGTAGGATTGTGTAGCTATATAACACACTGGATAAGCATGAGATTTGTTATTACAAAAAAAAGTTTATTTTTGTTGTATATATTATATGATTCTGACTGGGCACATATTTTTTGTAGTAGTGTGATATTTTTCACTAATTTGCTCTCTCTCTTTATCAACAGTATGACGTTTATCAAAATATTCACCTTCATATAAATAACTTTTTTTTCTAATATCTAATCTGTATAATAATAATTTGGATCACAGTATAGTTTGTAACCCGGTGACTGTAAGAAACAAAAACAAATAAAAAAAACTTTTAATAAAAATGCCAGCCGCTGCATATTAATCTGTGTATTAAAGATAAGTACAGTGTAAAAAAAAAGATAGCATAAGACATAGATTTCATGTTTTTTGCAGTATTTAATTGCAATGAATTATTGACAAAAGTCAACTTTGAGTCAAATTTTGTGAAAATAACCATTGAGTAAATTCAAATAATTTGCTATTCATTTCTTGCGAATCATTAAAAAAATGGCAGGCACCATTTTACACTGCTAAAGATTACAGCAGGCAGAGAGGGCTTGCCTGTCTTCAGGCATGGCCTCTCAGGGCCTTGCTGCTATGACTTCATAAGGTATAGAACAGCATCTTGTGTAATATGCATGGTGTAAAGACCCTCTACCTGGGTTAACAATAAACTGCTCACCGTAGGTAAGCAATATAATCGCATATATCTCACACCAGTGGAAGAATAGTACTATGAAAACATCAGAGAGCCCAGGACGCTCCCATAGTTGGTATAGTACAGGTAATAAAATTAATAAGCAATAGAAAATGTTCACCTTGTGAGCTATGCATCAAAGCACAGCAATATTAGAACTGCTGACATTGCTATCCGCATTGTCAGATGATTTTGGAGTAGATTATATAAATCGATTAAAAAAATTGGAGTCCCTGGCGCTGTATGTAGGAAGGTTAAAACCACTGGATTTAGTTCTGGATATTTAAAATAAAACAAAGTACAGTGGTTTAAAACATTAAATTAGATCAAAAATGAGACAACTAATGCTTTTTCGATCCAGTACTTGAATCTTTGCCGAGTTCGTGTCCTAACGAACCACAGCCAGCAGGACATGAACCGGACGAAGATTCAAGTACTGGATTGAAAAACACAATCACTCATTCAGTCTAAATCTAATTTTAATGTTTTAAACTACTGCCCTTTGTTTTGGTTTTAAATATCCTGAAATAAATCCTGTGGTTTTAACCTTCTAATGGGCAGCGCCAGAGATTCCAATTTTTCTACTTGGTGTATATAATCTACCCCGGACTCATCTGACAATGCGGATAGAAACAGGGCTTGTCAATGCTATTTAAGATGTATGAGAAGTCTAATGGCCAAAGCAGAAACTGATCGTGGACAGCTAATGATAAACAGGAGTATATGAGTGGAGGGGTTATACAAACTAGTCAAATATCATAATACTCATTATAAATGCACTAAAATTAGGAATTAGTGAATGTATTCAAGTTGCATTGAAATGTATTTGAATATACAAAAAAATCTTCATTTTTTAGATTCATGATTTTTGTATATTGCCTGAATCACGAAGATTGTGCAAAATGGCATCAGACAACTCAGTTGAAGTGCAGTTCAGTGTAGCAGGGGCCGTTGTCTGCTACTCTGCTAAGTGCAAGGCACAGTGCAGTGCCACTTGATGACTCTCCCTTCATCTCCACCCTAACCTCCCAAAACTCCTAAGCAATTTAATGTACCGTATGAGCTGAATGCTGGACACAGAAACCATTGATCCATTAGAAAGGGCCATGCACCCACCACACTCCCTGTGCATGGGCAGCAGGAACTTCTTGACACATAATCAGATAATATTGAATCCTATTGTGCTCGCTAGTGCCTATATCACACTGTACAGTGCTTTGATGTGGGTTGTGAATGCAGTGGGAGCAGCCGGTCACAGGTTGGTGCGGCAGAAAAAGTTGCACCAAATGCACAGTTTAGTGCAATGGTAGTCGCTCCACTTTTTATTGATGAGTGCAGGACACAGGGAAGAGTGGAGTGAGTTTGGATGCACCCCCCTGGTACCACCCACGTGACCCTGTATACTCAGGCTTCAGTGCTTCAATGAGGGGGCTGACTGAGTGTAGCAAGAGCCACTCACCATTACACTGGTGAAAGGGTGTTGCATCATAGTTCTCCCTTAACCGTCACCGCCCTCAGCTGGTAAATGGTGACCACACTGACTTGTGCAGTATAAATAATTAGGTGTCAAGTTCAAGCTTTTCTGGCCCACATATATAAATGCCATTACATGTCATGTGGTCATACAACCACAGTATTTCTATTAAAACCTGACAAAGGACATGCTAAGGCATATATATAATACATACAGTATATTTCCTAATATTTTATATATTATTTATTCCATTTTGTAGCAAACCATCTTATTTTTACCACGGTTTCCAATAGAATATTTTTGTGGTAAAAAAATACAATATATATTACTATCATATATCATGCAAATACTGCGCTACAGGTGAATATAATACCAGTAAGCTGCCTGCGCAAGCAATACTTACGCTAGACTACTAGTAGACCACTACTGATGAAGGAGTGTGTGACACTCTGAAACGCATAGGTTAGCTTTTTTGGTCCTAGCTAGTCTCCGTAGGCCTGTGATGTCACACGCTGCTTGTCAGCGTCGGCCATCTTTTCTCAGTGCAACCAGGGGCGCCTCCGGCCGGGACGCTCTTGGCCCTGCCCTGTCCTACTAGCACCCTCGCCTGCTAGATATCCTCGGCGGGCATGCAGTCATCTGAGCGCTGGTTTCTGGAGAACAAGCACTTCTTCACTTCTGCCCACGATACTGGCAAGGTCCTCACTCTACCTCCGGTATACGCACCATCTACAGCCACACAACAATTACTACTTTTATCTGGCACTCGGCTTGACACGGTAGGATACACCACTTAGTGTGTCATAATACTCTATTATGTGACATTGTTTATTTGTGGCTACCCCAGTGCATTTTGCATACCCCCATTGGTCCATTAGGTGTTTGGTCTACTAGTAGTCTAGCATAATTATTGCTTGCGCAGGCAGCTTACTGGTATTATACGCACCTGTAGCGCGGTATTTGCATGATATCCGATTGTTCTAATTTTGGCAGAACTGGCGCAGCGACTGCCTAATACCTGCAGCACTTGTGCCTATGTTAGTGTAGCGCCAGTGTGTCCTAGTATTACTTCAATATATATTACTATTATGACGTGCTTGTCATACTTATTACCTCACAGAAAAAAGGAAATAATTCAGCTCACCCTTATGATGGTATTTTCGCAGCCTATGAGAATTTTGATCCGAGCACAGAAACGTCTCTGCTTGATGCCAGGTACTTGTGCATGAAAATGAAGGTATCCAGCTCAGGAAATAAAATCAAAAGTCTTTATTTGGACAAATTTAAAAAGTAAGCTGCTTGACAAACCAGTGCATACAGGGGGAAGGAATGTCTTGAATAACTGGATGCGTTTCGAACACATGTAGTGTTCTTAGTCCTCAGTTTTACACCCCATTTCATCCCAATCAAAATAAAACAATAAAATAAATCAAACCTACACATATTTGGTATCGCCACGTTCAGAATCGCCCAATCTATCAATAAAAAAAAGGATAAACCTAATCGCTAAACGCAATAATACAAAAACTAAAATGCAATTATGGGCAATCAAAAGAACATATCTGCACAAAAGTCGTATAATTAAAAACATCAGCTCGGCACGCAAAAATAAGGTCTCACCCGACCCCAGATCAGGAAAAATGGAGACGCTATGGGTATCGGAAAATTGCACCATTTTTTTTTTGTTTAGCAAAGTTTGGAATTTTTTTTACCACTTAGATAAAAGAAAACCTAGACATGTTTTGTGTCTATGAATTGATAATGACATGGAGAATCATAACGGCTGGTCAGTTTTAGCATTTATTGAATCTAGCAAAAAAGCCAAGCAAAAAACAAGTGTGGGATTGCACTTTTTTAAAAATTTCATCACACTTGGAATTTTTTTTCCGTTTTCTGTTACACGACATGATAAAACCAATGGTGTATTTCAAAAGTACAACTCATTCTGCAAAAAATAAGCCCATATAAATATTTTTTAAAAATAAAAAAGTTATGGCTCTGGAAAGAGGACGAGCAAAAAAACAAAAATGAAAAAAGCTCCGGGGTTAAGGGTTAATTATCTTGGGATAACTAATAAACAACAGAACAGTATATAGAATTGAATACCAACCTTTTATTGCAGTATTTAGAGGAAAAAATCAGTTCTTGGAATAAGTTTTGATTCACCTTGGTAATGGAATATAATTGATTAAACTATTATACAATTTTGAAATATACAGCCATGAACAATGAAATTGTAACATCAAAAAGGAACAGTCATGGAGTAATGGAGATCACATGATTGATAGACATGTTAAAAGGAACCTGTCATTTGATTCATAATAACCAAACCATTGTAAACATGATTCAGAGCCTGGCTACATAATTGTAGCCAGTTATGTTTTTCTCTGCAACACTCCAGCATTTCAGAGAAAACCTATTTCAATCCCTTCATGTTCTTGGATGTATAGGTATGTCCAAGGTCATGTCCCTGCATTTGATGGCGCTGAGCCCACATCTTTCCCTGCAAATGACAGCTGATCTGATCAGCTGTCATGTGCCGCTAATAACCGTGGGTGGATCCGTGATCAGCTCGCAGATGGTAAAGAGGTAAAAAGAGGTAAATGCTGCTATTAATCACTGACAGTGGCATTTAATGCACACAAGCCAGAACCTCATCACAAGAAATGCCCATCGGCGTCCCTGTCACGAGATCACGTTGTGCCAATGGGTGTAATGACAGCCAGGGATCTGCAGAAGACCCCCGTGCCTGTCATTGTAAATCTTTGAGGCCGGCATTCATAGGAGATCACGTGTTAGGGCTCATACTCACTTGCGAAAAACTCGGATGAGTCTCGCACGGCAATACCCGACACTGCACCCGGCCCTCAGGAGCGGAGCATGCGGCTGCATGTATTCCTATGTGGCTGCATGCTTCGATATGAGTGCCTTAGGCTGAAGCCCTGATATGTGAGGCACAGGTGGTCAGACGATCATAGCTTCAAGTCTCCTAAGGGGACTATTGAAGCAAGTAAAAAGTAAAAAAAAGTTTAAAAAAAATAGTTAAAAAAATTAAAAAAACAAAAGTTCAAATCACAGTGTTTTAATCCATAGAAAGTAAAACAATAAAAAAATTCACGTTTAGTATCGGGTTCAGAAATGTCAGATCTATGAAACTATAAAGTGTATTAATACGATCACCACTAAAAAAAGAACCTATACATGTTTGGTATCTGCGTACTCATACTTCCATGGAGAATCATATTAGCTTGTCATTTTTAGCATTTAGTGAACATGGTAAATAAAAAAAAAAACAATTGTAGAATTGCACATTTTTTGCAATTTCACCACACTTGGATTTTTTTTCTTGTTTTCCAGTACAATATATGGTAAAATCAATGATGTTATTCAAAAGTACAACTGTTCAGAAAAAAAATAAATCATCATACGGCTATATTGACAGGGAAATAAAAAAGTTATGGCTCTGGGGAGAAGATGAGGAAAAAACATAGTGGAAAAATGGGAAAATTGCAAGCTGTGGAGGAATTAAAGATCCGAAATGAAAGGCATTGTACTTGGCCAGCTTCTCCCTACAATGTTTTAGTTGATTGACAAGTCACTGCTATGTGTAAATTTCGTGCCCAAGTACATTTGAAATAACAGAAAATTTTGTTTCCACTTTTCTTTAAATTGCGCATTAGTAACATTAGAGATGAGCCGACAGTTTGAAATTTGAATTCGACAACTTCGACAAATTTTCCCCAAAAATTTGATTTGCAGCAAATAAACGTTGTCATAATTAAAAAGATTTTAATTGCCTAGAAAATATGTGAGTTCACCTTGGAGTCAAATTAACAAATTTTGAGTACAGATGAACGGATTAGGCAAAATTTGTCTGTTGTTTTTCCCAGAAAACTTGATTTGCAGAGAAGTTATTCTTCATAAATGTAATGATCCCTATTATGATCAGCAGCCCCCAACGGCTGATTCCTAGCACAAGTGAATTACAAAAAGAATCCACATTTTGACAAATGAGGATTTTCGTTAAATTTGAAAAGATTTCAGTTACGTTTTTCTCTGCAACACTTCAGCATTTCAGAGAAAACCTATTTTAACCCCTCTAATTCCACTAGAATTTATTTGCTCATCTCTAATTTTGATAAATGTAAACATAGACTTTTTGAAGTCTAAATGACAAACATTTCTGGCTAGGGAAAAACAGATAATACAGAAAGAGAAGTGATAGGTGGTATGGAAAATGGAAGGGGGAGTGAAAAGGAGAAAGGAAATGGTGGTAGGGAGGGTTTTGTTTCTTAGGGTTGTTTGAGCCGCTGTGCTTACCTCGTGGTGAGTAGAGTCAGTTGATTTAAATGAGAAAGAAAATATGAGTAAGATAAGGGTACCGGTAATAGCCCGAAAAACAATAGGTTAAACCTAGTGCAGAACATCAAATTAAAATTACCAGATCATATTCATGGTTAAGGCCTATTGGTGCCATAGTTAGCGGGGTGTCACACTGGTTTGTGCTCTGATTGGAGTGAAAATGTCCCATTGAGAGGAAAGAACAATATGATTGTGATTTATAGAGAAGCTGCTGACAAGCAGGAACAACTGTAATATGCTTATCGCTGGTGAAGTGTGGTGAGCGGTCTTTGAAGCAAGTGAAATGATGTCCCTAAGACAAGCACATGTGGGAACACTTTCTGGTCTTTCTCTCTTGACTAAAGAGTGAGATCTCATGAAAACGTGCATGATCTTACTGTTTAATAAGGAGAGAGACTAGACAGTGTTTCCATATGCATGGCTTACAGGGACATAGCTTCACTTTATTAGATGACTGATCGCCCTCTCCAGCCCTTCACAACAATAAGTATATTAGAGTTTTCTGTCAGCAGCCTCTCTGTCTATCCCTATCCTACAGGTCATTGGCCTGATTGGAGAGTTTTCACTCTAATCAGAGCACAGACTAGTGTGTCAATGGTAATTAGTGAAGTTGCGGATAGGCAGGGAAAATCTTCTAATAATTAGCAGTATAGACCCAGGAACTGCACGCATCTGGTCTCTCTGCCTGCATAAACACATTAGAAAGTCTATAGCGCTTACAGACCTGAACTTAAAGAATTAATTGTTATGGCTATAGATCTTTACTTAAACATAACTTTTCTATGTTCAATTAAAAGTTTTTCTTTAAAATTAAAGGAGCGCTGAAGGGGTCTCTCTTTTCCCCATGCTAGCTATCCTTTATGTAGCATCATAGGATGAATGTTTTATTTTTTCTCACAATAATCCATAGTATACTCTAATATGGTCATTATGTGGATGATTTTCTCATTGTGTGGTCCACTGACAATTCGATCCTACAAGACTTTATCCATTGCTTGAATGATAATTATATCAAGTTGTGGTTTACCTTTACTGGCCCTAATAAAGTATAGAATTTTTTGAGGTATTATTAACTTGTAATTGTACATCTGGTGACATCAAATGTTCACTCATCTGTAAACCTGTCAGCGGCAGTAAAATATTGTGTGCTGACAGCTGTAATCCAGCACACACCATTTCCCCTATTCTCTATGGTGAGCTTATCAAAGCAAAACGCATTTGCTCTGCCGGAGAAATTTTCAGTAGGGAGTATATGGTGATAAGAAAAAGATTAAAAGAGAGAAGGTATGGGGATAGAACTACCAATAAAGTGTATCAAAAAAACACAGGATAAAAAAGAGAAGATATCACATTTACAAATTGGCCAAATGATATATGCACAATAAGGAAAGTAAGCAGCCTTCTGGCAATCAGATTATTACATTCAGCACTCCTTATAGCATGCAGTTCAATAAAATTAAAAGCATCATTTCTAAATACATTATTGTTCTCAACCAAGATGAGTTCCTACATAAAATCCTGTGCAGTGGATATACACTACAGTTCAAAAGTTTAGGGTCACTTAGAAATTTCCTTATTTTTGAAAGAAAAGCACAGTTTTTTCCAATGAAGCTAACATTAAATGATTCAGAAATACACTCTATACATTGTTAATGTGGTAAATGACTATTTTAGCTGCAAACGTAATATCTTCATAGGTGTATAGAGGCCCATTTCCAACAACCATCACTCCAGTGTTCTTATGGTACTTTGTGTTTGCTAACTGTGTAAGAAGGCTAATGGATGGTTAGAATACCCTTGAAAACCCTTGTGCAAGTATGTTAGCACATCTGAAAACAGATTGCCTGATAAGAGAACCTATAAACATGACCTTCCTTTGAGCTAGTTGAGAATCTGGAGCATTACATTTGTTGGTTCCATTAAACTCTCAAAATGGCCAGAAAAAAAAGAACTTTCATGTGAAACTTGACAGTCTATTCTTGTTTTTAGAAATGAAGGCTATTCCATGCGAGAAATTGCAAAGAAACTGAAGATTTCCTACAACGGTGTGTACTACTCCCTTCAGAGGAGAGCACATCAGGCTCTAACCAGAGTAGAAAGAGAAGTGGGAGGCTCTGCTGCACAGCTGAGCAACAAGACAAGTACATTAGAGCCTGTAGTTTGAGAAATCAACGTCTCACAGGTCCCCTACTGGCAGCTTCATTAAATAGTGCACGCAAAATGCCAGTGTCAACTTCTACAGTGAAGAGACACAAAAACCCCAATAGCATAGAATGCATATCACTAGGATAGCACAAAAATTGAATCCTGCTCAAAATTAGAACTTATGAAATAGGAGAAACCATGAGCAATCTGGTATATTAAAAATAGAAAATTTATTAATACAAATAGTATGACAAACACAAGTTATAAAAAAGGTGCAGGAGAAAAACATCAGAGCGCCACAGTAACTCCATATCCAGTCATTGGTTGCTATATACAAATGGTGTGCCATAGAAGAAAAAGTGCAATGTGCTCCATCAGCATACATAAGCGGCAACACCCTCAACCCCGGCTGTAATATTACTACAAAAATCAAGTTACATATTCTGGGGGTGGAATGCTCACCAGAGACCGAAGTACAGGAGTCCTGGACCGGGTACCGGTACCCCGACGCGCGTTTCGCAGGTAAAGAGACCCGCTTTATCAAGGGGATGTAGTTTTCTTTATAACAGGACCTTTTATAATCCTTTGACCTGGCATGTGATGTTCAGCCGGCCAATCACAGGGAGTTTGTCGGCGCATGCGCACTGCCGATCAGAGGCTCCCAGCAGATGGAGCAGAGCGTCCTCATCATCACGCACGAGCGGGGAGGAGGAGCAATCCCCGCTCGTGCGGACGAGGAAAAAGACGCGCCGCTGCATCACCGGAGGCCAAGATCACAGCGCGCAGGCGCACCCCCACTGTGACACCAATGAGAAAAATAAGTGTACAATTAATAGATAACCCCGTGCACACCGAAAGAAAAAGGGGAGGGGAGAATGCATGAAAATGGAGAGAGACTGGGAATATACAAAAAATTCCAACAAATATATGGACAAAATGTCATTTTCAAATGTAGTCCAATTTCGGATATGATGTAACATCAGATACAATCCCCGGTCTCTTGTGTATATTTGTGCATTCCAGATGTGCAGGTAATTTCAACATCGGCAGATATAGAATAGATGGCGAAAAAATCAAAGGTGTTCCTGCTAGAAATAACAAACACAAACAGAAGAAAAATGAGACACATAATAGTAAAAATAAAAATTTTAAAAACAAATTAAAACCAAAATCCGGGTACCCGGACCTCGGGGGGATTAGCGAAAAACAACCATAGGTGAAGGTATATATTTTAGAAGAGACCATAGGTGGAACCAAAAAGAGTAAATACATTCAGAGAAAGGAGGAAAAGGAGAGGGACTCATTTAGTCCTCTGGGAGTCATGGTGCCCAATACCACAATCCATTTTGCCTCCACCTGTGCGAGAGTTTTTTTGTAGTCACCTCCTCGAATCCCCAAATGTATCATGTCGATACCCCGCACCATAAATGATGAAGGATCCCCTCCATGAAATTGTCTAAAATGGCGCGGGATGGTCTTGAGGAGGGATAGATCGGTCACTGTCCTTGCTGCACAAATGTCCCGCACGTGTTCACGTACACGTTTCCTCAGCTCCCTTGATGTCAAACCAACGTAAATTTTCGAACAGCCACAAGTGGCGTAATAAATAACGTTGGTACTACCGCATGAAATGCGGTGTCTGATATCGTAATGTTTGACACCATCTGAGGAGCAAAACGTGTTACAGCGCAGGACATTCGCGCAAGCAAGGCAGTGACCGCAAGGTGTAGACCCAAAATTTAATCTTACTGTCCCAAATGGGCACACACGCGATGGGACATAATGGCTTTTGGTCAGAAGATCTTTTAAATTTTGGGATTTTTTTGCAGTCATTGATGGCCCTGCCCCCAACGTTCCACTCAGGGAAGGTTCAGCGTTTAGAATGAACCAATGTTTTTTCAATATATGACGCATCTCCTCCCATTCGTGGTTGAATGTAGATATAAATCTTATGGGGCCATTATTATACGTCCTTTTCTTGTTCCTGGATGGTTGCAGCAGATCTCCTCGTGAGGTGCCTCTAGCACGTTGGTATCCATATCTAATGCATCTATTAGAGTACCCACGTGCAGAAAACCGTGACTTAAGATCAACAGCCTGATTTTCGAATTTAGCATCTGAGGAACAAATCCGCCTCACCCTCAGGAACTGACCGACCGGGACAGCCCTAATCGTGGAGGGATTATGTGCAGAGGACGCATGAATCAGTGCATTAACCGAAGTAGGTTTACGGTACACATCCGTCTGGATGCGACCGCTTTCATCAACCTCAAAGGTAACATCCAAAAAATTGACTTTCTTTGTGTCAAATGTATATGTTAAACGGATGTTAAAAGCATTCTGGTTCAGCGCCCCCATAAATTCCTCGAGCTGCCGCACCGTCCCCTCCCACAAAAAAAAAGACATCATCAATATAACGATGCCAGCACAGCACATGGGAGGCGGCCCGTGGGCCCTCGTCTCCAAAAAGAAATCTCTCCCAGGCACCCAGGAAGAGATTTGCATACGAGGGCGCACAGGCCGCGCCCATGGCTGTGCCACGCATCTGCAAGTAAAAAAGATCTTTAAAAACAAAAAAATTGTGGGTGAGGACATAGTGCAGCAGCTCGAGGATAAATTCACAAAAAGGGCCGGCCCGGTCGGAAGCCCCCAGGAAGAGGCGGACAGCCTCAATGCCATGCTGGTGATTGATACATGTGTACAGGCTTTCTACATCTGCTGTTACAAAAAGGGTACCATGATCCACAAGAATGCCATCGACCCGAGCCAGGGCATCCGTAGTGTCACGTACATATGATGGAAGGGTTTCCACTAAAGGTTTTAGGTAGAAGTCTATGAACTGGCAGATGGGATCGCATAAGCTGCCGATCCCTGACACTATCAGACGCCCGGGAGGATCGAGGGCATTCTTGTGGATCTTAGGCAACAGATAGAAGGTTGAGACCTTAGGAGATTTTACAGTCAAACCATCCAGGACCTGTTTTGTAATCAGACCATTATCCAGAGCCCTAATCAGGATCCCCTGAAGCTCAAGAGAAAAGGAATTTGTGGGATTAAAGGACATTTTATGGTAGGTGTCTCGATCCCTCAATTGGCGGAACGCCTCGCGTTCATATTTTTCCTGAGGCCAGATAATGATATTTCCCCCCTTGTCAGCCGCCTTAAAGACAACATTAGGTAACTTTTGAAGATCCAAAATTGCAGTTCTTTCATCCCTTGTGAGGTTATCAAAGCGCCGTCTAGTGGATAGGCGCTTGAATTCCTCAGTCACTAGTTTTGTAAAAGTGTCAATAACAGGACTGAGTGACAAGGGGGGAAAGCTGGTTGATCTGGCCGCAGCGGAGGGTGGAAACCTACTTGTATTGGGGTCCTCCTGCTCCTCAAGGAGGTCCTCTAAGTTATGAAGGGTCTCTCTCTCGATCTCAGACATCATCTCGCACGAGTCTTTCTTGTGATGTAATTTTCTGAGAAGTAGTTTTCGAGAAAATAGATTGAGATCCTTCATAGCTGTGAAAAAATTAAAGGAGTTAGTGGGAGCAAATGAAAGTCCCTTACCAAGTACCCTCAGTTGGGCTGCAGTTAGAGCATGTGAAGATAGGTTAACTACCTGCAATCCCCCTTGTGGGTTAGAATATCCTCCATTTTGTTTAAATTTAGTTGTTTGTCTTGTTGTACGTTTAGATGTAGTTGTGTTGGGTGGTGGAACTCCCTGCGAGGGACCCCTTGTTATCGGTTCATCCTCACCGGACATATTGGATCTCATGGAGGTTGATCGAGATCTTGAATAGGAAAGATTCCTAGATCTAGGTCTAGACCGGCTAGACACGTTCCGCCATCTATATACACGTAGAAGTCTTTTGTCCTCCACAGTTCTCTGAAATTTTTTTGTCTTGGTAGACTGTACCTCTTGTACCCATTTCTGGGAGAGGTTTTCGATTTCCTCATTAAATTTCTTTGCTGCATCATTGCTCAGTTCACGATGTAATGTGATCTGAATCTCCTCAATCTCTTTTTCGAGAGAGGATAAGGTTGTAGCATTCATATCTCTTAGCTATTCAAGGAAACCCTTCGAACACATATTTGCATAGTTTTCCCATTTATTTTTAAATTCCTCATCATCGATGGGGAATGAGGGGAATACTTGTATTCTGAGCCCCCTAGGTATTAGATCTCTCTGAATGTATTTCTCCAGGAATGCGTGGTTCCACCACACACGGATCCTTTTTCTAAACAAATCTTTAAACCTGGTGATGTTATCCTGTATGCTTTTATCAATTCCCCCGACCGGCCCCAATGAATCATCCTGCATGGCGTCATTAATTAACGTGCGCCACGTGTGGTCACGTGCGTGAAAGTCCATCTTAGACTTGAGGTCAGCTGTGAACAACACAGAAACAAATATGAGACACAAAAACCCCAATAGCATAGAATGCATATCACTGGGATAGCACAAAAATTGAATCCTGCTCAAAATTAGAACTTATGAAATAGGAGAAACCATGAGCAATCTGGTATATTAAAAATAGAAAATTTATTAATACAAATAGTATGACAAACACAAGTTATAAAAAAGGTGCAGGAGAAAAACATCAGAGCGCCACAGTAACTCCATATCCAGTCATTGGTTGCTATATACAAATGGTGTGCCATAGAAGAAAAAGTGCAATGTGCTCCATCAGCATACATAAGCGGCAACACCCTCAACCCCGGCTAACTTGTGTTTGTCATACTATTTGTATTAATAAATTTTCTATTTTTAATATACCAGATTGCTCATGGTTTCTCCTATTTCATAAGTTCTAATTTTGAGCAGGATTCAATTTTTGTGCTATCCTAGTGATATGCATTCTATGCTATTGGGGTTTTTGTGTCTCATATTTGTTTCTGTGTTGTTCACAGCTGACCTCAAGTCTAAGATGGACTTTCGCGCACGTGACCACACGTGGTGCACGTTAATTAATGACGCCATGCAGGATGATTCATTGGGGCCGGTCGGGGGAATTGATAAAAGCATACAGGATAACATCACCAGGTTTAAAGATTTGTTTAGAAAAAGGATCCGTGTGTGGTGGAACCACGCATTCCTGGAGAAATACATTCAGAGAGATCTAATACCTAGGGGGCTCAGAATACAAGTATTCCCCTCATTCCCCATCGATGATGAGGAATTTAAAAATAAATGGGAAAACTATGCAAATATGTGTTCGAAGGGTTTCCTTGAATTGCTAAGAGATATGAATGCTACAACCTTATCCTCTCTCGAAAAAGAGATTGAGGAGATTCAGATCACATTACATCGTGAACTGAGCAATGATGCAGCAAAGAAATTTAATGAGGAAATCGAAAACCTCTCCCAGAAATGGGTACAAGAGGTACAGTCTACCAAGACAAAAAAATTTCAGAGAGATGTGGAGGACAAAAGACTTCTACGTGTATATAGATGGCGGAACGTGTCTAGCCGGTCTAGACCTAGATCTAGGAATCTTTCCTATTCAAGATCTCGATCAACCTCCATGAGATCCAATATGTCCGGTGAGGATGAACCGATAACAAGGGGTCCCTCGCAGGGAGTTCCACCACCCAACACAACTACATCTAAACGTACAACAAGACAAACAACTAAATTTAAACAAAATGGAGGATATTCTAACCCACAAGGGGGATTGCAGGTAGTTAACCTATCTTCACATGCTCTAACTGCAGCCCAACTGAGGGTACTTGGTAAGGGACTTTCATTTGCTCCCACTAACTCCTTTAATTTTTTCACAGCTATGAAGGATCTCAATCTATTTTCTCGAAAACTACTTCTCAGAAAATTACATCACAAGAAAGACTCGTGCGAGATGATGTCTGAGATCGAGAGAGAGACCCTTCATAACTTAGAGGACCTCCTTGAGGAGCAGGAGGACCCCAATACAAGTAGGTTTCCACCCTCCGCTGCGGCCAGATCAACCAGCTTTCCCCCCTTGTCACTCAGTCCTGTTATTGACACTTTTACAAAACTAGTGACTGAGGAATTCAAGCGCCTATCCACTAGACGGCGCTTTGATAACCTCACAAGGGATGAAAGAACTGCAATTTTGGATCTTCAAAAGTTACCT
Organism: Ranitomeya variabilis; assembly: GCF_051348905.1. Classification (NCBI taxonomy): domain Eukaryota; kingdom Metazoa; phylum Chordata; class Amphibia; order Anura; family Dendrobatidae; genus Ranitomeya; species Ranitomeya variabilis. Next base: position 108,252,834 of record NC_135237.1, on the reverse strand, counting down.
AATGTTGTCTTTAAGGCGGCTGACAAGGGGGGAAATATCGTTATCTGGCCTCAGGAAAAATATGAACGCGAGGCGTTCCGCCAATTGAGGGATCGAGACACCTACCATAAAATGTCCTTTAATCCCACAAATTCCTTTTCTCTTGAGCTTCAGGGGATCCTGATTAGGGCTCTGGATAATGGTCTGATTACAAAACAGGTCCTGGATGGTTTGACTGTAAAATCTCCTAAGGTCTCAACCTTCTATCTGTTGCCTAAGATCCACAAGAATGCCCTCGATCCTCCCGGGCGTCCGATAGTGTCAGGGATCGGCAGCTTATGCGATCCCATCTGCCAGTTCATAGACTTCTACCTAAAACCTTTAGTGGAAACCCTTCCATCATATGTACGTGACACTACGGATGCCCTGGCTCGGGTCGACGGCATTCTTGTGGATCATGGTACCCTTCTTGTAACAGCAGATGAAGAAAGCCTGTACACATGTATCAATCACCAGCATGGCATTGAGGCTGTCCGCCTCTTCCTGGGGGCTTCCGACCGGGCCGGCCCTTTTTGTGAATTTATCCTCGAGCTGCTGCACTATGTCCTCACCCACAATTTTTTTGTTTTTAAAGATCTTTTTTACTTGCAGATGCGTGGCACAGCCATGGGCGCGGCCTGTGCGCCCTCGTATGCAAATCTCTTCCTGGGTGCCTGGGAGAGATTTCTTTTTGGTGACGAGGGCCCACGGGCCGCCTCCCATGTGCTGTGCTGGCATCGTTATATTGATGATGTCTTTTTTTTGTGGGAGGGGACGGTGCGGCAGCTCGAGGAATTTATGGGGGCGCTGAACCAGAATGCTTTTAACATCCGTTTAACATATACATTTGACACAAAGAAAGTCAATTTTTTGGATGTTACCTTTGAGGTTGATGAAAGCGGTCGCATCCAGACGGATGTGTACCGTAAACCTACTTCGGTTAATGCACTGATTCATGCGTCCTCTGCACATAATCCCTCCACGATTAGGGCTGTCCCGGTCGGTCAGTTCCTGAGGGTGAGGCGGATTTGTTCCTCAGATGCTAAATTCGAAAATCAGGCTGTTGATCTTAAGTCACGGTTTTCTGCACGTGGGTACTCTAATAGATGCATTAGATATGGATACCAACGTGCTAGAGGCACCTCACGAGGAGATCTGCTGCAACCATCCAGGAACAAGAAAAGGACGTATAATAATGGCCCCATAAGATTTATATCTACATTCAACCACGAATGGGAGGAGATGCGTCATATATTGAAAAAACATTGGTTCATTCTAAACGCTGAACCTTCCCTGAGTGGAACGTTGGGGGCAGGGCCATCAATGACTGCAAAAAAATCCCAAAATTTAAAAGATCTTCTGACCAAAAGCCATTATGTCCCATCGCGTGTGTGCCCATTTGGGACAGTAAGATTAAATTTTGGGTCTACACCTTGCGGTCACTGCCTTGCTTGCGCGAATGTCCTGCGCTGTAACACGTTTTGCTCCTCAGATGGTGTCAAACATTACGATATCAGACACCGCATTTCATGCGGTAGTACCAACGTTATTTATTACGCCACTTGTGGCTGTTCGAAAATTTACGTTGGTTTGACATCAAGGGAGCTGAGGAAACGTGTACGTGAACACGTGCGGGACATTTGTGCAGCAAGGACAGTGACCGATCTATCCCTCCTCAAGACCATCCCGCGCCATTTTAGACAATTTCATGGAGGGGATCCTTCATCATTTATGGTGCGGGGTATCGACATGATACATTTGGGGATTCGAGGAGGTGACTACAAAAAAACTCTCGCACAGGTGGAGGCAAAATGGATTGTGGTATTGGGCACCATGACTCCCAGAGGACTAAATGAGTCCCTCTCCTTTTCCTCCTTTCTCTGAATGTATTTACTCTTTTTGGTTCCACCTATGGTCTCTTCTAAAATATATACCTTCACCTATGGTTGTTTTTCGCTAATCCCCCCGAGGTCCGGGTACCCGGATTTTGGTTTTAATTTGTTTTTAAAATTTTTATTTTTACTATTATGTGTCTCATTTTTCTTCTGTTTGTGTTTGTTATTTCTAGCAGGAACACCTTTGATTTTTTCGCCATCTATTCTATATCTGCCGATGTTGAAATTACCTGCACATCTGGAATGCACAAATATACACAAGAGACCGGGGATTGTATCTGATGTTACATCATATCCGAAATTGGACTACATTTGAAAATGACATTTTGTCCATATATTTGTTGGAATTTTTTGTATATTCCCAGTCTCTCTCCATTTTCATGCATTCTCCCCTCCCCTTTTTCTTTCGGTGTGCACGGGGTTATCTATTAATTGTACACTTATTTTTCTCATTGGTGTCACAGTGGGGGTGCGCCTGCGCGCTGTGATCTTGGCCTCCGGTGATGCAGCGGCGCGTCTTTTTCCTCGTCCGCACGAGCGGGGATTGCTCCTCCTCCCCGCTCGTGCGTGATGATGAGGACGCTCTGCTCCATCTGCTGGGAGCCTCTGATCGGCAGTGCGCATGCGCCGACAAACTCCCTGTGATTGGCCGGCTGAACATCACATGCCAGGTCAAAGGATTATAAAAGGTCCTGTTATAAAGAAAACTACATCCCCTTGATAAAGCGGGTCTCTTTACCCGCGAAACGCGCGTCGGGGTACCGGTACCCGGTCCAGGACTCCTGTACTTCGGTCTCTGGTGAGCATTCCACCCCCAGAATATGTAACTTGATTTTTGTAGTAATATTACAGCCGGGGTTGAGGGTGTTGCCGCTTATGTATGCTGATGGAGCACATTGCACTTTTTCTTCTATGGCACACCATTTGTATATAGCAACCAATGACTGGATATGGAGTTACTGTGGCGCTCTGATGTTTTTCTCCTGCACCTTTTTTATAACTTGTGTTTGTCATACTATTTGTATTAATAAATTTTCTATTTTTAATATACCAGATTGCTCATGGTTTCTACAGTGAAGAGGCGACTTCGGGATGCTGGCCTTCAGAGCAGAGTGGCAACAAAAAAGCCATATCTGAGACTGGCTAATAAAAGGAAAAGATTAATATGGGCAAAAGAACACAGACATTGGACAGAGGAAGACTGGAAAAAAAGTGTTATGGACAGACAAATCCAAGTTTGAGGTGTTTGGATCACACAGAAGAACCTTTGTGAGACGCAGAACAACTGAAAAGATGCTGGAAGAATGTTTGACGCCATCTGTCAAGCACAGGTGGAGGTAATGTGATGGTCTGGGGTTGCTTTGGTGCTGGTAAAGTGGGAGATTTGTACAAGGTAAAAAGGGATTTTGAATAAGGAAGGTTATCACTACATTTTACAATGCCATGCCTGTGGACAGCGCTTGATTGGAGCCAATTTCATCCTACAATAGGACATTGACCCAAAGCACACCTCCAAATTATGCAAAGCACTATTTATGGAAGAAGCAGGCAGCTGGTATTCTATCTGTAATGGAGTGGCCAGCACAGTCACCAGATCTCAACCCCACTGAGCTGTAATGGGAGCAGCTTGACCACATGGTACCCAAAACGTGCCCATTAAGCCAAACAAACTTGTGGGAGGGGCTTCTGGATGCATGGGGTGAAATTTCTCCAGATTACCTCAGTAAATTAACTGCTAGAATGCCAAAGGTCAGCAATGTTGTAATTGCTGCAAAAGGAGCATTCTTTGACGAAAGCAAAATTTGAAGGAGAAAATTACTATTTCAAATAAAGATCTTTTTTTCTAATCTTGTCAATGTCTGGACTAGATTTTCAATTAATTTGGAAACTCATTTGATTAGTAAAAATATGATTTTTCATGGGAAATACAAAGTTGTCTAGGTGACCCTAAACTTTTGAACGGTAGTGTACAGTAGATGTGTTGCTACAAGAGGTAAATCAATCAGTAACACATTTACCAACAAGTTTATATAAAAAGGAGAATATAAAATCTACTTGGTTATCTATAACAGGTTTTCATAAATGTTTTGGGATAAAAGTAATGTGTGTAGATTTGTGGGGAAAAAAACCCTTTAAAAAGTGGTTGATTTAAATGTCATAAATTCATTCTTGAATTGTTGACACTTGTAGAATTGAATGAAATATCTGCACAATAAGGTATGTAGGTTGCACCAGTAGAAAAGTGTAAAAGAGAATAGTGGAACATTTTTAGAATATCAATATTAGTAACAGCAGTTTTTCAAGAGCTTTGTAATACTTTGTTGAAAGACATAAAGGTGATGTCAACAGTTTCATTTTTCTATGGACTAGAGAAGCTTAATTCTCTGGATCGTGGAGGCAGTTGGCAGAAGAAACTTCTGATGAGAGATCCTTTTTGGATCATTAAACTGGACACTAAGCAACCTGTAGATATGAACAATAGGAATAATACAATGTTTATTAATGACTTTGTTTATATCTTTGCATTTGTTGGCTTCATTTTTGCAATTTAGCTATGGTGTTTGTTTGTCTACATTTTTATTTGTATAAAGTTGTAAAGTTGTTCCTTATAGTCATTTGCATATTATTGAGCAGTTGGTTTCACATGCAAAGATTTGCTTTATAAAGTGGTGTCCACATTTTACTGGCTTAAGGGTACTGTCACACAGTGGCACTTTTGTCGCTACGACGGTACGATCCGTAACGTTCCAGCGATATCCATACGATATCGCTGTGTCTGACACGCAGCAGCGATCAGGGACCCTGCTGAGAATCGTACGTCGTAGCAGATCGTTTGGAACTTTCTTTCGTCACTGGATCTCCCGCTGTCATCGCTGGATCGGTGTGCGTGACACCGATCCAACGATGCGTTCGCTTGTAACCAGGGTAAACATCGGGTTACTAAGCACAGGGCCGCGCTTAGTAACCTGATGTTTACCCTGGTTACCATCGTAAAAGTAAAAAAAAAAAAACCGTACATACTCACATTCCGGTGTCCGTCAGGTCCCTTACAGTCTGCTTCCTGCTCTGACTGACTCCTGGCCGGATTGTAAGAGCAGAACACAGCGGTGACGTCACCGCTGTGATCTGCTTTCACTTTACGGCGGCACTCAGTCAGAGCGGGAAGCAGACGGCTAGGGACCTGACGGACACCGGAATGTGAGTATGTACTGTTTGTTTTTTTTTACTTTTACGATGGTAACCAGGGTAAACATCGGGTTACTAAGCGCGGCCCTGCGCTTAGTAACCCGATGTTTATCCTGGTTACCCGGGGCCTTCGGCATCGTTGGTCGCTGGAGAGCGGTCTGTGTGACAGCTCCCCAGCGACCACACAATGACTTTCCAACGATCACGGCCAGGTCGTATCGCTGGTCGTGATCGTTGGAAAGTTGCAGAGTGTGACAGTACCCTTACTCTATGGCTAAGGGCATATGATGCTCCCGAAATTCATCAGATGACTATGCCATTACCATTTTAAAGTTGTTAAGGCCACTGAAACCTAATAAAGCTTGAAGAGTTTTTATTTATTTTTCAGATGTGACATTTTTTTCCTTTATACCAATTTGATGCAGAGGGATCAGTGAAAAGCCATGCCATTCATAAGATGGCAGTGTACTTTCATTTGAAAATCAGTAAAAAAAAGAAAGAATTTTAGATAGATACTGATAGTTTTGAAAGCCGATTTCTATAAAAAATAATGAAACACATGAATACAATTATATTTTTTATTTTGTATTAATCCTAGATTTATGGTGATATGTACTGTTTTTAAGCACCAGATCCTGAAGATACTGATGTTTTTATATAAATTAGTTGTAACAGGAATGTATTGACTAGTGCATCCTTTTATATTCTTCAAATCATTAAAAACATATTTATACAGTATCTTTCTACATGATGCTCAACAATGTGAATAGAGCATTAGACATTATAACCTAATTTGGTATGTCTTTGCCGTTGAAAATTCATTCAGTGCAGCAGTAACACAGTTAATTTGTACAAAACCAGAATAGCACTTACAAGGAATTTGTTATTTCACATTCATCATTTAAGTGGTTTATTGTTCACTGAAAGATCCCTTCACAGGCACGTAGACGACAATTTCCCAATGTTAAAGAATATGTACTGACAGCATGTGACATTTTTCAGCTATTATGCAAGCATGTCCTAGAGCATGTCATTAAGATATTTGGATCTTATCCCAAAAAATAATTTAGGACAACTGTCTAAATAGATACAGCAACATTCTGTATAATCTCTCTAATGTATCTTCAAAGTCTGCTTAAATTTAATGGAAAAAGCTAAGTAAGTACAATTTTAAGTGTTGTTGATGAAAAACTGGTGGCGTTGGCTAGTGTACATTAAATCGTGATACTGAAACTCTTGTCTCAGACGTACTGTTTCAAAATGCTGTAAATCTAGAGATCAGTGAATCACTTTGCGCAACTTCAGTACACAGTCCAGGTCAGACATTTTTGGCCGTTGGCAGAAGCTGTGCACATTTCCTTACCCTATGGAATCCCAGGCTCACTTTATGGTTAGCCCCACTAAAAAGACATAATCAGTGCACTGCACTAATAACAAATGATGCCACACCAGGTTGCAAATCAAATACCACCCCAGGGAACCTAGAAGATCAACAAATTTGCATAGTTCCTGTCCATGTTCTGAGAACACTGACCTGGACGGTGGAAAAGGGTTGCGAGAAGCGATCCTCTCATCTCTATTATTGCAGAGATTTCATACAGAAAATCTGAGACACAAGTTTCTGTGATTGCTCTGTGCAATTGTTGTGTTATCTCTGAGAACTACATCTAGATTTGTCAACATCAACACTTGCATGGTTAATCCTCAAGAGGAAGAGAAGAATGGACTGCAATTCAGTTTACAAATCTTCAAGTAATTGCAAAAGTTATTTATGTGAATAAAAATGTTTCTGTTTTTGTGAAGAAAATAGAGATTATAAAAGTTATATAGCATACAATGCAATAACCCACAGTAGCTGCAGACATATTAAAGCAAAGCTTCAGAAGTTTAAGAGCATAAATTACTGATGATCAAATCTCTCAAAATTTGAATTTAACAAATTTACTCGAATTAGGCCAGGAAATTCAATTTGCCTTAAGTTATTCAATTCAAATCGAATGTGCATTACTATGTGCTAAGGTCTCTCCAGACCCTAGAGCATAATAAACATAGGTCAGAGAAAATGAAAAAATATATACTCTGCAAGGTGGCCAACTGTCAGAAATGGCAGAACAGCTTGTAAAAGTGGTGAACTTTATTGCCCTGTTTAAGGTGTTCATGTTTTTTTTAAGATGAAGAAACGTAGTCAGGTTATTTTGACTCCAATTGTCATCATTTTACAGTTTACAGTGAATGCAGCTAATGTCTTTATATCACAATTATGGACTATAGATATATTGCTTAGAATCATAATGATTTGGTTTTCCAATGTGTCTGTAGAAAATATTGTCCATATGTGATTTTGTGATAACCTGTAATATAAAAATAAAGAGCTAAGCTGACAACCCTGCTCTCCTGGCCATCACCTGTGCCATTGCACAGTTCCACCAGTGGTCTTCTTTTCTCAGGTGTGGCCTCTTCTTCTGTATGATGAACCAAAGACACCAGAAAAAATAGAAAGACTCTTCAGGAAACAAAAACAAATCTACACTGCATCAATGAACACCACAGGACTGGAGAGGGGATAAGAAGCACCACATATGAGTATCGTTTTTTTTATGCCATACTGGCCTTCATGCCCAGACCCAATTTCACAAATCTGACCAGTGTTAATTTATAAGGTACTAACTCTGAAACACTTCAAGGGATCCTAGTGATTCAGTTTTTTCATGACATATTGCACTTCATGATAGTGGTAACATTCCCGGATATGACTTCAGTTTATTTGTGAAAATATCAGACATTTGGGGAAAATGTTGCAATTTTCAAACTTTTCATTTTTATGCCCTTAAATCAGAGAAATATGTCACACAAAATAGTTAATAAATACCTTTTTCCACATGTCTACCTTACATCAGCACACTTTTTGAAGCATATTTTTTCTTAGGACGCTAGAGGTGTTAAAGGGAACCTGTCACCAGGTTTGCCCGATACGAGTTATGGCCATTGCCTTTCAGGGCTTATATACAGTATTCTAGAATGGCATATAAAAGCCCCCAACCCAACCTGTAAAAGAAGAAAAATAACTTTTGTTATACTCACGTTAGGGGCGGTCCGGTCTGAGGGATGTTGATGTTCTTGGTTCAGAGCCTTCCATCTTCTTGCGAGGCCAACCTCCTTCTTGGTTTGTGTGGATGACACATCCCTGCATCATCAACACAGTCTGCTTGGCATCGCACTCCTGTGTAGGTGTAATTATCTGTCCTGTTGAGGGCAGAGCAAAATCCTGCAGTGCACAGGCGCTGGGCTTCTCTGACCTTTCCCGTTGCCTGCGCACTGCAAGATTTTGATCTGCCCTCAACAGGGCAGATAAGCATACCTGCGCAGGAGTGCGATGCCAAGCAGACTGTGTGGAAGATGCAGGGACGCCTCATGCACACGAACCAAGAAGGAGGGTGGCATTGCAAGAAGATGGGAGGCCCCAGACTAAGAAGAGTGATACCCCTCAGACCAGGCTGCCCTGCAGGTGAGTATAATAAAAGTAGTTTTTGTTCTCTTCCAGGTTGGGGGCTTATATGAAACATTATAGAATGCTGTACATCAGCCCTCAAAGGCAGTGGCTGTAACTAGTATCAGCCTAACCTGGTGAGGTTCCCCTTAAAAGTTGATCAGAGGTGACTTAAAGCCACAATGCTCCTCTGGGAAATATGCAGATTGTCTCTTCAGAGAGGAAGAGGGCTAGAACTCTAGTGCCACATATTGGAAGTAGCAATTCTAACAATCAATTTCGACCCTTTAATGAGCCTTGTCACATGACTTAGGATAAAAGCCAAACCGGAATCTCAATTTGCAGACACTGTGTTTTGGGATACTGCCCCTCATCAGTGCAAAGTGGAGATCTGGTTTGGCTGATTGAGAGGTGTCTGACTGTGATCCAAGAAGTTTTGCTTCTCCTTGCAGACAGTGACATGTTAAGCATGTTGAGATCAGGAGACATAAAGCCGCAATGCCCCTCTGGGAAATATGCAAATTGTCTCTTCAGAGAGGAAGAAGACTAGAACTCTAGTGCCACCTATTGGAAGTAGCAATCCTAACAGTTAATGTCGACCCTTTAACGAGCCTTGTCACATGACTTAGGATAAAAGCCAAACCAGAATCTCAAATTGCAGACACTTTGCTCCGTGGAACTTGCCCCTCGTCCAATAAAATTTACAAAACCATTTTTTGGGGGGAATCACATCACATTTGAAGTGACTATATGATAGAAAATACCCCAAAGTGACACCATTCACTAAGTTTATTAACCCTTCATGTGCTTCACAATTAAAACAATGTGGAAGTTAAAAACATTTTTTTTACAGAAAAATGTTCTTTTAGTCCCTTTTTTTACAAAGGTAACAGGAGAAAATGATCCCCAAAAAATGTTCTGCAATTTCTTCCGAGTATGACAATACCCCATATGTTTGGGAAAACTATTGTTTTAGCACACGGCAGGGTTTGGAAGGGAAGGAGCACCATTTGACTTTTGAATGCAAAATTGGCTGGAATCGAGAGCGGACATGTACAGGTGATTCTCACAAAATTAGAATATCAGAACAGAATTTAAACAATGTAAACAGATCACTGTTTGTAATGACTCTATATAATATATGAGTTTCACTCTTTGAATTGAAGAACTGAAATAAATTAACTTTTTGATGACATTCTAATTTTGTGAGAAGCATCTGTAGTGTTTGGACAGCCCCTGATTTGCCTAAACAGTGAAAACCCCCACCAGCGACCCCATTTTGAATACTAGAGTCATTAAGGAACTTATATAAATGTGTGGTGAGCAACTTGAAACCCCAGGAGCTTCACAGAAATTTATAACATTGAGTGGTGAAAATAAAAAAATCACATTTTTTCCACAAAAATGTTTTAAGGCTCCAATTTTGTATTTTCACAAGGGTAACAGGAAGAAAAATACCCCAAATATTATTTTGCAATTTCTCCATATGTGTGGGAAAAGTACTGTTTGGATGCATGACAGGTCTTGGATGGGAAGGAGTTACATTTTGTAATGCAGTCTTTGATGGAATGGTCTGCGGGCGTCATGTGGAGAGACCCTGGTGTGCCTAAACAGTAGAAACCTCCCACAAGTGACCCTACATTAAAACTGATCTAGTTTTCAGGGGATGAGATTTTTATAATGTACAGTAGTTGCATCTGTGAGTTGTGTAGAGTGCATCAGATTGGCATACATGAGTTGTGCAGAGTACATCAAGTTGGCTTTCGTAAGTTGTGTACAGTGCATCGAGTTGGCATAGGTGAGATGTGTACACTATGTTCCAAATTATTATGCAAATGATATTTTTCTCGGGTTTTCCTAAATGGTTGGTGCAAATGACAGTCAGTCTAATAAAAGTCATCACCCATTAGAGTATATATCAAATTTTATTGAAGAAACCTCGCAATGATAACAGTATAATCTCCAAAATGAATAAAAACTCAAAATGCACTGTTCCAAATTATTACGCACAGTAGAATTTCTAAACATTTGATATGTTTTAAAGAACTGAAAATGCTCATGTGTTGAATTTGTAGCATTAGGAGGTCACATTCGCTGAACAAAAAAGCTATTTAACTCCAAAACATCCTAACCGGCGAAGTTACATGGTAACATAGGACCCCTTCTTTGATATCACCTTCACAATTCTTGCATCCATTGAACTTGTGAGTTTTTGGAGAGTTTCTGCTTCTATTTCTTTGCATGAAGTCAGAATAGCCTCCCAGAGCTGCTGTTTTGATGTGAACTGCCTCCCACCCTCATAGCTCTTTTGCTTGATGATACTCCAAAGGTTCTCTATAGGGTTGAGGTCAGGGGAAGATGGTGGCCACACCATGAGTTTATCTCCTTTTATGCCCATAGCAGCCAATAACTCAGAGGGATTCTTTGCAGCATGAGATGGTGCATTGTCATGAATGAAGATGATTTTGCTCCTGAAGACACGTTTCTGCTTTTTATACCATGGAAGAAAGTTGTCAGTCAGAAACTCTATATACTTTGCAGAGGTCATTTTCACACCTTCAGGAACCTTAAAGGGCCCTACCAGCTGTTTCTCCATGATTCCGGCCTAAAACATGACTCCTCCACCTCCTTGCTGACGTCACAGCCTTGTTGGGATATGGAGGCCATCCACCAACCATCCACTACTCTATCCATCTGGACCATCCATGGTTGCTCGACACTCATCAGTTAACAAGACTGTTTGAAAATTAGTCTTCATGTATGTCTAGGCCCACTGCAACCATTTCTGCTTGTGAATACTGTTTAGGGGTGGCTGAATAGTAGGTTTATGAACCAAAGAAAGCCTTTGAGGGATCCTACACCTTGAGGTTCGAGGGACTCCAGAGGTACCAGCAGCTTCAAATATCTGTTTGCTGGTTTGTAATGGCTTTTTAGCAGTTGCTCTCTTAATCCGATTAACTTGCTTGGCAGAAACCTTCCTCATTATGCCTTTATCAGCACAAACATGTCTGTGCTCAGATGCAGCCACAAATATCTTAACAGTACGATGATCACACTTAAGTTTTCGGGAAATATCTAATGTTTTCATCCCTTGACCAAGGCATTGTCCTATTTGATGCTTTTCGGCAGCAGAGAGATCCTTTTTCTTTCCCATGTTACTTGAAAACTGTGGCCTGCTTAATAATGTGGAACATAATTTTTAAGTAGTTTTCCTTTAATTAGAATCACCTGGAAAACTAATTATCGCATGTGTTTAAGATTGATTTCAGTGATCCATTGAGCCCTGAGACACAATACCATCCATGAGTTTATTTGAAAAACAAAACAATTAAACCTTTACGACACTTAAATCCAATTTGCATAATAATTTGGAACACAGTGTAGATTGCATCATGTTGGCATATGTGAGTGGTGCACAGTGCATCAGGTTGGGATATGAGTTGTGTACAGTTCATCAGGTTAAAATATGAGTTGGGTAGAGTGCATCAGGTTAGCATATGTGAGTTGTGTATGTCAGAAATAAAGTTATTAGTCAGGTGTTTCTCCGATAAATGTTGTCCTTTCGTATCTCTTTTCTGTAATGTACTTTGTACCTTTTTTGTGACCTTTCTCTTTACAATTTGAGGGACCTCACCAAGGAAATGTTGTCCTGGTACAACACAGACACCTTCAGTTGCAGAAGTACTGGGGTGCACTCCTTCCTGACTTCCAAATATTAGGGCCTTGACCACAATGTCCTGTAACTGAAGGAATGTCCCAGTCTGGCCTGCACATTGTGATAGCAAAAAAGCGCTATACAATGCCATCTGTATGATGTGTATGGCCAGCTTCTTGTACTACACCTTAGCGTTTCAGATGGCACTGTGGAGCTGGAGGACTAGATCAGAGAAATCAAGTCCATATTCTACAGCATTTGTATCCCATTACACAGTACCTTTTGGTGACCTGTGTAGAGGTACCTTGTACAGCGTTGGGGTGCTGCTATCACCATGTATGGTGGTTAGGAAAAGGACACCCCTTTTGTGCTTGACAACAAAATGTTTTCACTACATTGGGCTCTGCTATCACCCTTTCTGAGCAGCTGCCCAATTAACACCTTATGAAGGCCCCTCTGATTTTTGCAGACAGTACCATTTATTGCAGTAGTTTGCTGTCACTCTGAGCAAGGGAGAAGCTAGGTGCACAACAACAGGAAGAGTGTGGTGAAACCCAAACACTAGGAAATGGGGAAGTGGAGACCCCTAGGCAGATCTGACAAGACCCTGTCTGCTCTTACATCCCTAAATAGGTTCCACACCTATCGCTGAGCAGCAACCTAGTCCTTGACTGCTCCTAGTGATATGCCCTGGATGGTGAGGGAACGGGTTGAGCACTAGTCAGTCCCAATAACAGCTAAAGACAAAGCAGGAAGAAAAATCAGGGAATACACTTGATTGAGACAGCACAAGTGAGTTCAAGCCAGCAATCCTCCAAGAGGCTCTAAAAAGAAACTAGTCGACTTCTAGCACTTCCAACAGACAGAGGTGAATAGAGCTATCACCAGAGTCTTGCTGAAGCGACTAAAGGTATTTCAGCCTGCAGCACGGGTGTTTTAATCAGCAGCAAATGGTGGAGATCACTGCTAGGTCTTAGAGGGAGAAGGATATCACTCCACAGCAGAGATGTAAGATCCAGAATGTGCCTGCAGAGCCAGGCACAGTGACCTTCTACAGCCGGATCCAGGATGACTGTCTGTCGCTCCTGACACACCCATGACACTTGTACAGAGAGAGACTTGAAAAATGGGATGCTGGTATAAAAGTTATCTATGTAGGGGTGATAACCTTGATCCAGCAGTGGGTGCACTAATTCTCACATAATTTTCCCACTCGTTCCCATAATAGGGGGTGCATTCAGGGGGTTGAATCTGGATGTCCTTCCCTTCGTAAACCCTAAACCTGTGGGTGTTTTCTGAGGTACTCTTGCACAGCTGGTAGAGTACCTGGCCCTCTTTTTGGGCAGGTATTGGGATAATTTGACACTCCCCTTGAAATGTATTAGGGACTCATTCCCACAGATGTCCAGTGGGGAACCTACACCTCAGCAAACTTGTTGCTGAAATGATCATTGCTGGCTTAACTTTGAAAAGTTGGTCAAAGTTAGGGCCATCTCAGGCATGACATTGTGCATTTTCATGGTAATTAAAAAAATTGTTGGTGGCTTCGAAGCGTGTCTGGGGTGTCTGGGGCGTGTGGAACAGTGAAGTGATAAACAAAACATCAATACTCCCATATTGCTGAATTTCTGGCTTCTTCATGATGCTCAAGTGAAGAACAATGCCCTAAAACTTCATTATTTCTACAGCATCAATAGGGGTCCAGATGGCAAATGATATAGTGGGATCTTGGGATAAAAATTCTTGTGTGTTCAGCTTTTTCTGGGACACCATGAAATCTACAAAATTGTCAGAGAAAAAGACTTCGAAAAAGTCAATTTCTTTGAGTCCGGTAGTGTCAAATTGGATTTCTAATTGTGCTACAAAATCAGGAATCTGTGGCTATTAATTTTTGTGAGATTAATTTTTGTGAGATGAGGTCCATAGGGGCTCACTAACGGTGGGTGCTGGCTCATTTAATGTCCTGGAGAATCTGTGGTATCCCTTGATGAAGAAGAAGAGGAGGAAAATAAAAGGAGGTGTGATCCTCTCCTTCACTGTCAGTGTCAGAGGCAAGGAAAGCATATGCCTCTTTGGCTGAATACCATAATTGGGACTAGCCGGACATTTTTTCAAGTGTGTGGTGTGTGCCAAATTTTATTTACATGTGTGTGTGAGTGTTGATGTAAACTTTTTTCATTAAACAGTGAATAGAACAAAGGAAAAATATAAAAGGAATAGAAGAAAATAATCTAAAAAAGAAGAATAGAATGAATAGAAGAAAAGGATCTAGAAAAAGATAAAATAAAAAGGAGATTATGAAAATTTGGTAAAATAAATAAAAATTACTAAACGGACACCAGTAATAATTATATATTAGTAAAAAATACTAAGTATAAGGGAGTAAGTACAATATATTTTTACTGTAGATTGCACGGTCCTTAATCTAGCTCTGACAACTAATCTAAATTATTTTTTACACTTTACACAGTGACACTAATCCAGTCTTTATTTATTTAAAAATACTTTAGTAGATGCTGACTTAGTAGATTACTGTGTCTAATCTAAAATATATTTATTAATTTTTTTATATAAAAAAATGTAGTAGACGCTGATCAGTACGGTATATTTTTACTATCCCTAATCTAGCCCTACTAACTAATCTAAATTATTCTTTATTTGATTCTTTTTTCACACAAAAAAGCAAAACAAAACAAAAAAATGCCAATCCATGATGTCAACTGAAGGTACCTTCATGTAATCACTGTGCATTTAGTCACGGTGATAGCAAGATTGACATGAAATATACTGTATATACTATATTGTTTGGGAATTCCTTCCTTTCCATGATGTACAGCTCTGGCAAAAATTAAGAGACCACCACTTCACAACTCTGTCATAAGCAACCCAATCTCCAGACCTGAACCCCATTGAAAACTTCTGGAATGTAATCAAGAGCATGATGGATAGTCACAAGCCATCAAAGAAAAACTGCTTACATTTTTACGCCAGATCAGTATGAATGACTGGTGGAAAGCATGCCAAGACGCATGAAAGCTGTGATTAAAAATCATGATTATTCCACAAAATATTGATTTCTGAACTCTTCCTGGGTTAAAACATTAGTATTGTTGTTTCTAAATGATTATTAACTTCTTTTCTTTGCATTATTTGAGGTCTGAAAACCCTGTTTTTTTATTTTAACCATTTTTCTTTGTCAGAAAAAAATACAAAAATTATTGCTTGGAAATTCGGAGACACGTTGTCAGAAGTGTATAGAATAAAGCAACAATTTACATTTTACTCAAAATTATACCTATAAAGATAAAAATCAGACAAGCTGAACATTTTGCAGTTTTTCTCTTAATTTTTGCCAGAGCTGTATATATATTGCAAATGTCGTGAAGGTGTTAAAGAGTGACCATAATTTTATTTTTTTATTTAATAAATCAAAAGTACAGGTGAAAATAAGCAACTGTGCAATATATCTTGTTGAAGAAATTAGCTATTCTTCTTATTTATTGATCCTTCAATCTTTCATAAGTAAAAGCTGTAAAATCTGAATTAATTCAATATATGAGATAAGAGATGATTCTTGCTGCTCATAAGATTCTATGGACAGGGGAGGGATAAAGAAGAGTAAAAAGCAAGTGGCAGACCCAGACATTCTGCTACAAGTAGTGTTGAGCATTCCGATACCGCAAGTATCGGGTATCGGCCGATACTTGCGGGTATCGGAATTCCGATACCGAGATCCGATACTTTTGTGGTATCGGGAATCGATATTGGGATTAATATCAATGTGTAAAATAAAGAATTAAAATAAAAAATAGGGATATACTCACCTCTCCGGCGGCTCCTGGACTTTACCGCCGTAACCGGGAGCCATTGTACCTAAGAATGCGCGCTTGCAGGGCCTTAGATGAGGTCACTGCGCTCTGATTGGTCCGTAGCGGTCGCGTGACCGCTACGCGACCAATCACAAAGCAGTGATGTCACCTAAGGTCTTTCAAGCGCTTGAAATACCTTAGAAGACGTCACTGCATTATGATTGGTCGCGTAGCGGTCACGCGACCGCTATGCGACCAATCAGAAGCTGCGGACGTCTTCTAAGGTATTTCAAGCGCTTGAAAGACCTTAGGTGACGTCATTGCTTTGTGATTGGTCGCGTAGCAGTCACGCGACCGCTACGGACCAATCAGAGCACAGTGACCTCATCTAAGGCCCTTCAAGCGCGCATTCTTAGGTACAACGGCTCCCGGTTACGGCGGTAAAGTCCAGGCTGCGTCGGAGGGTGAGTATATCCCTATTTTTTTATTTTAATTCTTTCTTTTACACATTGATATGGATCCCAGGGCCTGAAGGAGAGTTTCCTCTCCTTCAGACCCTGGGAACCATACAGGATACCGTCCGATACTTGAGTCCCATTGACTTGTATTGGTATTGGGTATCGGTATCGGATTAGATCCGATACTTTGCCGGTATCGGCCGATACTTTCCGATACCGATACTTTCAAGTATCGGACAGTATCGCTCAACACTAGCTACAAGTTATCCAGAAATAACAAGTACGCTTTGAGGTCTCATTGAGACATCAGTGATTTTTTTGCCCGAGTTTCATCGGAATTTTTGACCCAGTTTTTATCAGTGCTTGGTACATGTGTCAGTTTTTACCATCAATGTTTCAACAGAAAATTTCATATCAGAAAAAATAAAGAATAAATAAATAAATTGCAAAGTTTTTCCCATCCACTGCATGGTTAATCATGGCTAAGAAACGGACTGTACACTGGTGTTATCCATATACTATCTGTGATTTTCGTTGACCCACAGACTTGTATTGGTAATTTTGATCTGTGACTCTGATCAAATACAAAGAAGTCTACATGATTTTTTGCAGACATTTGAATTGCACCATAGACTGATTACAGAAAGAACACATACTTGAAGACAACATGTCTGAATAAGGCTTAAATCTGTGCTTTATTTATCTATACACAGTTACACTTCACCTTTTTATTGGGGATTGCTTTGACAACTCTACACCAGTTAAAAAAAATACATCTTTAAACAGATTATGTGCTCAAGTGCCTGTGTACGTCTTTAATAATTTATCACAAATAGGACATGCCAGAACGAACTTCGGCTTCTAGTAGAAGACCTCTGGATGCTTAACAAAACCATAATCCTCTGTGATTGCTTCATTTCACAAGCAATCATGACAGAGGTTCAGTGGTTAGCATGGTTTTTCTTATACCCTTAGGATTTTCATTCTCTGACTTTTTTAGATAATTCTTTTTATTGTAATATGTTATTGTATGTAAAGTGTAAGAAATCTTAATCTTAAATGTAATAACTGTACATTATCATGGTAAGCTATAATTTTACTGCCAAGATAATACAAAAGAAATTTCTATTTCTCCCCAGAGGAAAATTGACTCATATTCTTTGTGCGCATTATGTATTTATATATTGCCTTACGCAGTATGTTTTTATATTGCTTGGTACATCTACTTAAGGTTTATCTGAAAGTTTTAAGGGTCATGTAAGACAAAAATGTCAGGAAAGTTCTCTCACAGTTAATAAACCACAATTAAACAAATATATGACCAACTTTTTCAGATCAGATATCAAGAATTTATAGAGGGGACACGGTAAGAGGAACGTGTCTGGAAACTGCAGTGAGGAGGAACGCACCATTGCTCAGCGTAGAAGCTAGGTAAGGTGAGTTATGGTTATTTTTTTTATTTCCTGGGAACAGGGGGTAATATTAATATAAGGAGGAGCAATGGGGGACATATTAATATGGATATACACTAAGGCAATCACGGAATAATAAGTAGGCACAATGGGGGTACGATGAAAAGGAGGCACAATAGGGCGGGATTTGGATGGTTCACCCCCAGCAGTTCGCCCCTGGTACATTTTGCCACCGCACATTTTGTCCCCAGCATTTGGATCCCAGGATGTTTCGCCCTCGCACATTTCACCCTCACACATTTTACCCCCAGCAGTTTGCCCCGGCAGTTCGCCTTGGATGTTTGTACCATTGTGGTTCTTGAATTCCCATCCATCATCAATGTTTCGCCCCCAGCAGTTCACCCCCGGCAGTTCGCCACCAGATGTTTGTACCCTTGTGGTTCATGAATTCCCATTTGTTATCAATGTTTCGTCCTCAGCAGTTCGCCCCCCCCGATGTTTGTACCCTTGTGGTTCATGAATTCACATCCGTCGTTAATGCTTCGCCCCCAGCAGTTCGTCCCCTGCAGTTCACCACCAGATGTTTGTACCCTTGTGGTTCATGAATTCCCATTCATCATCAATAGTGTTGAGCATTCCGATACCGCAAGTATCGGACGATATTTGCTGTATCGGAATTCCGATACCGAGATCCGATACTTTTGTGATATCGGGAATCGGTATCGGGATCGATATTAATGTGTAAAATAAAGAATAAAAATAAAAAATATTGATATACTCACCTCTCCGACGCAGCCTGGACCTAACCGATGTAACCGCCAGCTTCCGTTCCTAAGAATGAGCGCTTGAAAGTCCTTAGATGACGTCGCGGCCTGTGATTGGTCGCGTGAGCGGTCACGTGACCGCTCCGCGACCAATCACAGGCCGCAACGTCATCTAAGGACTTTCAAGCGCTTGAAAGACCTTAGATGACGTCACGGCTTGTGATTGGTCGCGTTGCGGTCACGTGACCGCTCCGCGACCAATCACAGGCCGCGACATCATCTAAGGACTTTCAAGCGCTCATTCTTATGAACGGAGGCTGGCGGTTACAACCAGGGCGCGTCAGAGGGTGAGTATATCAATATTTTTTATTTTTATTCTTTATTTTACACATTAATATGGATCCCAGGGCCTGAAGGGGAGTTTCCTCTCCTTCAGACCCTGGGAACCATCAGGATACCTTCCGATACTTGGTGTCCCATTGACTTGTATTGGCATCGGGTATCGGTATTGGCGATATCCGATACTTTTCGGGTATCGGCCGATACTATCCGATACCGATACTTTCAAGTATCGGACAGTATCGCTCAACACTAATCATCAATGTTTCTCCCCTAGCAATTCACCCCCCGGATGATTGTACCCTTGTGGTTCATGAATTCCCATCCGTCATTAATGCTTCGCCCCCAGCAGTTTGCCCCCAGCAGTTCGCCCCCAGATGTTTGTACCCTTGTGGTTCATGAATTCCTGTCCATCAACAATATTTCGCCCCAAGCAGTTCACCCCCAGATGTTTGTACTCTTGTGGTTCATGAATTTCCATCCTTCATCAATGTTTTGCCCTCAGCAGTTTGCCCTCGGATGTTTGTAGCCTTGTGGTTCATGAATTCCCATTGTCATCAAAGTTTCGCCCCCAGCAGTTCACCCCCGGATGTTTGTACCCTGTTTTGCCCCCAGAATTTTGTGTTTCGATGTTTCGCCAGATTGTCCTTGTGGTTCATGAATTCCCGTCCGTCCCATCTGTCATCAATCCACATGTCTCAAAAGTAGTGTACTGAGTGCTGCACTTTTGTGACATTTTAAATCAGCTGTTTCCATCTGTAAACCTCACAACTGATTGCATTATAGTGTCGGAGCATTTTGCCCTCAATTTTAAAAAGACATTTTCCAAAACGTTTCTAAATCAATTTTGTGTTACAAAAACATAACCCGAAAAAAATAAACGGATTCAAAAAATGTAGTGTGAATGAGGCCTGATTTAGGTGGGGAATGTAAACCACTCTAAAATCAAAACATTTTGTGAACTTTTACCTGAACCAGCACTGACCAGCTTGTTTGCAAGTTTTGTTGCAGATGTAACAATTTTCATGTCAGGTGTCCTGCAAGATACATTAGACTAGCTCTTATTCCATCTTTACATCAGAATATAGCAGTGTCTAAAATCTCTGCAAAGAGAAAGGTGTTCTAGCATAAAAAAATTAGTCAGCTTCCACAGCAATTAACTTTCTACAAGTATGAAATCAGTTCTATCCAAACGTGGGAAGAAGAAGTTGATCTGTGAGAATCACATTTACGTACTGTATTTTCCAAATGAACGGCTGACAATGTCCATGGCATCTGGGTGTGTGAAAAACGGTCGACTTGCAAGGGACATGTTTGGACCAATGAAGCATTTAGTGAAGTGGTGAAAGTAACCAATCCCCACAACCACGCAGCACAAGCAGCAAGACCTGAAGCAATCCGTCTTGTCAATGAGGTGGTCACCAGTGCAAGGACAACAGAGAAGACACCACAACAGATTCTCACAGAAGTCATTTCAGGAGCCCATTGTAATGTTGTAGCACTTCTCCCAAAGAAAGCATCACTGAAGAGAACATTATGATTATCAAGGCAACTTGGCAATATTCCAAGGTTGCCCCAAACCCTTGATCAACTTGTTATTCCCCCAGGAGTTCCAGGGGATCAATATTGATGGTATACAGCAGCAGTTCCTTCTGCATCACTCTGGTAAGGGGAGAGAAGCGATTTTTTTTTTCTGATGAGCAAACTCCAAACATTGCCTGTTTGGGGTCGGTGTGGTTGAAACCAAGCACGCAATGTTTGATACGAACCCTGAACATTCCAGATCGGGTTTGCTCATCACTAGATACAGTATGATATGTAATGGATGACAAAAAGAAGCCATTAAGTGTAGCACCACTAGTATATTACAGTAAAATGGTGGTCACTTGTCTTAGATCAGGAGTGTCAAACTCATATTCACCAAGGTGCTGAACCTAGAGTCACCAACTCGTATAGAGTCAAATAAATAAGGCAGCACACTGCGGCGCTAAAACATGCAAACATGAAACATGAAAATTTAACTGCATTACTGCACTAGAAATATGGAAAAATGAGAGCGTTTAGCGCATAAATTGGCCAATTCATGTGTACCTGGTAGCCACATTAAGGCATCTCTCGTATAACAGGTCCTAAACTTTCCTTTCCTCGCTGAGAACAAACATCTTTATCTGAATGGGAACCTGTGAATCCTCTTCTTAGACTAAATTTCTTTCTCTCTGTGGAGGGTTAATGAACCTGCTGCGATTAAAACACCTGTGGCTAAGAGGTGGAGGAGTGCTCAGTCAGAAGGCTAATAAACACAAATTTCAAAAAACTGACCATCACGTCCAAACATAGAATAAGTGTGAACAGGTGCTGAACATAGAGTCACCAACTCGTATACAGTCAAATAAATAAGGCAGCACACTGCGGCGCTAAACGCTATACGAGTTTGTGACTCCAGGTTCAGCACCTGCTCAAACTTATTCTATGTTTGGAAGTGACGGTCAGTTTTTTGAAATTTGTATTCATTAGCCTTCTGACTGAGCACTCCTCCACTTCTTAGCCACAGGTGTTTTAATCAGTTGCCTAATTTTTGTAGACAAAAAGCAGATCCTGCCATAGAGCAAAAACTGTAAAAACATTCATTGAAAAAAGACACATAAGGTCAATGTCATGGCCTGCAAATAGTCCGGATCTCAGTCCAATTGAAAATCTTGGGTGGAAGTTGAAAAAAATTATCCATGACAAGGCTCCAACCTGCAAAGCTGATTTGGCAACAGCAATTAGAGAAAGTTGGAGCCAGATTTATGAAGAGTACTGTTTGACACTCATTAAGTCCATGCCTCAGGGACTGCAAGCTGTTATAAAAGCCAGAGGTGGTGCAACAAAATACTAGTGATGTTGTGGAGTGTTTTTTTGTTTGTTTATTTTTCATGATTCCATAATTTTTTCCTCATAATTGAGTGACTCCATAATTTTACCCTATACTTTGTTAAAAAAAAGTATCCATTACTGGCTACCACATTTTTTGTTCTTGATTTTTCTAAGTGTTTCTTAAAGCCAGAAAGTTGCCATTTGAAATGACTTTAGTTTTATGCCATGTCTGTGATCTGCTTTTTTTCTACAAAATATAACAACTGAATGAACATCCTCCAAGGCCGATGATTCCATAATTTTTGCCAGGGGTTGTATAATGCAAAATAAAAATAAAAAAATGAAAAAACATACCTTCCCTTTATCATCTGTTCACAAGGAGCGCTTTGCCTTTAGTTTTTCCTTTAACATTTGTGATGGCTCTCACTCCTACATTTGGGAGGTCCCTCCCTCATGCAAAATAGTTAACAAGATAGTGGAATACATATTTCCCATCCCTTTACAATGCCATTTCAAACATGCCCATTTGAAATTTGGGCTTTGCCCGCCACCATCACCATGTCCACCGCCGTGTCATTATGCAGCTCTAGCTTCTCATTTTCACAGGGCCACCAGGTGCTGTGAAACCTGAGTTTTATAAGCTCAACAGTTCATTTTTTCCAGTGAATCCCAATGGAACAACTGTCATAGCAGGTGAAGCCGCTGTAAGGTGAATATAATACAGCAGTTGGGTGAGCTGTATGATCAATGTAAGTAAATTTGATTTTACCAGACATCAAAAGCATTAGATTTAAATCCTCAATACAGTGTATGCAAGCGAGGGCCTCTATTGTCTACCCAACCAGGCAGAAAATATCTTTTGCATGGTTTTGAGCAACAAAGTAGTAATTTCAGGATATGTCCCAGAGAGTGTCGAAGTCTGTGGAGTGTATTACTCTGGTGACAGGCAGTGCCACAGAGCTCAGGTAAAGGCCTTAGCGTGGCAATGACCATGTTCCTATATGTGTAAGGCTACATCCTGAAAAGGTCTGTGGAGCATATTAACCCAGTCTCTTAGACGTGCTTAAAATGTAAAGAAACTTGCCAATACCCTACCACCATTTTTTGTAAGGACCCAAATTTAGAAAATGCAAAAGAAGCTATAGTTTAATAAAGAGACACAAGTCTGAAAAAGCCAGCAATGGTCTTTGTCCAGCACCATACAATGTAAAGTGCTAACGAATACTTATGCCCCATTTAACTAACAATTCATGAACAGACATATATGCTGACAAGGGACAACTGAACACAGCGCTGGGACAATAAATTAGATGTGGTTGCTGACTGTTGTGTCTGTGCAACTGCAAGCTGTGGACAGCAGAGTGGGAAGGACGTAACACAGTGGAAGGGCCAGTGGTTTCACAGTCAGACACAGATTTTGTACCAAGGCGTTCCACCCACTTACTGAAGTGCTGCATATATGAGCAGTGTACGGCATATGCTAACAGAGGTATTATGTCAAATTTCCCTTTATAAAGGGATGTGTGGGTAAAATTTTGGAACTAGCCACATATATATATGCATATTTCATTACTCATATTAATATTCTGTATAAGGCTGAAACCTGAAGAATTGTGTGGAGCATATTAATGCATTCATGTACCAAAATGTGCAAGTTCACAACCAAAAATCAATATCAGGCTACCAGATAAGTACTTAACGAGACTGGGAGAAGGATAACACAATAAACAAATTATAATAAAAGAATATATAGAAATTGAGAGTAGAAATTTGACCATTGCACAATGTACAAAGGTTTCCAAAAATTAACCAAAGGGGTCTGTATCATACACGTTGAAAGACGCCGTGATGGGGAAATCATAAAACACTTTGCAGTTATTACAAGAGGTATATAAAAAAGTCATAATTTCCTTTTGGTTTAATAAATAGTGTAACTTTATCTAGCAGTTGTGTGACTGATGCAAAGCCTGCAAAGATACGGAAACGTGACTATTTACCTCTAATTTTTGTGAGTCTGCTGTTGCTGTGTGTAATAAAACTGATATCTTTAAAAAAAATTGCCACACATTGCTAGATATATTGAATTTGTACATAACACCTCTGTGAGGGTACTTGTTAAATAAAGCCAGGACATTTTTTTTTCATAAGCATAAAGCATTCAATATGATAAAGTGTGACGTTAAGGGATATGGATGTGGTGGTGGCCAGGAGAAAGCCACTTTGGGCGAGGTCAATTCATGTCTGAAGAGGTGGAGGATAATCATGACTAGTGTTGAGCATTCCGATACCGCAAGTATCGGGTATCGGCCGATACTTGCGGTATCGGAATTCAGATACCGAGATCCGATACTTGCCGCATATCGGATACCGGAATCGGAAGTTCCCAGAATTCAAACAGCACGAATTCAGCCAATGAGGAATGATTCCAAGTGTGGGCACATCCTGTTCAGCATGGTGGGCATGAATGTTATGACCCCAATGGCGAGGGTCTCAGAGGAACGTGGAAGTCTGCAGAATACAAAAATCCAGCTCATAGGGCAGTGGTAACTGGGTTGACCATATATCTACTGCTAACGCCAACACTAGAAGTAGCCGGGGATCATTCCTACGTTGATTCTAGATGACACGCGCCAGCCGGAGAATCTAGCTACCCCTAGTAGAGGAAAACAAAGACCTTTCTTGCCTCCAGAGAAGGGGACCCCAAAGCTGGATAGAAGCCCCCCACAAATAATGACGGTGAGGTAAGAGGAAATGACAAACACAGAAATGAATCAGGTTTAGCACAGAGAGGCCCGCTTACTGATAGCAGAATAAAGAAAGGTAACTTATATGGTCAACAAAAACCCTATCAAAATCCACACTGGAAATTCAAGAACCCCCGAACCGTCTAACGGTCCGGGGGGAGAACACCAGCCCCCTAGAGCTTCCAGCAAAGGTCAGGATATAGATTTGGAACAAGCTGGACAAAAAATACAAAACCAAAACAAATAGCAAAAAGCAAAAGGCAGACTTAGCTGATATAACTGGAACCAGGATCAGTAGACAAGAGCACAGCAGACTAGCTCTGATAACTACGTTGCCAGGCATTGAACTGAAGGTCCAGGGAGCTTATATAGCAACACCCCTAACTAACGACCCAGGTGCGGATAAAAGGAATGACAGAAAAACCAGAGTCAAAAAACTAGTAACCACTAGAGGGAGCAAAAAGCAAATTCACAACAGTACCCCCCCTTAGTGAGGGGTCACCGAACCCTCACCACGACCACCAGGGCGATCAGGATGAGCGGCATGAAAGGCACGAACTAAATCGGCCGCATGAACATCAGAGGCGACCACCCAGGAATTATCCTCCTGACCATAGCCCTTCCACTTGACCAGGTACTGAAGCCTCCGCCTGGAGAGGCGAGAATCCAAGATCTTCTCCACCACGTACTCCAACTCGCCCTCAACCAACACCGGAGCAGGAGGCTCAGCAGAAGGAACTACAGGCACAATGTACCGCCGCAACAAGGACCTATGAAATACATTGTGAATAGCAAACGACACAGGAAGATCCAGACGAAAAGATACAGGATTAAGGATTTCCAATATCTTGTAAGGCCCAATAAAACGAGGTTTAAATTTGGGAGAGGAGACCTTCATAGGAACAAAGCGGGAAGAAAGCCATACCAAATCCCCAACGCGTAGTCGGGGACCCACACCGCGGCGGCGGTTGGCAAAGCGCTGAGCCTTCTCCTGTGACAACTTCAAGTTGTCCACCACATGATTCCAGATCTGCTGCAACCTATCCACCACAGAATCCACCCCAGGAAAGTCAGAAGGCTCCACATGACCCGAAGAAAAGCGAGGATGGAAACCAGAGTTGCAGAAAAAAGGCGAAACCAAGGTGGCGGAACTAGCCCGATTATTAAGGGCAAACTCAGCCAACGGCAAGAATGTCACCCAATCGTCCTGATCAGCAGAGACAAAACACCTCAAATAAGCCTCCAAAGTCTGATTGGTTCGCTCAGTCTGTCCATTAGTCTGAGGATGGAAAGCAGACGAAAACGACAAATCAATGCCCATCCTACTACAAAAGGATCGCCAGAACCTGGAAACGAACTGGGATCCTCTGTCTGACACAATATTCTCAGGGATGCCGTGCAAACGAACCACGTTCTGGAAAAACACAGGAACCAGATCGGAAGAGGAAGGCAGCTTAGGCAAAGGAACCAAATGGACCATCTTGGAGAAGCGATCACATATCACCCAGATAACGGACATGCCCTGAGATAGCGGAAGATCAGAAATGAAATCCATGGAGATATGTGTCCAAGGTCTCTTCGGGACAGGCAAGGGCAAGAGCAAACCGCTGGCACGAGAACAGCAAGGCTTAGCTCGAGCACAAGTCCCACAGGACTGCACAAATGACCGCACATCCCTTGACAAGGAAGGCCACCAAAAGGACCTGGCCACCAGATCTCTGGTGCCAAAAATTCCCGGGTGACCTGCCAACACCGAGGAATGAACCTCGGAAATGACTCTGCTGGTCCACTTATCCGGGACAAACAGTCTGTCAGGTGGACAAGACTCAGGCCTATCAGCCTGAAATCTCTGCAACACACGTCGCAGATCCGGAGAAATAGCTGACAAGATAACTCCATCTCTAAGAATACCAACAGGATCAGCGACTCCAGGAGCATCAGGCACAAAGCTCCTAGAAAGAGCATCGGCCTTCACATTCTTTGAACCTGGTAAATACGAGACAACAAAATCAAAGCGGGAGAAAAACAATGACCAGCGGGCCTGTCTCGGATTAAGGCGTTTAGCAGACTCGAGATACATCAGATTTTTGTGATCAGTCAAGACCACCACACGATGCTTAGCACCCTCGAGCCAATGACGCCACTCCTCAAATGCCCATTTCATGGCCAACAACTCCCGATTGCCCACATCATAATTTCGCTCGGCAGGCGAAAACTTCCTAGAGAAAAAGGCACAAGGTTTCATAACAGAGCAACCAGGGCCTCTCTGCGACAAAACGGCCCCTGCCCCAATCTCCGAAGCATCCACCTCAACCTGAAAGGGAAGTGAGACGTCAGGCTGGCACAAAACAGGCGCCGAAGTAAACCGGCGTTTCAACTCCTGGAAAGCCTCCACGGCAGCAGGAGCCCAGTTAGCTACATCGGAGCCCTTCTTGGTCATATCCGTCAAAGGTTTCACAATGCTAGAAAAATTAGCAATAAAACGACGGTAGAAGTTAGCGAAGCCCAAGAACTTCTGAAGACTCTTAACTGACGAGGGCTGAGTCCAATCAAGAATAGCTCGGACCTTGACTGGGTCCATCTCCACAGCAGAAGGGGAAAAAATGAACCCCAAAAAGGGAACCTTCTGTACACCAAAGAGACACTTTGAGCCCTTGACAAACAAAGAATTTTCACGCAAAATTTTAAAGACCAACCTGACCTGCTCCACATGCGAATCCCAATTATCAGAAAAAACCAAAATATCATCCAGATAAACAATCAAAAATTTATCCAGATACTTCCGGAAAATGTCATGCATAAAGGACTGAAAAACTGAAGGCGCATTGGAGAGCCCAAAAGGCATCACCAAGTACTCAAAATGACCTTCGGGCGTATTGAATGCGGTTTTCCATTCATCACCTTGCTTAATGCGCACAAGGTTGTACGCACCACGAAGGTCTATCTTGGTGAACCACTTGGCACCCTTAATCCGGGCAAACAAGTCAGACAACAGCGGTAAAGGATACTGAAATTTGACAGTGATCTTATTTAAAAGCCGATAATCAATACAAGGTCTCAAAGATCCGTCCTTTTTTGCCACAAAAAAGAATCCCGCACCAAGAGGGGAAGAAGACGGACGAATATGTCCTTTCTCCAGAGACTCCTTGATATATGAACGCATAGCGGTATGTTCAGGTACCGACAGATTAAACAGTCTTCCCTTAGGAAACTTACTGCCTGGGATCAAATCTATAGCACAATCACAGTCCCTATGAGGAGGCAGTGCACTGGACTCAGACTCACTGAAGACATCCTGATAGTCAGACAAATACTCCGGAACTTCCGAAGGCGTAGAAGAAGCAATAGACACAGGCAGGGAATCCCCATGAATACCACGACAGCCCCAACTTGAGACTGACATAGCCTTCCAGTCCAGGACTGGATTATGGGTCTGTAACCATGGCAGCCCTAAAACAACCAAATCATGCATTTTATGTAAAACCAGGAAACGTATCACCTCGCGGTGTTCAGGAGTCATGCACATGGTAACCTGTGTCCAATACTGCGGTTTATTTGCTGCCAATGGTGTAGCATCAATACCCCTAAGAGGAATAGGATTTTCTAATGGTTCAAGAGTAAAACCACAGCGCTTAGCAAATGAGAGATCCATGAGACTCAGGGCAGCACCTGAATCTACAAACGCCATGACAGGATAAGATGACAGTGAGCAAATCAAAGTTACAGACAGAATAAATTTAGGTTGCAAATTACCAACGGTGACAGGACTAACAACCTTAGCTATACGTTTAGAGCATGCTGAGATAACATGTGTAGAATCACCACAGTAATAGCACAAGCCATTCCGGCGTCTATGAATTTTCCGCTCATTTCTAGTCAGGATTCTATCACATTGCATTAAATCAGGTGTCTGTTCAGACAACACCATGAGGGAATTTGCGGTTTTTCTATCACATTGCACCGAATTAGGTGTCTGTTCAGACAACACCATGAGGGAATTTGCGGTTTTGCGCTCCCGCAACCGCCGGTCAATTTGAATAGCCAGTGCCATAGTATCATTCAGACCTGTGGGAATGGGAAAACCCACCATAACATTCTTAATGGCTTCAGAAAGGCCATTTCTAAAATTAGCGGCCAGTGCACACTCGTTCCAATGTGTCAGCACGGACCATTTCCGAAATTTTTGGCAATACACTTCAGCCTCGTCCTGCCCCTGAGACATAGCCAGCAAGGCCTTTTCTGCCTGAATCTCAAGATTGGGTTCCTCATAAAGTAAACCGAGCGCCAGAAAAAACGCATCAAGATCAGCCAATGCCGGATCTCCTGGCGCCAGCGAAAAAGCCCAATCCTGAGGGTCGCCCCGTAAGAACGAAATAACAATTTTTACTTGCTGAGCAGAATCTCCAGATGAACAGGGTCTCAGGGACAAAAACAATTTACAATTATTCACGAAATTCCTAAACTTAAACCTGTCTCCGGAAAACAGTTCAGGAATCGGTATTTTAGGTTCTGACCTAGGATTTCTGATAACATAGTCTTGTATGCCCTGCACACGAGTAGCCAGCTGGTCCACACTTGTAATCAAGGTCTGGACATTCATGTCTGCAGCAAGCATAGCCACTCTGAGGTAAAGGGGAAGAAGAAAAAAAAAAAAAAAACTCAGAATCTTCTTTCTTATAATCCCTCTTCTGCAATGCATTAAACATTTAATACTGGCCTGGCAAACTGTTATGACCCCAATGGCAAGGGTCTCAGAGGAACGTGGAAGTCTGCAGAATACAAAAATCCAGCTCATAGGGCAGTGGTAACTGGGTTGACCATATATCTACTCCTAACGCCAACACTAGAAGTAGCCGGGGATCATTCCTACGTTGATTCTAGATGACACGCGCCAGCCGGAGAATCTAGCTACCCCTAGTAGAGGAAAACAAAGACCTTTCTTGCCTCCAGAGAAGGGGACCCCAAAGCTGGATAGAAGCCCCCCACAAATAATGACGGTGAGGTAAGAGGAAATGACAAACACAGAAATGAATCAGGTTTAGCACAGAGAGGCCCGCTTACTGATAGCAGAATAAAGAAAGGTAACTTATATGGTCAACAAAAACCCTATCAAAATCCACACTGGAAATTCAAGAACCCCCGAACCGTCTAACGGTCCGGGGGGAGAACACCAGCCCCCTAGAGCTTCCAGCAAAGGTCAGGATATAGATTTGGAACAAGCTGGACAAAAAATACAAAACCAAAACAAATAGCAAAAAGCAAAAGGCAGACTTAGCTGATATAACTGGAACCAGGATCAGTAGACAAGAGCACAGCAGACTAGCTCTGATAACTACGTTGCCAGGCATTGAACTGAAGGTCCAGGGAGCTTATATAGCAACACCCCTAACTAACGACCCAGGTGCGGATAAAAGGAATGACAGAAAAACCAGAGTCAAAAAACTAGTAACCACTAGAGGGAGCAAAAAGCAAATTCACAACACATGAAACTACTGGCAAGGCTGTGATTGGCTGCTGAAATGATGTCATGATGCACTATAAAAAATGCTGCCGCCCTTTCTGGCTCACTCTGCTGTGAATTCAGTTAGACATAGGACACTGTGTTCTGACTGAGGGCCAGTTGAGATAGCGATTTGCTTCTTTGTGCTTTTCCCAGGCTAATTTAGCAACCGCTGTGTGTTCACCTTGCTTTTGCCTTGCAGCGCTGTTTTCACAGCGATCTGCAAGGTCTCTGTGTGTGTGTGTGTGTGTGAGTGCAGCCCACTCTCTAGTCTGTGTGCAGCCATAGCCGGTTGTATTCAGCTCAGGGTGGTTCACTGTCTCATACTGTTCTATCCATTCCATTGTCCTTTTTTGCAAATAGCGTAGCCCGCTGCACATTTTTTCAAAAAATTCCTATTAGTGGCTTTCCACCCGTATCCAGCTAAATTGTGGAAAAACACTACATAGGATAACATAGAGGCGTTTTTTTGGGCCTTGCAGCGCCGTTTACGGTTGTCTGCACGGTCTCCATGTGAGTGCAGCTCGCCCTGTAGTCTGTGTGCAGCCACAGCCGTTTGTATCCAGCTCAGGGTGCGTCACTGCCTCATACCGTAAAATACATTGTCCTTTTTTGCAAATAGTGCAGCCTGCTGCACATTTTTTCTAATAATTCCTATTAGTGGCTTTCCACCTGTATCCAGCTACATTGTGGAAAAACACTACATAGCATAACATAGAGGAGGTTTTTTGGGCCTTGCAGCGCCGTTTACGGCTGTCTGCACGGTCTCCATGTGAGTGCAGCTCGCCCTGTAGTCATTTCAGCCCCCCAAAAATAAAAAAAATAATAAAGTTCACCAAACACACCACTTTACAGTTGTGTAGGCCACATTAGGTCATATTAAAGTCTAGTCCACACTTTAGAAAATTAGTGTTTCTTATACCTGTTAGGAGCTGTTCAGGAATAAGCACACTAAGCCGTTAGTACTTTTCTGCTTATCTTTATCAGTCAACCAAGATGAAGAAGGCAGGGAGTAAGGCACGTGGGCGTGGACTTTTGAGCAGGGAGAGGACGTGGGGATTTTGTGCCTGCTGCGGGCACCGGTGACTCATCATGACCCAGTTTCAGCAGGGAACAGTCCTTCATGCGCAGCTTTGTTGGAGAGCGCCGTACACCGCTGCTGCGTGAAGACCAAATTGAAGCCGTTGTCGGATGGATGGCAGCTAATGCATCGACTTCAATTAGTGCCACATCCTCTCAGGCACAGAGCACTGGAGAGCACCCATCTGTCTCTTCACCACCTGCAAATTGCCCAGGCAGTCAGAGAGCCCAGGACAGGAGCCGTCTCTACTTCTGTTCTCTGAATCTCTTGGCTTGGAAACAGGGGGCCAGCCAAGCAGCATTGGCGAAATGGAAGAAGAGGCAGTGTGCAGTGATGCCCAACAGCTTTTTCTCTCTGAGTCTGAAGAGGCGGGTGGGCCAGTGCCTCCGGTCACCACACCGCAGTACGCATCTGCTGATGACACTCAGGTGCCACTTTCTGGTGCGTGCTGTGCTGCTGAGACTACCCAGGAGGAGCAGTTGGTGGCAGAGGGTAGTGTAGATGATGAGGGCCTTGACCCATCGTGGCGTGAGGGACAGGAAGGTGGTGGGAGCAGCTCTGAGGAAGAGATTCCCCGAACGGGCCAAAGATGGAGAGGGAGGGGGAAGACTGCGAAGCCTGTAGCCTCCACTTCGGCACCCGTTAGGAGCATGCCTCTTCCAACAGCCAAAAAGGGCGCTCCCAAGACTTGCAGTGCCTGGGCCTTTTTTGACACAGTTGCAGATGACATTTTCTTTGTCAAATGCAAGGTGTGTCATCAGAAAATCAAACGAGGGAGAAATGTCAGCAGCCTCAATACCTCAAATATGTGGAAACATGTGCGGACCAGGCACGCGGCGGAGTTACAAAAACACACTGAAGAGCTAGGCCAACCAACAGCGGCAGCTACCACCTCTTCAGCTCGTGTTGCCTCTTCCTCCAGCTCACTCACAGCTGGTTCGGCTTCCTCCCAGGATCACCATGGAAGAACCTCTGGCAATGTTGTCCAGAGACCCACTGTAATTCCACCCGCAGCACCACGTTCCCATTCATTCTCACTGTTGTGAATTCTGCTCTTGGGCTCCCTCCGGTGGTTGTTGGTGGTAGTGCAGTTGTCTTGGGGTTGTAATCCAGGGCAGGTGTTTCTGTTTATTGCAGCTCTATTAGGTATTTAGGTGTGCAGGATCCATGAGTCCTGGCCAGTTGTTCATTGTTCTTGGAGGGATTGCATCTCTCTCTGGTTCCTCATGCCCTGCTGCCAATTCAGCTAAGATAAGTGTCTGTTTTTTTGTATCTGTGCACACATGCAGTGTGCTTTGCAATTCAGTGCAATTCAGTAGAATTCTGTCCTATCCTTTTCTATTTAGCTAGAAGTGCCTCTTTTGCTAAATCCTGTTTTTCTGCCTGCGTGTGTCTTTCCTCTTATATTCACAGTCAATATTTGTGGGGGGCTGCCTATCCTTTGGGGTTCTGCTCTGAGGCAAGATAGAATTCCCATTTCCATCTATAGGGGTATTTAGTCCTCCGGCTGTGTCGAGGTGTCTAGGACGTGTTAGGTACATCCCATGGCTACTTCTAGTTGCGGTGTTAGTTTAGGGTTTGTGGTCAGTACAGGTACTACCTACTCCTGAGAAAGTCTCTTATGCGGCTCCAAGGTCACCGGATCATAACAGTACAACTGGCCAACAATGAGTTAAATGCATCTCAGAAGAAGGGAAGAAAGAGCCATTTTTTTTTTCTGTAGCCTGCTTTGTCTTTTCTTCCCTCTTTTCCTCTGGGTGACTGAGGAGTCTTGTGCTAGCATGGATGTTCAGGGATTAGTTTCTCGTGTAGACAAGCTTGCTGCTAGGGTACAGGGTATTTCTGATTATATTGTTCAGACTCCACTTTTAGAGCCTAGGATTCCTACTCCTGATTTGTTTTTTGGGGTCTGAGTGATTCTATGTCTCTGGCCATTCAGATTGATCGGCGCTTGCGGGAGCGCAGAACTGTGCGCGCTGTGGCGTTGTCCTCAGAGCAGATGCCTGAGCCTATGCAGTGTGATAGTATTCTGTCTAGAACGGAACAACAAGGATTCAGACATCAGAATAGGTTGTGTTTTTCTTGTGGCGATGCTTCTCATGTCATTTCAGTCTGCCCAGAGCGTACAAAGAGAATCGCTAGTTCAGTTACCATCGGAACTGTACAACCTAAATTTCTGTTATCTGTGACCTTGATCTGCTCATTGTCGTCATTTTCTGTCATGGCGTTTGTGGATTCAGGCGCCGCTTTGAACTTAATGGACTTTGAATTTGCCAGGCGTTGTGGTTTCCCCTTGCAGTCTTTGCAGAACCCTATTCCTTTAAGGGGCATTGATGCTACACCTTTGGCTAAAAATAAACCCCAGTTTTGGACACAGGTGACTAGGGTTGAGCGAAACGGGTCGGCAATTTTCAGAAGTCGCCGACTTTTGGCAAAGTCGGGTTTCATGAAACCCGACCCTACCCCTGTGTGGGGTCGGCCATGAAGTCGGCGATCTTCTGAATCTGGAATCGGAATTCCGATACCGATTCCCGATATGTTTAAGATATCGGGAATTGGTATCGGAATTCAGATTTAAGTGTAAAATAAAGAATTAAAATAAAAAATATCGCCATACTTACCATCTGATGCGCCCTGGTACTAAGCGGGAACCTTCCTTCCTTAGAATCAGCCTTCCAGGACCTAGCGGTGACGTCGCGGGGACGTCGCGGCTTGTGATTGGTCGCGCGGCCGCCCATGTGACCGCTCGCGCGACCAATCAAAAGCCGCGACGTCACCGTGACATCACCGAAGGTCCTGGAAGGGCTGATTCTTAGGAAGGAAGGCTGCCGGAAAGAAGCCGAGGGTGAGTATATTCCTATTAGGTATATACTCACCCTCGGACACGCCCTGCTTCTTTCCGGCAGCCTTCCTTCCTAAGAATCAGCCCTTCCAGGACCTTCGGTGACGTCACGGTGACGTCGCGGCTTTTGATTGGTCGCGCGAGCGGTCACATGGGCGGCCGCGCGACCAATCACAAGCCGCGACGTCCCCGCGACGTCACCGCTAGGTCCTGGAAGGCTGATTCTAAGGAAGGAAGGTTCCCGCTTAGTACCAGGGCGCATCAGATGGTAAGTATGGCGATATTTTTTATTTTAATTCTTTATTTTACACTTAAATATGGATCCCAGGGCCTGAAGGAGAGTTTCCGCTCCTTCAGACCCTGGGAACCATTGGAAACCCAATGCACTGCATTGGGTTTCGAGTTTCGGCCAACCCAGACTTTTTTATAGGATCGGCCGATTTCACGCGACCCGACTTTTGAAAAAGTCGCGTTTCGTGAAACCCGACCCGATCCTATAAATGTAAAGGTCGCTCAACCCTACAGGTGACCATGTGCATGGCGCCAGCCCATCAGGAAGATTGTCGTTTTCTGGTGTTGCATAATTTGCATGATGCTATTGTGCTGGGTTTTCCATGGTTGCTGATACATAATCCTGTGTTGGATTGGAAGTCTATGTCTGTGACTAGTTGGGGTTGTCAGGGGGTTCATAATGACGTTCCTGTGATGTCAATCTCCTCTTCCTTCTCTTCTGAAGTTCCAGAGTTTTTGTCTGATTTTCAGGATGTATTCGATGAGCCCAAGTCCAGTTCCCTTCCACCGCATAGGGACTGTGATTGTGCTATTGACTTGATTCCAGGCTGTAAGTTTCCTAAGGGCTGACTTCTCAACCTGTCTGTGCCGGAACATACCGCCATGCAGCATTATGTTAAGGAGTCTTTGGAGAAAGGGCATATTCGGCCATCTTCTTCACCGTTGGGAGCGGGATTTTTTTTGTTGCTAAGAAGGATGGCTCCTTGAGACCCTGTATTGATTATCGCCTCTTGAATAAGATCACGGTCAAGTTTCAATACCCTTTACCTTTGCTTTCCGATTTGTTTGCCAGGATTAAGGAGGCTAGTTGGTTTACTAAAATTGACCTTCGGGGGGCATATAATCTTGTTCGTATTAAGCAGGGTGACGAATGGAAAACTGCGTTTAATACGCCCGAAGGCCATTTTGAATACCTTGTGATGCTATTCGGGCTCTCTAATGCTCCATCTGTGTTGTGAATTTGCTTTTTGCTCCCTCTAGTGGTTACTAGTTTTTTGACTCTGGTTTTTCTGTCATTCCTTTTATCCGCACCTGGGTCGTTAGTTAGGGGTGTTGCTATATAAGCTCCCTGGACCTTCAGTTCAATGCCTGGCAACGTAGTTATCAGAGCTAGTCTGCTGTGCTCTTGTCTACTGATCCTGGTTCCAGTTATATCAGCTAAGTCTGCCTTTTGCTTTTTGCTATTTGTTTTGGTTTTGTATTTTTGTCCAGCTTGTTCCAAATCTATATCCTGACCTTTGCTGGAAGCTCTAGGGGGCTGGTGTTCTCCCCCCGGACCGTTAGACGGTTCGGGGGTTCTTGAATTTCCAGTGTGGATTTTGATAGGGTTTTTGTTGACCATATAAGTTACCTTTCTTTATTCTGCTATCAGTAAGCGGGCCTCTCTGTGCTAAACCTGGTTCATTTCTGTGTTTGTCATTTCCTCTTACCTCACCGTCATTATTTGTGGGGGGCTTCTATCCAGCTTTGGGGTCCCCTTCTCTGGAGGCAAGAAAGGTCTTTGTTTTCCTCTACTAGGGGTAGCTAGATTCTCCGGCTGGCGCGTGTCATCTAGAATCAACGTAGGAATGATCCCCGGCTACTTCTAGTGTTGGCGTTAGGAGTAGATATATGGTCAACCCAGTTACCACTGCCCTATGAGCTGGATTTTTGTATTCTGCAGACTTCCACGTTCCTCTGAGACCCTCGCCATTGGGGTCATAACAGTTTGCCAGGCCAGTATTAAATGTTTAATGCATTGCAGAAGAGGGATTATAAGAAAGAAGATTCTGAGTTTTTTTTTTTTTCTTCTTCCCCTTTACCTCAGAGTGGCTATGCTTGCTGCAGACATGAATGTCCAGACCTTGATTACAAGTGTGGACCAGCTGGCTACTCGTGTGCAGGGCATACAAGACTATGTTATCAGAAATCCTAGGTCAGAACCTAAAATACCGATTCCTGAACTGTTTTCCGGAGACAGGTTTAAGTTTAGGAATTTCGTGAATAATTGTAAATTGCTTTTGTCCCTGAGACCCTGTTCATCTGGAGATTCTGCTCAGCAAGTAAAAATTGTGATTTCGTTCTTACGGGGCGACCCTCAGGATTGGGCTTTTTCGCTGGCGCCAGGAGATCCGGCATTGGCTGATCTTGATGCGTTTTTTCTGGCGCTCGGTTTACTTTATGAGGAACCCAATCTTGAGATTCAGGCAGAAAAGGCCTTGCTGGCTATGTCTCAGGGGCAGGACGAGGCTGAAGTGTATTGCCAAAAATTTCGGAAATGGTCCGTGCTGACACATTGGAACGAGTGTGCACTGGCCGCTAATTTTAGAAATGGCCTTTCTGAAGCCATTAAGAATGTTATGGTGGGTTTTCCCATTCCCACAGGTCTGAATGACACTATGGCACTGGCTATTCAAATTGACCGGCGGTTGCGGGAGCGCAAAACCGCAAATTCCCTCATGGTGTTGTCTGAACAGACACCTGATTTAATGCAATGTGATAGAATCCTGACTAGAAATGAGCGGAAAATTCATAGACGCCGGAATGGCTTGTGCTACTACTGTGGTGATTCTACACATGTTATCTCAGCATGCTCTAAACGTATAGCTAAGGTTGTTAGTCCTGTCACCGTTGGTAATTTGCAACCTAAATTTATTCTGTCTGTAACTTTGATTTGCTCACTGTCATCTTATCCTGTCATGGCGTTTGTAGATTCAGGTGCTGCCCTGAGTCTCATGGATCTCTCATTTGCTAAGCGCTGTGGTTTTACTCTTGAACCATTAGAAAATCCTATTCCTCTTAGGGGTATTGATGCTACACCATTGGCAGCAAATAAACCGCAGTATTGGACACAGGTTACCATGTGCATGACTCCTGAACACCGCGAGGTGATACGTTTCCTGGTTTTACATAAAATGCATGATTTGGTTGTTTTAGGGCTGCCATGGTTACAGACCCATAATCCAGTCCTGGACTGGAAGGCTATGTCAGTCTCAAGTTGGGGCTGTCGTGGTATTCATGGGGATTCCCTGCCTGTGTCTATTGCTTCTTCTACGCCTTCGGAAGTTCCGGAGTATTTGTCTGATTATCAGGATGTCTTCAGTGAGTCTGAGTCCAGTGCACTGCCTCCTCATAGGGACTGTGACTGTGCTATAGATTTGATCCCAGGCAGTAAATTTCCTAAGGGAAGACTGTTTAATCTGTCGGTACCTGAACATACCGCTATGCGTTCATATATCAAGGAGTCTCTGGAGAAAGGACATATTCGTCCGTCTTCTTCCCCTCTTGGTGCGGGATTCTTTTTTGTGGCAAAAAAGGACGGATCTTTGAGACCTTGTATTGATTATCGGCTTTTAAATAAGATCACTGTCAAATTTCAGTATCCTTTACCGCTGTTGTCTGACTTGTTTGCCCGGATTAAGGGTGCCAAGTGGTTCACCAAGATAGACCTTCGTGGTGCGTACAACCTTGTGCGCATTAAGCAAGGTGATGAATGGAAAACCGCATTCAATACGCCCGAAGGTCATTTTGAGTACTTGGTGATGCCTTTTGGGCTCTCCAATGCGCCTTCAGTTTTTCAGTCCTTTATGCATGACATTTTCCGGAAGTATCTGGATAAATTTTTGATTGTTTATCTGGATGATATTTTGTTTTTTTCTGATAATTGGGATTCGCATGTGGAGCAGGTCAGGTTGGTCTTTAAAATTTTGCGTGAAAATTCTTTGTTTGTCAAGGGCTCAAAGTGTCTCTTTGGTGTACAGAAGGTTCCCTTTTTGGGGTTCATTTTTTCCCCTTCTGCTGTGGAGATGGACCCAGTCAAGGTCCGAGCTATTCTTGATTGGACTCAGCCCTCGTCAGTTAAGAGTCTTCAGAAGTTCTTGGGCTTCGCTAACTTCTACCGTCGTTTTATCGCTAATTTTTCCAGCATTGTGAAACCTTTGACGGATATGACCAAGAAGGGCTCCGATGTAGCTAACTGTGCTCCTGCTGCCGTGGAGGCTTTCCAGGAGTTGAAACGCTGGTTTACTTCGGCGCCTGTTTTGTGCCAGCCTGACGTCTCACTTCCCTTTCAGGTTGAGGTGGATGCTTCGGAGATTGGGGCAGGGGCCGTTTTGTCGCAGAGAGGCCCTGGTTGCTCTGTTATGAAACCTTGTGCCTTTTTCTCTAGGAAGTTTTCGCCTGCCGAGCGAAATTATGATGTGGGCAATCGGGAGTTGTTGGCCATGAAATGGGCATTTGAGGAGTGGCGTCATTGGCTCGAGGGTGCTAAGCATCGTGTGGTGGTCTTGACTGATCACAAAAATCTGATGTATCTCGAGTCTGCTAAACGCCTTAATCCGAGACAGGCCCGCTGGTCATTGTTTTTCTCCCGCTTTGATTTTGTTGTCTCGTATTTACCAGGTTCAAAGAATGTGAAGGCCGATGCTCTTTCTAGGAGCTTTGTGCCTGATGCTCCTGGAGTCGCTGATCCTGTTGGTATTCTTAAAGATGGAGTTATCTTGTCAGCTATTTCTCCGGATCTGCGACGTGTGTTGCAGAGATTTCATTCTGTTAGGCCTGAGTCTTGTCCACCTGACAGACTGTTTGTCCCAGATAAGTGGACCAGCAGAGTCATTTCCGAGGTTCATTCCTCGGTGTTGGCAGGTCACCCGGGAATTTTTGGCACCAGAGATCTGGTGGCCAGGTCCTTTTGGTGGCCTTCCTTGTCAAGGGATGTGCGGTCATTTGTGCAGTCCTGTGGGACTTGTGCTCGAGCTAAGCCTTGCTGTTCTCGTGCCAGCGGTTTGCTCTTGCCCTTGCCTGTCCCGAAGAGACCTTGGACACATATCTCCATGGATTTCATTTCTGATCTTCCGCTATCTCAGGGCATGTCCGTTATCTGGGTGATATGTGATCGCTTCTCCAAGATGGTCCATTTGGTTCCTTTGCCTAAGCTGCCTTCCTCTTCCGATCTGGTTCCTGTGTTTTTCCAGAACGTGGTTCGTTTGCACGGCATCCCTGAGAATATTGTGTCAGACAGAGGATCCCAGTTCGTTTCCAGGTTCTGGCGATCCTTTTGTAGTAGGATGGGCATTGATTTGTCGTTTTCGTCTGCTTTCCATCCTCAGACTAATGGACAGACTGAGCGAACCAATCAGACTTTGGAGGCTTATTTGAGGTGTTTTGTCTCTGCTGATCAGGACGATTGGGTGACATTCTTGCCGTTGGCTGAGTTTGCCCTTAATAATCGGGCTAGTTCCGCCACCTTGGTTTCGCCTTTTTTCTGCAACTCTGGTTTCCATCCTCGCTTTTCTTCGGGTCATGTGGAGCCTTCTGACTGTCCTGGGGTGGATTCTGTGGTGGATAGGTTGCAGCAGATCTGGAATCATGTGGTGGACAACTTGAAGTTGTCACAGGAGAAGGCTCAGCGCTTTGCCAACCGCCGCCGCGGTGTGGGTCCCCGACTACGCGTTGGGGATTTGGTATGGCTTTCTTCCCGCTTTGTTCCTATGAAGGTCTCCTCTCCCAAATTTAAACCTCGTTTTATTGGGCCTTACAAGATATTGGAAATCCTTAATCCTGTATCTTTTCGTCTGGATCTTCCTGTGTCGTTTGCTATTCACAATGTATTTCATAGGTCCTTGTTGCGGCGGTACATTGTGCCTGTAGTTCCTTCTGCTGAGCCTCCTGCTCCTGTGTTGGTTGAGGGCGAGTTGGAATACGTGGTGGAGAAGATCTTGGATTCTCGCCTCTCCAGGCGGAGGCTTCAGTACCTGGTCAAGTGGAAGGGCTATGGTCAGGAGGATAATTCCTGGGTGGTCGCCTCTGATGTTCATGCGGCCGATTTAGTTCGTGCCTTTCATGCCGCTCATCCTGATCGCCCTGGTGGTCGTGGTGAGGGTTCGGTGACCCCTCACTAAGGGGGGGTACTGTTGTGAATTTGCTTTTTGCTCCCTCTAGTGGTTACTAGTTTTTTGACTCTGGTTTTTCTGTCATTCCTTTTATCCGCACCTGGGTCGTTAGTTAGGGGTGTTGCTATATAAGCTCCCTGGACCTTCAGTTCAATGCCTGGCAACGTAGTTATCAGAGCTAGTCTGCTGTGCTCTTGTCTACTGATCCTGGTTCCAGTTATATCAGCTAAGTCTGCCTTTTGCTTTTTGCTATTTGTTTTGGTTTTGTATTTTTGTCCAGCTTGTTCCAAATCTATATCCTGACCTTTGCTGGAAGCTCTAGGGGGCTGGTGTTCTCCCCCCGGACCGTTAGACGGTTCGGGGGTTCTTGAATTTCCAGTGTGGATTTTGATAGGGTTTTTGTTGACCATATAAGTTACCTTTCTTTATTCTGCTATCAGTAAGCGGGCCTCTCTGTGCTAAACCTGGTTCATTTCTGTGTTTGTCATTTCCTCTTACCTCACCGTCATTATTTGTGGGGGGCTTCTATCCAGCTTTGGGGTCCCCTTCTCTGGAGGCAAGAAAGGTCTTTGTTTTCCTCTACTAGGGGTAGCTAGATTCTCCGGCTGGCGCGTGTCATCTAGAATCAACGTAGGAATGATCCCCGGCTACTTCTAGTGTTGGCGTTAGGAGTAGATATATGGTCAACCCAGTTACCACTGCCCTATGAGCTGGATTTTTGTATTCTGCAGACTTCCACGTTCCTCTGAGACCCTCGCCATTGGGGTCATAACAATCTGTTTTTCAGTCCTTCATGCATGATATCTTCCGGAATTATCTTGATAAATTCATGATTGTATATTTGGATGACATCTTAATTTTTTCCGATGATTGGGAGTCTCATGTGAAACAGGTCAGGATGGTATTTCAGATCCTTCATGATA
This sequence comes from Ranitomeya variabilis, assembly GCF_051348905.1. Classification (NCBI taxonomy): domain Eukaryota; kingdom Metazoa; phylum Chordata; class Amphibia; order Anura; family Dendrobatidae; genus Ranitomeya; species Ranitomeya variabilis. The sequence goes on along the minus strand of NC_135237.1, from coordinate 108,211,704 downwards.
ATGCTTTGTTTGTGAAGGGGTCTAAGTGTCTCTTTGGAGTGCAGAAGGTTTCTTTTTTGGGCTTCATTTTTTCTCCCTCATCTATAGAGATGGATCCGGTTAAGGTTCAGGCCATTCATGATTGGATTCAGCCCACATCCGTGAAGAGCCTTCAGAAATTTTTGGGCTTTGCTAATTTTTATCGCCGTTTCATTGCTAACTTCTCCAGTGTGGTTAAACCCCTGACCGATTTGACGAAGAAAGGTGCTGATGTAACGAATTGGTCCCCTGTGGCTGTCTCTGCCTTTCAGGAGCTTAAACGCTGATTTACTTCTGCCCCGGTGTTGCGTCAGCCAGATGTTTCTCTTCCGTTTCAGGTTGAGGTTGACGCTTCTGAGATTGGGGCAGGGGCCGTGTTGTCTCAGAGGAATTCTGATGGTTCCTTGATGAAACCGTGTGCCTTCTTTTCCCGTAAGTTTTTGCCTGATGAACGCAATTATGATGTCGGCAATTGGGAGTTGTTGGCTATGAAGTGGGCGTTTGAGGAATGGCAACATTGGCTTGGGGGAGCCAAGCACCGTATTGTGGTCTTGACCGATCATAAAAATCTGATTTACCTCGAATCTGCCAAACGGCTGAATCCTAGACAGGCTCGATGGTCCCTGTTTTTCTTCCGTTTTGATTTTGTGGTCTCGTATCTTCCAGGTTCTAAGAATGTTAAGGCTGATGCCCTCTCTAAGAGTTTTTTGCCTGATTCTCCTGAGGTATTTGAGCCGGTCGGCATTCTGAAGGAAGGGGTGGTCCTTTCTGCCATTACCCCTGATTTGCGACAGGTTCTGCAGGAATTTCAGGCTGACAAACCTGACCGCTGTCCAGTGGGGAAACTGTTTGTTCCTGATAGATGGACTAGTAGAGTGATTTCTGAGGTTTATTGTTCTGTGTTGGCTGGCCATCCTGGTATTTTTGGTACCAGAGATTTGGTTGGTAGGTCCTTTTGGTGGCCTTCTTTGTCGCGTGATGTGCGTTCTTTTGTGCAGTCCTGTGGGACTTGTGCGTGGGCCAAGCCTTGTTGTTCCCGTGCTAGTGGGTTGCTTTTGCCTTTGCCGGTCCCTGAGAGGCCCTGGACGCATATTTCTATGGATTTTATTTCAGATCTTCCGGTTTCTCAGAGGATGTCGGTTATCTGGGTGGTTTGTGATCGGTTTTCTAAGATGGTTCATTTGGTGCCTTTGCCTAAATTGCCTTCCTCTTCTGATTTGGTTCCGTTGTTTTTTCAGCATGTGGTTCGTTTGCATGGTATTCCGGAGAATATTGTGTCCGACAGAGGTTCCCAGTTTGTTTCTAGGTTTTGGCGGGCCTTTTCTGCTAGGCTGGGCATTGATTTGTCTTTTTCTTCCGCATTTCATCCTCAGACAAATGGCCAGACCAAGCGAACTAATCAGACTTTGGAAACTTATTTGAGATGCTTTGTGTCTGCTGATCAGGATGATTGGGTGGCTTTCTTGCCATTGGCCGAGTTTGCCCTTAATAATCGGGCTAGTTCGGCTACCTTAGTTTCGCCCTTCTTTTGTAATTTTGGTTTTCATCCTCGTTTTTCTTCGGGGCAAGTTGAACCTTCTGATTGTCCTGGTGTGGATTCTGTGGTTGACAGGTTGCAGCAGATTTGGGCTCATGTGGTGGACAATTTGGTGTTGTCTCAGGAGGAGGCACAGCGTTTTCTAACCGTCGTCGGTGTGTTGGTTCCCGGCTTCGGGTTGGGGATTTGGTCTGGTTGTCTTCCCATCTTGTTCCTATGAAGGTTTCTTCCCCTAAGTTTAAGCCTCGGTTTATTGGTCCTTATAGGATTCCTGAGATTATCAATGCGGTGTCTTTTCGTTTGGCCCTTCCGGCCTCTTTTGCCATCCATTATGTTTTCCATAGATCGTTATTGCGGAAATATGTGGTGCCCGTTGTTCCCTCTGTTGATCCTCCTGCTCCTGTGTTGGTTGATGGGGAGTTGGAGTATGTGGTTGAGAAGATTTTGGATTCTCGCTTTTCGACGCGGAGGCTTCAGTACCTTGTCAAATGGAAGGGTTATGGCCAGGAGGATAATTCTTGGGTTTTTGCCTCTGATGTCCATGCTGCTGATTTGGTCCGTGCCTTTCATCTGGCTCGTCCTGATCGGCCTGGGGGCTCTGGTGAGGGTTCGGTGACCCCTCTTCAAGGGGGGTACTGTTGTAAATTCTGCTATTGCTCTCCCTCCGGTGGTTGCTGGTGGTAGTGCAGTTGTCTTGGGATTGTAATCCAGGGCAGGTGTTTCTGCCTATTGCAGCTCTATTAGGTATTTAGGTGTGCAGGATCCATGAGCCCTGGCCAGTTGTTCATTGTTCTTGGAGGGATTGCATCTCTCTCTGGTTCCTCATGCCCTGCTGCCAATTCAGCTAAGATTAGTGTCTGTTTTTTTGTCTCTGTGCACACATGCAGTGTGCTTTGCAATTCAGTGCAATTCATTGTGTTTTTGTCCAGCTTAGACTTTGTTTGGATTTTTCAGTCATGCTGGATTCTCAGGAGAGGCAGATATACTTTCTATGTCTTTAGTTAGATGTAGAATATTTGTATTATCTGCTGTGGATATTTTTAGGATTTTAATACTGACCGCTTAGAATTCTGTCCTATCCTTTTCTATTTAGCTAGAAGTGCCTCTTTTGCTAAATCCTGTTTTTCTGCCTGCGTGTGTCTTTCCTCTTATACTCACAGTCAATATTTGTGGGGGGCTGCCTACCCTTTGGGGTTCTGCTCTGAGGCAAGATAGAATTCCCATTTCCATCTATAGGGGTATTTAGTCCTCCGGCTGTGTCGAGGTGTCTAGGACGTGTTAGGTACATCCCACGGCTACTTCTAGTTGCGGTGCTAGTTTAGGGTTTGCAGTCAGTACAGGTACCACCTACTCCTGAGAAAGTCACTTATGCAGCTCCAAGGTCACCGGATCATAACACCTCACACTCCCAGCCCAGTCTACAGCCATCGGTAGTACAGGCATGGGAGAAAAGGGGGCCTTTCTCGGCAAACCGCCCATGAGCACAGGCTCTGACTGCAGGCATTGCCAAACTTCTGTCATTGGAAATGCTGTCATTCAGGCTGGTGGAGACTGACAGCTTCCATAACTTGATGTCATTGGCAGTTCCACAGTACGATGTGCCCAGCCGCTTTTATTTCAGCAGGCAAGCCGTCCCTGCCCTGCACAAGCATGTGGAGGGACTCATAAAACACGCCGTCAGTAGCAAGGTCCACCTCACCACTGATGCATGGACCAGTCACCATGGACAGGGGCGATACCTTTCCCTCACTGCCCATTGGGTGAATTTTGTTGAGCCGGGTACAGATCGTGCGAGTGGCGCAGGACGTGTCCTGCCCACTCCAAGGATAGCAGGAATCCAGTCTGTATGCATTGACTCCTCCTCATACACAAGTTCCTCAGAATCATCGCTGCAGGAGCCATCACAGTCCACCTCCACATGGACCCGTGAACGTTTACCTGTTACGACCGACATGAGCACAGCCGTGTCCAAATGTCAACAGGCCGTCTTGAAATTAATTTCTTTGGGGAATCGAAGCCACACAGCGCAGGAGCCCTGGAATGCCATCAAGCAGGAGAGCGATGTGTGGTTTGTGGCAGCGAATCTCCAGCCAGGCATGGTAGTGTGTGACAATGGCCGAAATCTGGTGGCAGCTCTGGGCCTCGGCAACCTCACTCACATCCCATGTCTGGCACATGTGCTCAACTTGATCGTGCAGAGCTTTTTGAGGGACTATCCGGATCTGTTGTGAATTTGCTTTTTGCTCCCTCTAGTGGTTACTAGTTTTTTGACTCTGGTTTTTCTGTCATTCCTTTTATCCGCACCTGGGTCGTTAGTTAGGGGTGTTGCTATATAAGCTCCCTGGACCTTCAGTTCTATGCCTGGCAACGTAGTTATCAGAGCTAGTCTGCTGTGCTCTTGTCTACTGATCCTGGTTCCAGTTATATCAGCTAAGTCTGCCTTTTGCTTTTTGCTATTTGTTTTGGTTTTGTATTTTTGTCCAGCTTGTTCCAAATCTATATCCTGACCTTTGCTGGAAGCTCTAGGGGGCTGGTGTTCTCCCCCCGGACCGTTAGACGGTTCGGGGGTTCTTGAATTTCCAGTGTGGATTTTGATAGGGTTTTTGTTGACCATATAAGTTACCTTTCTTTATTCTGCTATCAGTAAGCGGGCCTCTCTGTGCTAAACCTGGTTCATTTCTGTGTTTGTCATTTCCTCTTACCTCACCGTCATTATTTGTGGGGGGCTTCTATCCAGCTTTGGGGTCCCCTTCTCTGGAGGCAAGAAAGGTCTTTGTTTTCCTCTACTAGGGGTAGCTAGATTCTCCGGCTGGCGCGTGTCATCTAGAATCAACGTAGGAATGATCCCCGGCTACTTCTAGTGTTGGCGTTAGGAGTAGATATATGGTCAACCCAGTTACCACTGCCCTATGAGCTGGATTTTTGTATTCTGCAGACTTCCACGTTCCTCTGAGACCCTCGCCATTGGGGTCATAACAGTTTGCCAGGCCAGTATTAAATGTTTAATGCATTGCAGAAGAGGGATTATAAGAAAGAAGATTCTGAGTTTTTTTTTTTTTTTTTTTTTTTCTTCTTCCCCTTTACCTCAGAGTGGCTATGCTTGCTGCAGACATGAATGTCCAGACCTTGATTACAAGTGTGGACCAGCTGGCTACTCGTGTGCAGGGCATACAAGACTATGTTATCAGAAATCCTAGGTCAGAACCTAAAATACCGATTCCTGAACTGTTTTCCGGAGACAGGTTTAAGTTTAGGAATTTCGTGAATAATTGTAAATTGTTTTTGTCCCTGAGACCCTGTTCATCTGGAGATTCTGCTCAGCAAGTAAAAATTGTTATTTCGTTCTTACGGGGCGACCCTCAGGATTGGGCTTTTTCGCTGGCGCCAGGAGATCCGGCATTGGCTGATCTTGATGCGTTTTTTCTGGCGCTCGGTTTACTTTATGAGGAACCCAATCTTGAGATTCAGGCAGAAAAGGCCTTGCTGGCTATGTCTCAGGGGCAGGATGAGGCTGAAGTGTATTGCCAAAAATTTCGGAAATGGTCCGTGCTGACACATTGGAACGAGTGTGCACTGGCCGCTAATTTTAGAAATGGCCTTTCTGAAGCCATTAAGAATGTTATGGTGGGTTTTCCCATTCCCACAGGTCTGAATGATACTATGGCACTGGCTATTCAAATTGACCGGCGGTTGCGGGAGCGCAAAACCGCAAATTCCCTCATGGTGTTGTCTGAACAGACACCTAATTCGGTGCAATGTGATAGAAAAACCGCAAATTCCCTCATGGTGTTGTCTGAACAGACACCTGATTTAATGCAATGTGATAGAATCCTGACTAGAAATGAGCGGAAAATTCATAGACGCCGGAATGGCTTGTGCTACTACTGTGGTGATTCTACACATGTTATCTCAGCATGCTCTAAACGTATAGCTAAGGTTGTTAGTCCTGTCACCGTTGGTAATTTGCAACCTAAATTTATTCTGTCTGTAACTTTGATTTGCTCACTGTCATCTTATCCTGTCATGGCGTTTGTAGATTCAGGTGCTGCCCTGAGTCTCATGGATCTCTCATTTGCTAAGCGCTGTGGTTTTACTCTTGAACCATTAGAAAATCCTATTCCTCTTAGGGGTATTGATGCTACACCATTGGCAGCAAATAAACCGCAGTATTGGACACAGGTTACCATGTGCATGACTCCTGAACACCGCGAGGTGATACGTTTCCTGGTTTTACATAAAATGCATGATTTGGTTGTTTTAGGGCTGCCATGGTTACAGACCCATAATCCAGTCCTGGACTGGAAGGCTATGTCAGTCTCAAGTTGGGGCTGTCGTGGTATTCATGGGGATTCCCTGCCTGTGTCTATTGCTTCTTCTACGCCTTCGGAAGTTCCGGAGTATTTGTCTGATTATCAGGATGTCTTCAGTGAGTCTGAGTCCAGTGCACTGCCTCCTCATAGGGACTGTGACTGTGCTATAGATTTGATCCCAGGCAGTAAATTTCCTAAGGGAAGACTGTTTAATCTGTCGGTACCTGAACATACCGCTATGCGTTCATATATCAAGGAGTCTCTGGAGAAAGGACATATTCGTCCGTCTTCTTCCCCTCTTGGTGCAGGATTCTTTTTTGTGGCAAAAAAGGACGGATCTTTGAGACCTTGTATTGATTATCGGCTTTTAAATAAGATCACTGTCAAATTTCAGTATCCTTTACCGCTGTTATCTGACTTGTTTGCCCGGATTAAAGGTGCCAAGTGGTTCACCAAGATAGACCTTCGTGGTGCGTACAACCTTGTGCGCATTAAGCAAGGTGATGAATGGAAAACCGCATTCAATACGCCCGAAGGTCATTTTGAGTACTTGGTGATGCCTTTTGGGCTCTCCAATGCGCCTTCAGTTTTTCAGTCCTTTATGCATGACATTTTCCGGAAGTATCTGGATAAATTTTTGATTGTTTATCTGGATGATATTTTGGTTTTTTCTGATAATTGGGATTCGCATGTGGAGCAGGTCAGGTTGGTCTTTAAAATTTTGCGTGAAAATTCTTTGTTTGTCAAGGGCTCAAAGTGTCTCTTTGGTGTACAGAAGGTTCCCTTTTTGGGGTTCATTTTTTCCCCTTCTGCTGTGGAGATGGACCCAGTCAAGGTCCGAGCTATTCTTGATTGGACTCAGCCCTCGTCAGTTAAGAGTCTTCAGAAGTTCTTGGGCTTCGCTAACTTCTACCGTCGTTTTATCGCTAATTTTTCTAGCATTGTGAAACCTTTGACGGATATGACCAAGAAGGGCTCCGATGTAGCTAACTGGGCTCCTGCTGCCGTGGAGGCTTTCCAGGAGTTGAAACGCCGGTTTACTTCGGCGCCTGTTTTGTGCCAGCCTGACGTCTCACTTCCCTTTCAGGTTGAGGTGGATGCTTCGGAGATTGGGGCAGGGGCCGTTTTGTCGCAGAGAGGCCCTGGTTGCTCTGTTATGAAACCTTGTGCCTTTTTCTCTAGGAAGTTTTCGCCTGCCGAGCGAAATTATGATGTGGGCAATCGGGAGTTGTTGGCCATGAAATGGGCATTTGAGGAGTGGCGTCATTGGCTCGAGGGTGCTAAGCATCGTGTGGTGGTCTTGACTGATCACAAAAATCTGATGTATCTCGAGTCTGCTAAACGCCTTAATCTGAGACAGGCCCGCTGGTCATTATTTTTCTCCCGCTTTGATTTTGTTGTCTCGTACTTACCAGGTTCAAAGAATGTGAAGGCCGATGCTCTTTCTAGGAGCTTTGTGCCTGATGCTCCTGGAGTCGCTGATCCTGTTGGTATTCTTAAAGATGGAGTTATCTTGTCAGCTATTTCTCCGGATCTGCGACGTGTGTTGCAGAGATTTCAGGCTGATAGGCCTGAGTCTTGTCCACCTGACAGACTGTTTGTCCCGGATAAGTGGACCAGCAGAGTCATTTCCGAGGTTCATTCCTCGGTGTTGGCAGGTCACCCGGGAATTTTTGGCACCAGAGATCTGGTGGCCAGGTCCTTTTGGTGGCCTTCCTTGTCAAGGGATGTGTGGTCATTTGTGCAGTCCTGTGGGACTTGTGCTCGAGCTAAGCCTTGCTGTTCTCGTGCCAGCGGTTTGCTCTTGCCCTTGCCTGTCCCGAAGAGACCTTGGACACATATCTCCATGGATTTCATTTCTGATCTTCCGCTATCTCAGGGCATGTCCGTTATCTGGGTGATATGTGATCGCTTCTCCAAGATGGTCCATTTGGTTCCTTTGCCTAAGCTGCCCTCCTCTTCCGATCTGGTTCCTGTGTTTTTCCAGAACGTGGTTCGTTTGCACGGCATCCCTGAGAATATTGTGTCTGACAGAGGATCCCAGTTCGTTTCCAGGTTCTGGCGATCCTTTTGTAGTAGGATGGGCATTGATTTGTCGTTTTCGTCTGCTTTCCATCCTCAGACTAATGGACAGACGGAGCGAACCAATCAGACTTTGGAGGCTTATTTGAGGTGTTTTGTCTCTGCTGATCAGGACGATTGGGTGACATTCTTGCCGTTGGCTGAGTTTGCCCTTATTAATCGGGCTAGTTCCGCCACCTTGGTTTCGCCTTCTTTCTGCAACTCTGGTTTCCATCCTCGCTTTTCTTCGGGTCATGTGGAGCCTTCTGACTGTCCTGGGGTGGATTCTGTGGTGGATAGGTTGCAGCAGATCTGGAATCATGTGGTGGACAACTTGAAGTTGTCACAGGAGAAGGCTCAGCGCTTTGCCAACCGCCGCCGCGGTGTGGGTCCCCGACTACGCGTTGGGGATTTGGTATGGCTTTCTTCCCGCTTTGTTCCTATGAAGGTCTCCTCTCCCAAATTTAAACCTCGTTTTATTGGGCCTTACAAGATATTGGAAATCCTTAATCCTGTATCTTTTCGTCTGGATCTTCCTGTGTCGTTTGCTATTCACAATGTATTTCATAGGTCCTTGTTGCGGCGGTACATTGTGCCTGTAGTTCCTTCTGCTGAGCCTCCTGCTCCGGTGTTGGTTGAGGGCGAGTTGGAGTACGTGGTGGAGAAGATCTTGGATTCTCGCCTCTCCAGGCGGAGGCTTCAGTACCTGGTCAAGTGGAAGGGCTATGGTCAGGAGGATAATTCCTGGGTGGTCGCCTCTGATGTTCATGCGGCCGATTTAGTTCGTGCCTTTCATGCCGCTCATCCTGATCGCCCTGGTGGTCGTGGTGAGGGTTCGGTGACCCCTCACTAAGGGGGGGGTACTGTTGTGAATTTGCTTTTTGCTCCCTCTAGTGGTTACTAGTTTTTTGACTCTGGTTTTTCTGTCATTCCTTTTATCCGCACCTGGGTCGTTAGTTAGGGGTGTTGCTATATAAGCTCCCTGGACCTTCAGTTCAATGCCTGGCAACGTAGTTATCAGAGCTAGTCTGCTGTGCTCTTGTCTACTGATCCTGGTTCCAGTTATATCAGCTAAGTCTGCCTTTTGCTTTTTGCTATTTGTTTTGGTTTTGTATTTTTGTCCAGCTTGTTCCAAATCTATATCCTGACCTTTGCTGGAAGCTCTAGGGGGCTGGTGTTCTCCCCCCGGACCGTTAGACGGTTCGGGGGTTCTTGAATTTCCAGTGTGGATTTTGATAGGGTTTTTGTTGACCATATAAGTTACCTTTCTTTATTCTGCTATCAGTAAGCGGGCCTCTCTGTGCTAAACCTGGTTCATTTCTGTGTTTGTCATTTCCTCTTACCTCACCGTCATTATTTGTGGGGGGCTTCTATCCAGCTTTGGGGTCCCCTTCTCTGGAGGCAAGAAAGGTCTTTGTTTTCCTCTACTAGGGGTAGCTAGATTCTCCGGCTGGCGCGTGTCATCTAGAATCAACGTAGGAATGATCCCCGGCTACTTCTAGTGTTGGCGTTAGGAGTAGATATATGGTCAACCCAGTTACCACTGCCCTATGAGCTGGATTTTTGTATTCTGCAGACTTCCACGTTCCTCTGAGACCCTCGCCATTGGGGTCATAACAGGATCTTGATGCACTGCTGCCCAAGGTCCGCCTAGAGTGTGCTCACTTGCGGCGTTCCAGCACGGCAAGATCGCGCATTGCAGCTCTGCAGCGCCGATTCCGCCTTTTGGAACATCGCATCATATGTGACCTACCTACCAGGTGGAATTCCACGTTACATATGTTGGAGTGGTTGTGTGAGCAGCAGCAAGCAGTAATGGAGTACCAGCTGCATCAGGCGCAAAGAAGTCGCACTCCGCGCCGTTCAGACTTCACAACCACAGAGTGGGCCACTATGAAGGACGTCTGCTAGGTTTTGCGTCCCTTCGATTATTCCACGCGGATGGCGAGTGCAGATGATGCACTAGTCAGCATGACTGTCCCCCTTATCTGCCTGCTTCAACAAACACTGCAAGCGCTAAGGGATGATGTTGTGGAAGAGGTGGAGGATGAGGAGTCACCATTTCCATCAGCTTCTGGACATTCAGCGCCACATGGTTCCTCACAAATGCATAGGCAGGGGACACTTTGTGAGGAGGATGAGGAGGAGTCAATGGAGGAGGAAGACATCTGTCTAGAGGAGGGAGTTACACAATTGTCCAGCAGTCAGTGTGTACAGCGAGGGTGGGGTGATGAAGAGCGGGCAGAGCTCACGCCTCAAGCAGGGGACAGCGTTTCTTGGCCAGTTGGCAGTCTGCAGCACATGGTTGATTACATGCTGCAGTGCCTGAGAAACGACCGGCGCATTGCCCACATTCTCAACATGGCTGATTATTGGGTGTACACCCTCCTCAATCCTCGCTACCGGGACAACGTACAAAGCCTCATCACACCGTTGAACCGGGATCGTAAAATGCAGGAGTACCAAGACACACTGGTGAATTCCATCATCTTCTCCAGTCCAACTGAGAGAAGTGCTGCTAGTGCTCTACAAAGCAGCTCAGTGCGTCCAGGCAGTGGAGGAGGCTCTGCACAAAGAGGGAGCAGAAGCAGTGCCTCTGCCCAAGGCAAGACCAGTATTGCCCAACTGTGGCACAGTTTTGTGTGCCCGCCACAATTGTCTACACCATCACAGGCAGCTCCAGTCAGCAGGAGGCAACGGTTCCGTCAGATGGTGACAGACTACATGTCTTGCCCTCTTACTGTACTCCCAGATGGCTCTTCTCCTTTCAAGTTTTGGTTCTCTAAGCTGGATACATGGCCAGAGCTAAGCCAGTATGCATTGGAGGTGCTGGCTTGCCCTGCGGCTAGTGTATTATCGGAACGCATCTTTAGTGCTGCAGGTGGTGTACGAACAGACCGTCGCATGCGACTATCCTCCGATAACGTTGACCGGCTTACTTTCCTGAAAATGAACCAGGCCTGGATCTCGCAGGAATTTGCCACTCCTCTTCCTGATTAAATAATTGGGTGACTGTCTACAGTATCCAGGTCTCCTGTTGTGTTCATCTTTCTTCCACCTGAACTGTAATTCCTGGGCTCCAACACTGCCAGTTAAGGCTCAAAAGTGCCATCTGCACAGTCAAAACATATGACCCAGTGTTATTGGGTGTCAGTAACGTCAGCTGATCCCCAGCTCTGTAGCCGGCAATGTGTCCTGCGACCGCCATGCTGACACAACAACTGAAATTGAAGGGAACCTGTCCCCCCCAGGCGTTAGTTACTGAAAGAGCCACCTTGTGCAGCAGTAATGCTGCACAAGGAAAAGGTAGCTATTTTTGTTTAGCTCCTTGAAAATGCAGAACTTAACACTTATAAATAGTGTTGAGCATTCCGATACCGCAAGTATCGGGTATCGGCCGATACTTGCGGGTATCGGAATTCCGATACCGAGATCCGATACTTTTGTGGTATTGGGAATCGGTATCGGGATTAATATCAATGTGTAAAATAAAGAATTTAAATAAAAAATAGGGATATACTCACCTCTCCGGCGGCTCCTGGACTTTACCGCCGTAACCGGGAGCCGTTGTACCTAAGAATGCGCGCTTGAAGGGCCTTAGATGAGGTCACTGCGCTCTGATTGGTCCGTAGCGGTCGCGTGACCGCTACGTGACCAATCACAAAGCAGTGACGTCACCTAAGGTCTTTCGAGCGCTTGAAATACCTTAGAAGACGTCACTGCTTTCTGATTGGTCGCGTAGCGGTCACGCGACCGCTACGGACCAATCAGAGCGCAGTGACCTCATCTAAGGCCCTTTAAGCGCGCATTCTTAGGTACAACGGCTCCCGGTTACGGCGGTAAAGTCCAGGCTGCGTCGGAGGGTGAGTATATCCCTATTTTTTATTTTAATTCTTTCTTTTACACATTGATATGGATCCCAGGGCCTGAAGGAGAGTTTCCTCTCCTTCTGACCCTGGGAACCATACAGGATACCATCCGATACTTGGTGTCCCATTGACTTGTATTGGTATCGGGTATCGGTATCGGATTAGATCCGATACTTTGCCGGTATCGGCCAATACTTTCCGATACCGATACTTTCAAGTATCGGACGGTATCGCTCAACACTACTTATAAAATGTGTCCACTGATACCATAAAACCGTCCCGGAGGTGGGACTTTCCTTCGTAATGTGATGCAGCACAGCCGTCATTCCTACCCCCTTGGTGCCGTGCGCCGACTGCTCAGCGTTGTTTGATTCTGTCCCGAAGCCTGCGCTGTTATGTTATCCCTTGGCCAGGCACACTTAGCGCTGCCCGCCTTCTGACATCATTTGGTGTCAGGCTGACTGCACTTGTGCGGCCGCGCTGGCCAAGATCCCGCCTCTCAGTGTCTTCTGATTTAATCACACTGCGGGCCTGGGATCCATGGGCATGCGCAGTGCATATCTTCACCTCCGCCTCTCACTCATCTCCCTTCACTTTCTTCAGACTGTGCGCCGTCAGCTGATCCCTAATAGCATGCCACGGCCGTGACGCCGAACAGTCTGAAGAAGCCAGAGGGAGGGGAGTGAGAGGCGAGGATATGCACTGCGCATGCCCATGGATCCCAGGCCCGCAGTGGGATTACATTAGACAACACTGCGAGGCGGGATCTCGGGCAGCGCTGCCGCACAGGCACAGCCAGCCTGACACCAAATGATGTCAGAAGACGGGCAGCGCTAAGTGCGCCTGGCCAAGGGATAACATAACAGCGCAGGCTCCGGGACAGAATCAAACAATGCTGAGGAGGCGGCGCACGGCACCAAGGGGGTAGGAATGACGGCTGTGCTGCGTCCCATTATGAAGGAAAGTCCCACCTCAGGGACGGTCTCACGGTATCAGGGGACACATTTTATAAGTGTTTAGTTCTGTGTTTGCAAGGAGCATAATGAAAAGAGCCACCTTTTCGTTTTACATCCTTTGTGCTGCACAAGCTGGCTCTTTCAGCTACAAACGCCTTGGGGGGTTAAAGGTTCCCTTTCGACTTGCTCCAATCAGGCTTCGGCCTACTCTGTGTTCCTCTGCTCCTCCTGCTGTCCCTGGGCTCTAACACCGATAGTTGGTGCCTGGAAGTGCTGGCTGCACAGTTAACACTTGCTGCCGTGTTATTGGGTTTTAGTAACGTCAGCTGATTCCCAGCTGTGTATCTGGCAAAACAAATCTGCTCCTCCTGCTGTCCCTGGGCTCCAACACCGCCAGTTGGTGCCTGGAAGTGCTGTCCGCACAGTCAACAGTCGCTCCTATGTTATTGGGGTTCAGTAACATCAGCTGTTCCCCAGCTGTGTGTGCGGCAATACCTCCAATCTGCTCCTCCTACTGTCCCTGGGCATTAACACTACTAGTTGGTGCCTGGAAGTGCTGTCCGCACAGTCAACAGTCGCTCCTCTGTTATTGGGGTTCAGTAACGTCAGCTGCTCCCCTGCTGTGTAGCCGGCAATGTGTCATGCAACCGTAACTCTGGCACACTAACAGACATTTACATGCCTCCAGTGCAGGCTTCGGCTTACACTCTGCTCCTCCTGCTGTCCCTGGGCTCCAACACTGCTGGTTCCTGCCTGGAAGTGCTGTTTGCACAGAGCCAAACACCTCACCAATGTGTTAGTTGGGTTCAGTAACGCCTGCTGCTCCCCTGCTGTGTATCCGGCAACGTGTCATGCGACCGTAACGCTGGCACACTAACAGACATTTACATGCCTCCAGTGCAGGCTTTGGCCTACACTCTGCTCCTCCTGCCGTGCCTGGGCTCCAACACTGCTGGTTGCTGCCCGGAAGTGCTGTTTTCACAGAGCCAAACACCTCGCCAATGTGTTAGTTGGGTTCAGTAACGCCTGCTGCACCCCTGCTGTGTATCCGGCAACGTGTCATGCGACCGTAACGCTGGCACACTAACAGACATTTACATGCCTCCAGTGCAGGCTTTGGCCTACACTCTGCTCCTCCTGCTGTCCCTGGGCTCCAACACTGCTGGTTGCTCCCTGGAAGTGCTGTTTGCACAGAGCCAAACACGTCGCCAATGTGTTAGTGGGGTTCAGTAACGCCTGCTGCTCCCCTGCTGTGTATCCGGCAACGTGTCATGCGACCGCCACGCTGGCACACTAACAGACATTTACATGCCTCCAGTGCAGGCTTCGGCCTACACTGTTATGGACTGGTAATTTAGGAGCGACATGCGACTAGCTCTGGGCAGGTGGTAACTATACAGACCGCAGTCCCTGATCTTAACACAACACTAGCAGTAGCCGTGGAATGTTCCTGTCACTCCCTGGACATCTCGTCACAGCCGGAGAACTAGCTACCCCTAAAGGTAGAAACAGGAAAGCTATCTTGCCTCAGAGAAAATCCCCAAAGGATAGGACAGCCCCCCACAAATATTGGCTGTGAGAGGAGAAGGAAATGACATACGTAGTATGAAACAAGATTTAGCAAAGAAGGCCAATTCTAGCTAGATAGACAGTAAGGAAAGAAACACTTTGTGGTCAGTAATAAAAACTAGAAAAAGTCCACCGCAGAGATATGCAAAAATCTCCACACCTGACTAAAGGTGTGGAGGGCAAAATCTGCAGCCAAGAGCTTCCAGCTTAGCTAAATAGATACATACTGATAAGCTGGACAAATGAACAAAACATAAATGTGCTGAACAATAAGTCCACAACAAGTGGACTGCAAAAGGACAAGCAAGGACTTAACTTTGCTGAATGGGTCAAAGTGTCAGGGAAATCCAAGAGCCGTGCCTCCAGGCAAGAACAATTGGCAACTGGCATTGATTGAGGGATAAAGCCAGACTAAAATAGCCGAGCAGAAAGAAGATCAGTGGAAGCAGCTGCTGATACTAAATCCAAGAAGCAGCTATACCACTCAAAACCACAGGAGGGAGCCCAAGAGCAGAATTCACAAAAGTGCTACTTACAACCACCGGAGGGAGCTCAAGAGCGGAATTCACAACAGTACCCCCCCCTTGAGGAGGGGTCACCGAACCCTCACCAGAGCCCCCAGGCCGATCAGGACGAGCCAAGTGAAAAGCACGAACCAAATCGGCGGCATGGACATCGGAGGCAACCACCGAAGAATTATCCTCCTGGCCATAACCCTTCCACTTGACAAGATACTGAAGCCTCCGCCTCGAAAAACGAGAATCCAAAATTTTTTCAACCACATATTCCAATTCCCCCTCAACCAACACCGGGGCAGGAGGATCAACAGAGGGAACCACAGGTACCACATATCTCCGAAACAACGATCTATGGAAAACATTGTGGATGGCAAAGGAGGATGGAAGGGCCAAACGAAAAGATACTGGATTGATAATCTCAGAAATCTTATAAGGACCAATAAACCGAGGCTTGAACTTAGGGGAAGAAACCTTCATAGGAACATGACGAGAAGATAACCAGACTAAATCCCCCACACGAAGCCGAGGACCAACACACCGACGGCGGTTAGCAAAACGCTGAGCCTTTTCCTGAGACAACGTCAAATTGTCTACCACATGAGTCCAAATCTGCTGTAACCTGTCCATCACGGAATCAACACCAGGACAATCAGAAGGCTCAACCTGCCCTGGAGAAAAACGAGGATGGAAACCAAAATTACAAAAAAAAGGCGAAACCAAAGTAGACGAACTGGCCCGATTATTAAGGGCAAACTCGGCCAATGGCAAGAAAGCCACGCAATCATCCTGATCAGCAGACACAAAGCATCTCAAATAGGTTTCCAAGGTTTGATTAGTTCGCTCAGTTTGGCCATTTGTCTGAGGATGGAACGCCGAAGAAAAAGACAAATTAATACCCATCCTAGCACAAAAGGAACGCCAATACCTGGAGACAAACTGGGAACCTCTGTCAGACACAATATTCTCCGGAATGCCATGCAAACGAACCACATGCTGAAAAAACAATGGAACCAAATCAGAGGAGGAAGGCAATTTAGGCAAAGGTACCAAATGGACCATTTTAGAGAACCAGTCACAAACCACCCAGATAACAGACATCCTCTGAGACACAGGAAGATCTGAAATAAAATCCATGGAAATATGCGTCCAGGGCCTCTCAGGGACAGGCAAAGGCAAAAGCAACCCACTAGCGCGGGAACAGCAAGGCTTAGCCCGGGCACAGGTCCCACAGGACTGCACAAAAGAACGCACATCCCGCGACAAGGAAGGCCACCAAAAGGACCTAGCAACCAAATCCCTGGTACCAAAAATCCCAAGATGACCGGCCAACACAGAACAATGGACCTCAGAAATTACCTTACTTGTCCATCTATCAGGAACAAACAGCTTCCCCACAGGACAGCGGTCAGGTTTATCAGCCTGAAATTCCTGAAGCACCCGCCGTAAATCAGGGGAGATGGCAGAAAGAATCACCCCTTCTCTAAGAATGCCAACCGGCTCAAGAACTCCAGGAGAATTAGGCAAAAAACTCCTAGAGAGGGCATCCGCCTTAACATTCTTATATCCCGGAAGATACGAGACCACAAAATCGAAACGGGAGAAAAACAGGGACCATCGAGCCTGTCTAGGGTTCAGCCACTTGGCCGACTCGAGGTATATCAGATTCTTATGATCGGTCAAGACCACAACGCGGTGCTTGGCTCCCTCAAGCCAATGTCGCCACTCCTCAAAAGCCCACTTCATAGCCAACAACTCCCGATTGCCGACATCATAATTGCGTTCCGCAGGCGAAAACTTTCGGGAGAAAAAGGCACATGGTTTCATCAAGGAACCATCAGAATTCCTCTGTGACAAAACGGCCCCTGCCCCAATCTCAGAAGCGTCAACCTCAACCTGAAAAGGAAGAGACACATCAGGCTGATGCAAGACCGGGGCAGAAGTAAATCGGTGCTTAAGCTCCTGAAAAGCCTCCAAAGCCTCAGAGGACCAATTTGCCACATCAGCGCCCTTCTTCGTCAAATCGGTCAGGGGCTTAACCACACTAGAGAAGTTGGCAATGAAACGGCGATAAAAATTAGCAATGCCCGAAAATTTCTGAAGGCTCTTCACAGATGTGGGTTGAACCCAGTCATGAATGGCTTGGACCTTAACAGGATCCATTTCTATAGACGAAGGAGAAAAAATAATCCCCAAAAAAGAGACCTTCTGGACCCCAAATAGGCACTTAGACCCCTTCACAAATAGAGCATTATCACAAAGGATCTGGAATACCATCCTGACCTGCTTCACGTGAGACTCCCAATCATTGGAAAAAATCAAAATATCATCCAAATACACAATCAAGAATTTATCAAGATAATTGCGAAAAATATCATGCATGAAGGACTGAAATACAGAAGGAGCATTAGAAAGCCCAAAAGGCATCACCAGGTATTCAAAGTGGCCTTCGGGCGTATTAAATGCAGTTTTCCATTTGTTACCTGTTGTGAATTTGCTTTTTGCTCCCTCTAGTGGTTACTAGTTTTTTGACTCTGGTTTTTCTGTCATTCCTTTTATCCGCACCTGGGTCGTTAGTTAGGGGTGTTGCTATATAAGCTCCCTGGACCTTCAGTT
This sequence comes from Ranitomeya variabilis, assembly GCF_051348905.1. Lineage (NCBI taxonomy): Eukaryota > Metazoa > Chordata > Amphibia > Anura > Dendrobatidae > Ranitomeya > Ranitomeya variabilis. The sequence goes on along the minus strand of NC_135237.1, from coordinate 108,194,253 downwards.
TAATGCCTGGCAACGTAGTTATCAGAGCTAGTCTGCTGTGCTCTTGTCTACTGATCCTGGTTCCAGTTATATCAGCTAAGTCTGCCTTTTGCTTTTTGCTATTTGTTTTGGTTTTGTATTTTTTGTCCAGCTTGTTCCAAATCTATATCCTGACCTTTGCTGGAAGCTCTAGGGAGCTGGTGTTCTCCCCCCGGACCGTTAGACGGTTCGGGGGTTCTTGAATTTCCAGTGTGGATTTTGATAGGGTTTTTGTTGACCATATAAGTTACCTTTCTTTATTCTGCTATCAGTAAGCGGGCCTCTCTGTGCTAAACCTGGTTCATTTCTGTGTTTGTCATTTCCTCTTACCTCACCGTCATTATTTGTGGGGGGCTTCTATCCAGCTTTGGGGTCCCCTTCTCTGGAGGCAAGAAAGGTCTTTGTTTTCCTCTACTAGGGGTAGCTAGATTCTCCGGCTGGCGCGTGTCATCTAGAATCAACGTAGGAATGATCCCCGGCTACTTCTAGTGTTGGCGTTAGGAGTAGATATATGGTCAACCCAGTTACCACTGCCCTATGAGCTGGATTTTTGTATTCTGCAGACTTCCACGTTCCTCTGAGACCCTCGCCATTGGGGTCATAACAGTTTGCCAGGCCTGTATTAAATGTTTAATGCATTGCAGAAGAGGGATTATAAGAAAGAAGATTCTGAGTTTTTTTTTTTTTTTTTTTTTTTTTCTTCTTCCCCTTTACCTCAGAGTGGCTATGCTTGCTGCAGACATGAATGTCCAGACCTTGATTACAAGTGTGGACCAGCTGGCTACTCGTGTGCAGGGCATACAAGACTATGTTATCAGAAATCCTAGGTCAGAACCTAAAATACCGATTCCTGAACTGTTTTCCGGAGACAGGTTTAAGTTTAGGAATTTCGTGAATAATTGTAAATTGTTTTTGTCCCTGAGACCCTGTTCATCTGGAGATTCTGCTCAGCAAGTAAAAATTGTGATTTCGTTCTTACGGGGCGACCCTCAGGATTGGGCTTTTTCGCTGGCGCCAGGAGATCCGGCATTGGCTGATCTTGATGCGTTTTTTCTGGCGCTCGGTTTACTTTATGAGGAACCCAATCTTGAGATTCAGGCAGAAAAGGCCTTGCTGGCTATGTCTCAGGGTCAGGACGAGGCTGAAGTGTATTGCCAAAAATTTCGGAAATGGTCCATGCTGACACATTGGAACGAGTGTGCATTGGCCGCTAATTTTAGAAATGGCCTTTCTGAAGCCATTAAGAATGTTATGGTGGGTTTTCCCATTCCCACAGGTCTGAATGATACTATGGCACTGGCTATTCAAATTGACCGGCGGTTGCGGGAGCGCAAAACCGCAAATTCCCTCATGGTGTTGTCTGAACAGACACCTAATTCGGTGCAATGTGATAGAAAAACCGCAAATTCCCTCATGGTGTTGCCTGAACAGACACCTGATTTAATGCAATGTGATAGAATCCTGACTAGAAATGAGCGGAAAATTCATAGACGCCGGAATGGCTTGTGCTACTACTGTGGTGATTCTACACATGTTATCTCAGCATGCTCTAAACGTATAGCTAAGGTTGTTAGTCCTGTCACCGTTGGTAATTTGCAACCTAAATTTATTCTGTCTGTAACTTTGATTTGCTCACTGTCATCTTATCCTGTCATGGCGTTTGTAGATTCAGGTGCTGCCCTGAGTCTCATGGATCTCTCATTCGCTAAGCACTGTGGTTTTACTCTTGAACCATTAGAAAATCCTATTCCTCTTAGGGGTATTGATGCTACACCATTGGCAGCAAATAAACCGCAGTATTGGACACAGGTTACCATGTGCATGACTCCTGAACACCGCGAGGTGATACGTTTCCTGGTTTTACATAAAATGCATGATTTGGTTGTTTTAGGGCTGCCATGGTTACAGACCCATAATCCAGTCCTGGACTGGAAGGCTATGTCAGTCTCAAGTTGGGGCTGTCGTGGTATTCATGGGGATTCCCTGCCGGTGTCTATTGCTTCTTCTACGCCTTCGGAAGTTCCGGAGTATTTGTCTGATTATCAGGATGTCTTCAGTGAGTCTGAGTCCAGTGCACTGCCTCCTCATAGGGACTGTGACTGTGCTATAGATTTGATCCCAGGCAGTAAATTTCCTAAGGGAAGACTGTTTAATCTGTCGGTACCTGAACATACCGCTATGCGTTCATATATCAAGGAGTCTCTGGAGAAAGGACATATTCGTCCGTCTTCTTCCCCTCTTGGTGCGGGATTCTTTTTTGTGGCAAAAAAGGACGGATCTTTGAGACCTTGTATTGATTATCGGCTTTTAAATAAGATCACTGTCAAATTTCAGTATCCTTTACCGCTGTTGTCTGACTTGTTTGCCCGGATTAAGGGTGCCAAGTGGTTCACCAAGATAGACCTTCGTGGTGCGTACAACCTTGTGCGCATTAAGCAAGGTGATGAATGGAAAACCGCATTCAATACGCCCGAAGGTCATTTTGAGTACTTGGTGATGCCTTTTGGGCTCTCCAATGCGCCTTCAGTTTTTCAGTCCTTTATGCATGACATTTTCCGGAAGTATCTGGATAAATTTTTGATTGTTTATCTGGATGATATTTTGGTTTTTTCTGATAATTGGGATTCGCATGTGGAGCAGGTCAGGTTGGTCTTTAAAATTTTGCGTGAAAATTCTTTGTTTGTCAAGGGCTCAAAGTGTCTCTTTGGTGTACAGAAGGTTCCCTTTTTGGGGTTCATTTTTTCCCCTTCTGCTGTGGAGATGGACCCAGTCAAGGTCCGAGCTATTCTTGATTGGACTCAGCCCTCGTCAGTTAAGAGTCTTCAGAAGTTCTTGGGCTTCGCTAACTTCTACCGTCGTTTTATCGCTAATTTTTCTAGCATTGTGAAACCTTTGACGGATATGACCAAGAAGGGCTCCGATGTAGCTAACTGGGCTCCTGCTGCCGTGGAGGCTTTCCAGGAGTTGAAACGCCGGTTTACTTCGGCGCCTGTTTTGTGCCAGCCTGACGTCTCACTTCCCTTTCAGGTTGAGGTGGATGCTTCGGAGATTGGGGCAGGGGCCGTTTTGTCGCAGAGAGGCCCTGGTTGCTCTGTTATGAAACCTTGTGCCTTTTTCTCTAGGAAGTTTTCGCCTGCCGAGCGAAATTATGATGTGGGCAATCGGGAGTTGTTGGCCATGAAATGGGCATTTGAGGAGTGGCGTCATTGGCTCGAGGGTGCTAAGCATCGTGTGGTGGTCTTGACTGATCACAAAAATCTGATGTATCTCGAGTCTGCTAAACGCCTTAATCCGAGACAGGCCCGCTGGTCATTGTTTTTCTCCCGCTTTGATTTTGTTGTCTCGTATTTACCAGGTTCAAAGAATGTGAAGGCCGATGCTCTTTCTAGGAGCTTTGTGCCTGATGCTCCTGGAGTCGCTGATCCTGTTGGTATTCTTAAAGATGGAGTTATCTTGTCAGCTATTTCTCCGGATCTGCGACGTGTGTTGCAGAGATTTCAGGCTGATAGGCCTGAGTCTTGTCCACCTGACAGACTGTTTGTCCCGGATAAGTGGACCAGCAGAGTCATTTCCGAGGTTCATTCCTCGGTGTTGGCAGGTCACCCGGGAATTTTTGGCACCAGAGATCTGGTGGCCAGGTCCTTTTGGTGGCCTTCCTTGTCAAGGGATGTGCGGTCATTTGTGCAGTCCTGTGGGACTTGTGCTCGAGCTAAGCCTTGCTGTTCTCGTGCCAGCGGTTTGCTCTTGCCCTTGCCTGTCCCGAAGAGACCTTGGACACATATCTCCATGGATTTCATTTCTGATCTTCCGCTATCTCAGGGCATGTCCGTTATCTGGGTGATATGTGATCGCTTCTCCAAGATGGTCCATTTGGTTCCTTTGCCTAAGCTGCCTTCCTCTTCCGATCTGGTTCCTGTGTTTTTCCAGAACGTGGTTCGTTTGCACGGCATCCCTGAGAATATTGTGTCAGACAGAGGATCCCAGTTCGTTTCCAGGTTCTGGCGATCCTTTTGTAGTAGGATGGGCATTGATTTGTCGTTTTCGTCTGCTTTCCATCCTCAGACTAATGGACAGACGGAGCGAACCAATCAGACTTTGGAGGCTTATTTGAGGTGTTTTGTCTCTGCTGATCAGGACGATTGGGTGACATTCTTGCCGTTGGCTGAGTTTGCCCTTAATAATCGGGCTAGTTCCGCCACCTTGGTTTCGCCTTTTTTCTGCAACTCTGGTTTCCATCCTCGCTTTTCTTCGGGTCATGTGGAGCCTTCTGACTGTCCTGGGGTGGATTCTGTGGTGGATAGGTTGCAGCTGATCTGGAATCATGTGGTGGACAACTTGAAGTTGTCACAGGAGAAGGCTCAGCGCTTTGCCAACCGCCGCCGCGGTGTGGGTCCCCGACTACGCGTTGGGGATTTGGTATGGCTTTCTTCCCGCTTTGTTCCTATGAAGGTCTCCTCTCCCAAATTTAAACCTCGTTTTATTGGGCCTTACAAGATATTGGAAATCCTTAATCCTGTATCTTTTCGTCTGGATCTTCCTGTGTCGTTTGCTATTCACAATGTATTTCATAGGTCCTTGTTGCGGCGGTACATTGTGCCTGTAGTTCCTTCTGCTGAGCCTCCTGCTCCTGTGTTGGTTGAGGGCGAGTTGGAATACGTGGTGGAGAAGATCTTGGATTCTCGCCTCTCCAGGCGGAGGCTTCAGTACCTGGTCAAGTGGAAGGGCTATGGTCAGGAGGATAATTCCTGGGTGGTCGCCTCTGATGTTCATGCGGCCGATTTAGTTCGTGCCTTTCATGCCGCTCATCCTGATCGCCCTGGTGGTCGTGGTGAGGGTTCGGTGACCCCTCACTAAGGGGGGGGTACTGTTGTGAATTTGCTTTTTGCTCCCTCTAGTGGTTACTAGTTTTTTGACTCTGGTTTTTCTGTCATTCCTTTTATCCGCACCTGGGTCGTTAGTTAGGGGTGTTGCTATATAAGCTCCCTGGACCTTCAGTTTAATGCCTGGCAACGTAGTTATCAGAGCTAGTCTGCTGTGCTCTTGTCTACTGATCCTGGTTCCAGTTATATCAGCTAAGTCTGCCTTTTGCTTTTTGCTATTTGTTTTGGTTTTGTATTTTTTGTCCAGCTTGTTCCAAATCTATATCCTGACCTTTGCTGGAAGCTCTAGGGAGCTGGTGTTCTCCCCCCGGACCGTTAGACGGTTCGGGGGTTCTTGAATTTCCAGTGTGGATTTTGATAGGGTTTTTGTTGACCATATAAGTTACCTTTCTTTATTCTGCTATCAGTAAGCGGGCCTCTCTGTGCTAAACCTGGTTCATTTCTGTGTTTGTCATTTCCTCTTACCTCACCGTCATTATTTGTGGGGGGCTTCTATCCAGCTTTGGGGTCCCCTTCTCTGGAGGCAAGAAAGGTCTTTGTTTTCCTCTACTAGGGGTAGCTAGATTCTCCGGCTGGCGCGTGTCATCTAGAATCAACGTAGGAATGATCCCCGGCTACTTCTAGTGTTGGCGTTAGGAGTAGATATATGGTCAACCCAGTTACCACTGCCCTATGAGCTGGATTTTTGTATTCTGCAGACTTCCACGTTCCTCTGAGACCCTCGCCATTGGGGTCATAACAGTTACCCTGTTTAATACGAACAAGATTATACGCCCCTCGAAGGTCAATCTTGGTAAACCAACTAGCCCCCTTAATCCGAGCAAACAAATCAGAGAGCAAAGGTAAAGGGTATTGGAATTTGACCGTGATCTTATTAAGAAGGCGATAATCAATACAGGGTCTCAAGGAGCCATCCTTCTTGGCAACAAAAAAGAATCCTGCTCCCAATGGTGACGAAGACAGCCGAATATGCCCCTTCTCTAAAGACTCTTCAACATAGCTCCGCATAGCGGCATGCTCTGGCACAGACAGATTGAAGAGTCGGCCCTTAGGGAACTTACAGCCAGGAACCAAGTCCATAGCACAATCACAGTCCCTATGAGGAGGAAGGGAACTGGACTTGGGCTCATCGAATACATCCTGGAAATCTGACAAAAATTCAGGAACATCAGAAGAGGGGGAAGAGGAAATTGACATTAAAGGAACGTCACTATGTACCCCTTGACAACCCCAACTAGTCACATACATCGATTTCCAATCCAACACTGGATTGTGTACTTGTAACCATGGTAAACCCAGTACAACAACATCATGTAAATTATGCAACACCAGAAAACGACAATCTTCCTGATGTGCTGGAGCCATGCACATAGCTGTTGTGAACTCTGTTTTCGGGCTCCCTCTTGTGGTCACTGGTGTTATGGTGTGACTTTTGCTTTGGGCTCCCCCTGGTGGCTTTGTTTGTTATCCTGCTGGTCTCTGGCTATCAGCTGGTTCGTTATCCTCTGGGAGGTTCCTATTTAGCTCTGTTTTACTGCCACTTGTTGCCGGCTGTCGATGTAATCAGTGCTACTCAGATTCCTTCTGACTACCTTGCTCCCAGTCCATCCAGGACAAGCTAAGTTTTGTTTGCTCATTTTTTGATCAGCAGTGTTTATCATGTTGTCTTGTCCAGCTTGCTAAAATGTGATTTCCTCGCTTGCTGGATGCTCTAGTGGACTGAGTTTTCCCCACACACCATTAGTTGGTGCGTGGTTTCTTGAAATCTCAGGATGGATATTTTGTAAGGGTTTTTTATTGATCGCATAGACCCCTGCTCTATTTTCTGCTTTCTAGTACTAGTGGGCCTCTTTTGCTGAATCTGATTTCATCCCTACGTATGTGCCTTCTTCTTACTTCACCATTAATATTTGTTGGGGGCTTCTATATCTTTGGGGATTATTTCTCTGGAGGCAAGCAAGGTCTCTCTTTCTCTTTAGGGGTAGCTAGTTCCTCAGGCTGGCTCGAGACGTCTAGGAAATTTTTAGGCACGTTCACCGGCTACCTCTAGTTGTGTTGCATAGGTTCAGATTTGCGATCAGTCCAGTTACCATCTCCCTAGAGCTTGTCCTTAGTTTATTGACTTGCTGGTCTATTCGTGATCCTCAGCCACTAAGGATCATAACAGTACAGCCGGCCCATAAAGTGTTAATTGCATGGCAGAAGCAGGAGAAAAGAAGCCTTGAGAATTTTTTTTTTTTTTTTGTTGCCGTGTGTCTAGCTGCTGTGGCTAGCTTCTCTCCTCCTCTTAATCTTGGTGTGGCTCTGAGTTCAGCTGCTGACATGGATGTCCAGAGCTTGGCTTCCAGTCTGGATCATCTTGCTGCTAGGGTTCAAATTATTCAGGATTTTGTTGTTCACAGTCCTATGTCAGAGCCTAGAATACCTATTCCGGAGTTGTTTTCTGGTGATAGATCTAGGTTCCTGAATTTTAAGAACAATTGTAAATTGTTTCTTTCTTTGAAACCTCGTTCCTCTGGTGATTCCGTTCAGCAAGTTAAGATTATTATTTCTTTCTTGCGCGGCGACCCTCAAGATTGGGCCTTCGCATTGGCGCCAGGGGATCCTGCATTGCTTAGTGTAGATGCATTTTTTCTAGCCCTTGGATTGCTCTATGAGGAACCTAATCTTGAGAACCAGGCTGAAAAAACGTTATTGGCCCTCTCGCAGGGGCAAGATGAAGCAGAGGTGTACTGCCAGAAATTTTGGAAATGGTCGGTGCTTACTCAGTGGAATAAGTGTGCCCTGGCTGCAAATTTCAGAGAAGGTCTTTCTGAAGCCATTAAGAATGTCATGGTGGGGTTCCCTACGCCTGCAGGTCTGAATGAGTCAATGACTCTGGCCATTAAGATTGATCGGCGTTTGCGGGAGCGCAAACCTGTGCACCATTTGGCGGTGTCTTCTGAACAGACACCTGAATCTATGCAATGTGACAGAATTCTGACCAGAAGTGAACGGCAAAATTATAGACGGCAAAATGGGTTGTGCTTTTACTGTGGTGACTCAGCTCATGTTATCTCAGCATGCTCTAAGCGCAAAAAAAAGGTTGATAAATCTGTCACCATTGGTACTTTACAGCCTAAGTTCATTTTGTCTGTTACCCTGATTTGTTCCCTGTCATCTTACCCGGTTAATGCTTTTGTAGATTCAGGTGCCGCCCTGAGTCTGATGGATTGGTCATTTGCCAGGCGCTGTGGTTTTGATTTGGAGCCTTTAAAATTCCCTATTCCACTAAGGGGAATTGATTCTACACCATTGGCTACGAATAGACCTCTGTCATGATCTCCATGGCCAGAGAACTAGCATAAGCCTCAATAGGAACAAGCTCTTGGAAGATGTAACTATACTGACCATGAACTAAACCTACCGCATCATCTAGAAGTAGCCAGGTAGCATGTCCTACTTTTTATCCCTATATGCCCAGCGCCGGCCGGAGAACTAAATAATGCTAGCAGAGGGAAATATAAGACCTGACTCAGCTCTAGAGAAATGCCCAAAAAGGAGACAGAGGCCCCCCACATATATTGGCGGTGATATGAGATGAAACAACAAACGCAGCAGGAAAATAGTTTTAGCAAATTTGAGGTCCGCTTTCTAGATAGCAGAAGACAGAAAGCATACTTTCATGGTCAGTAGAAAACCCTAACAAAACACATCCAGAAATTACTTTAGGACTCTGGCATTAACTCATAATACCAGAGTGGCAATTCCTGATCAACAAGAGCTTTCCAGACACAGTAACGAAACTGCAGCTGTGAACTGGAACCAAAATACAAAAACAAAACATGGACGAATGTCCAACTTATCTAATAGATGTCTGGGAGCAGGAACAAGCACAGAGAGGCTTCTGATAACATTGTTGACCGGCAAGCATCTAACAGAGAAGCCAGGTTATATAGCGACACCCAGATCTAATCAGAACAGGTGAACAGGGAAGATGATGTCACAAGTTCAATTCCACCAGTAGCCACCGGGGGAGCCCAGAATCCAAATTCACAACAGTACCCCCCCCTCAAGGAGGGGGCACCGAACCCTCACCAGAACCACCAGGGCGATCAGGATGGGCCCTATGAAAGGCACGAACCAGATCAGAGGCATGAACATCAGATGCAGTGACCCAAGAATTATCCTCCTGGCCGTATCCCTTCCACTTGACCAGATACTGGAGTCTCCGTCTGGAAACACGGGAGTCTAGGATTTTTTCCACAACGTACTCCAACTCACCCTCAACCAACACCGGAGCAGGAGGCTCAACGGAAGGCACAACCGGTGCCTCATACCTGCGCAATAACGACCGATGAAAAACGTTATGAATAGAAAAGGATGCAGGGAGGTCCAAACGGAAGGAAACAGGGTTAAGAATGTCCAATATTTTATACGGACCGATGAACCGAGGCTTAAACTTAGGAGATGAGACCCTCATAGGGACAAAACGAGAAGACAACCACACCAAATCTCCAACACAAAGCCGAGGACCAAAACGACGGTGACGGTTGGCAAAAAGCTGAGTCTTCTCCTGGGACAACTTTAAATTGTCCATCACCTGCCCCCAGATATGATGCAATCTCTCCACCACCGCATCCACTCCAGGACAATCCGAGGATTCCATCTGACCGGAGGAAAATCGAGGGTGGAACCCCGAATTACAGAAAAACGGGGACACCAAAGTGGCAGAGCTGGCCCGATTATTGAGGGCGAACTCCGCCAATGGCAAAAAAGCAACCCAATCATCCTGGTCAGCAGACACAAAACACCTCAGATATGTCTCCAGGGTCTGATTAGTCCGCTCGGTCTGGCCATTAGTCTGAGGGTGAAAAGCAGACGAAAAAGACAAATCTATGCCCATCCTAGCACAGAATGCCCGCCAAAATCTAGACACAAATTGGGTTCCTCTGTCAGAAACGATATTCTCAGGAATACCATGCAAACGAACAACATTTTGAAAAAACAGGGGCACCAACTCGGAAGAAGAAGGCAATTTGGGCAGGGGAACCAAATGGACCATCTTAGAAAAACGGTCACACACCACCCAGATGACAGACATCTTCTGAGAAACAGGCAGATCTGAAATAAAATCCATCGAGATGTGTGTCCAAGGCCTCTTAGGAATAGGCAAGGGCAACAATAATCCACTAGCCCGAGAACAACAAGGCTTGGCCCGAGCACAAACGTCACAAGACTGCACAAAGCCTCGCACATCTCGTGACAGGGAAGGCCACCAGAAGGATCTTGCCACCAAATCCCTGGTACCAAAAATTCCAGGATGACCTGCCAATGCAGAAGAATGTACCTCAGAGATGACTCTACTGGTCCAATCATCAGGAACAAACAACCTATCAGGCGGACAACGATCCGGTCTATCCGCCTGAAACTCCTGCAAGGCCCGCCGCAGGTCTGGAGAAACGGCTGACAAGATAACTCCCTCCTTAAGAATACCTGTGGGGTCAGAGTTGCCGGGTGAATCAGGCTCAAAACTCCTAGAAAGGGCATCCGCCTTAACATTCTTAGAACCCGGTAGGTACGATACCACAAAATTAAACCGAGAGAAAAATAATGACCAGCGCGCCTGTCTAGGATTCAGGCGCCTGGCGGTCTCAAGATAGATCAAATTTTTGTGGTCAGTCAATACCACCACCTGATGTCTGGCCCCCTCGAGCCAATGGCGCCACTCCTCAAACGCCCACTTCATGGCCAAAAGCTCCCGATTCCCAACATCATAATTCCGCTCAGCGGGCGAAAATTTACGGGAAAAGAAGGCACAAGGCCTCATCACGGCGCAGTCAGAACTTTTCTGCGACAACACTGCCCCAGCCCCGATCTCAGAAGCGTCGACCTCAACCTGAAAAGGAAGAGTCACATCCGGCTGACGCAACACAGGGGCAGAAGAAAAACGGCGCTTAAGCTCCTGAAAGGCCTCCACAGCATCAGGGGACCAATTAGCAACATCAGCACCCTGTCTAGTCAAATCGGTCAATGGCTTAACGACATCCGAAAAACCAGAAATAAATCGACGATAAAAGTTGGCAAAGCCCAAAAATTTCTGAAGACTTTTAAGAGAAGAGGGCTGCGTCCAATCACAAATAGCTTGAACCTTGACAGGATCCATCTCAATGGAAGAGGGAGAAAAAATATATCCCAAAAAGGAAATTCTCTGAACCCCAAAAACGCACTTAGAACCCTTGACACACAGAGAATTAGACCGCAAAACCTGAAAAACCCTCTTAACTTGCCGGACATGAGAGTCCCAATCATCCGAAAAAATCAGAATATCATCCAGATACACTATCATAAATTTATCCAAAAAATCGCGGAAAATATCATGCATAAAGGACTGGAAGACTGAAGGGGCATTAGAAAGACCAAAAGGCATCACCAAATACTCAAAGTGGCCCTCGGGCGTATTAAATGCGGTTTTCCACTCATCCCCCTGCCTGATCCGCACCAAATTATACGCCCCACGGAGATCAATCTTAGAGAACCACTTGGCCCCCCTTATGCGAGCAAACAAATCAGTCAGCAACGGCAATGGGTATTGATATTTAACCGTGATTTTATTCAAAAGCCGATAATCAATACATGGTCTCAAAGAGCCGTCTTTTTTTGACACAAAGAAAAAACCGGCTCCTAAGGGAGATGACGATGGACGAATATGTCCCTTTTCCAAGGACTCCTTTATATATTCTCGCATAGCAGTATGTTCAGGCACAGACAGATTAAATAAACGACCCTTTGGGTATTTACTACCCGGAATTAAATCTATAGCACAATCGCACTCACGGTGCGGAGGTAGTGAACCCAGCTTGGGTTCTTCAAAGACGTCACGATAATCAGACAGGAACTCAGGGATTTCAGAGGGAATAGATGATGAAATGGACACCAAAGGTACGTCCCCATGAGTCCCCTTACATCCCCAGCTCAACACAGACATAGCTCTCCAGTCAAGGACTGGGTTGTGAGACTGCAGCCATGGCAATCCCAGCACCAAATCATCATGTAGATTATACAGCACCAGAAAACGAATAGTCTCCTGGTGATCCGGATTAATACACATAGTCACTTGTGTCCAGTATTGTGGTTTATTATTAGCCAATGGGGTGGAGTCAATCCCCTTCAGAGGAATAAGAGTCTCCAAAGGCTCTAAATCATACCCACAATGAATGGCAAAGGACCAATCCATAAGACTCAAAGCGGCGCCAGAGTCGATATAGGCGTCCGTAGTAATAGATGACAAAGAGCAAATCAGGGTCACAGACAAAATAAATTTAGACTGTAAAGTGCCAATGGGAACGGATTTATCAAGCTTTTTAGTACGCTTAAAGCATGCTGATATAACATGAGTAGAATCCCCACAATAGAAACACAACCCATTTTTCCGTCTAAAATTCTGCCGCTCGCTTCTGGACAGAATTCTATCACACTGCATGTTTTCTGGCGTCTTCTCAGTGGACACCGCCAGATGGTGCACTGGTTTGCGCTCCCGCAGACGCCTATCGATCTGAATGGCCATTGTCATGGACTCATTCAGACTTGCAGGCACAGGGAACCCCACCATAACATCCTTAATGGCATCAGAAAGACCCTCTCTGAAAGTAGCCGCCAAGGCACACTCATTCCACTGAGTAAGCACCGACCATTTACGGAATTTTTGGCAGTAAATTTCAGCTTCATCTTGCCCCTGCGATAGGGACATCAAAGTTTTTTCTGCCTGAAGTTCCAAATGAGGTTCCTCATACAGCAAGCCCAAGGCCAGAAAAAACGCATCCACATTGCGCAACGCAGGATCCCCTGGTGCCAATGCAAAAGCCCAATCTTGAGGGTCGCCGCGGAGCAAGGAAATCACAATCCCAACCTGCTGTGCAGGGTCTCCAGCAGAACGAGATTTCAGGGACAAAAATAACTTACAATTATTTCTAAAATTCTGAAAGCTAGATCTATTCCCTGAGAAGAATTCCGGCAAAGGAATTCTCGGCTCTGATACCGGAGCATGAACAACAAAATCCTGCAAACTTTGCACTTTCGTGGCGAGATTATTCAAACCTGCAGTTACACTCTGTAGATCCATTATAGACAGGTGAACATAGAGCCATTCAAAGATTAGAAGGAGAGAGAAAAAAAAGAAAGACTGCAGCATAGACAGACTGGCAAGTGATCCAATTAAGAGCACACTAACTACTAGAGAAAAAAAAAAAAGCAGACTTCTTATTTCTCTCCTTTCTCAGCCAAGGATTTTAACCCTTTAGTGGGCCGGTCAAACTGTCATGATCTCCATGGCCAGAGAACTAGCATAAGCCTCAATAGGAACAAGCTCTTGGAAGATGTAACTATACTGACCATGAACTAAACCTACCGCATCATCTAGAAGTAGCCAGGTAGCATGTCCTACTTTTTATCCCTATATGCCCAGCGCCGGCCGGAGAACTAAATAATGCTAGCAGAGGGAAATATAAGACCTGACTCACCTCTAGAGAAATGCCCAAAAAGGAGACAGAGGCCCCCCACATATATTGGCGGTGATATGAGATGAAACAACAAACGCAGCAGGAAAATAGTTTTAGCAAATTTGAGGTCCGCTTTCTAGATAGCAGAAGACAGAAAGCATACTTTCATGGTCAGTAGAAAACCCTAACAAAACACATCCAGAAATTACTTTAGGACTCTGGCATTAACTCATAATACCAGAGTGGCAATTCCTGATCAACAAGAGCTTTCCAGACACAGTAACGAAACTGCAGCTGTGAACTGGAACCAAAATACAAAAACAAAACATGGACGAATGTCCAACTTATCTAATAGATGTCTGGGAGCAGGAACAAGCACAGAGAGGCTTCTGATAACATTGTTGACCGGCAAGCATCTAACAGAGAAGCCAGGTTATATAGCGACACCCAGATCTAATCAGAACAGGTGAACAGGGAAGATGATGTCACAAGTTCAATTCCACCAGTAGCCACCGGGGGAGCCCAGAATCCAAATTCACAACAGACCTCAGTACTGGACACAAGTGACCATGTGCATGACTCCTGTTCATCAGGAGGTGATTCGCTTTCTTGTACTGCATAATTTGCATGATGTCATCATGTTGGGTCTACCATGGTTGCAGACTCATAATCCAGTCCTGGATTGGAAAGCTATGTCGGTGTCAAGTTGGGGTTGTCAGGGAATTCATGGTGACGCTCCTGTGGTGTCAATTGCTTCGTCCACTTCTTCTGAAGTCCCTACGTTTTTGTCAGACTACCAGGATGTATTTGAGGAGCCCAAACTCAATTCTCTACCTCCTCATAGGGACTGTGATTGTGCTATAAATTTGATTCCTGGTAGTAAGTTTCCTAAGGGATGACTTTTCAATTTATCTGTGCCGGAGCATGCTGCCATGCGGAGTTATATAAAGGAGTCTTTAGAGAAGGGACATATTCGCCCGTCCTCATCCCCTCTTGGTGCAGGATTCTTTTTTGTGGCTAAAAAGGATGGTTCCCTGAGACCCTGTATTGATTATCGCCTTTTGAATAAAATCACGGTCAAATTTCAGTATCCTTTGCCATTGTTAACTGATTTGTTTGCTCACATTAGGGGGTCTAGTTGGTTCACCAAGACAGATCTTCGTGGTGCGTATAACCTTGTGCGTATAAAACAGGGTGATGAATGGAAAACTGCATTTAATATGCCTGAAGGCCATTTTGAGTACTTGGTGATGCCTTTTGGACTTTCTAATGCTCCTTCAGTCTTTCAGTCCTTTATGCATGACATCTTCCGTGAATATCTGGATAAGTTTATGATTGTGTATCTGGATGATATTCTGTTTTTTTCGGATGATTGGGAGTCTCATGTTAAGCAGGTCAGGATGGTCTTTCAGGTCCTGCGTGACAATGCTTTATTTGTGAAGGGCTCAAAATGTCTTTTTGCAGTCCAGAAGATTTCTTTTTTGGGTTTCATTTTTTCTCCTTCTACTATTGAGATGGACCCAGTCAAGGTTCAGGCTATTCATGACTGGACGCAGCCTACATCTGTTAAGAGTCTTCAGAAGTTCTTGGGTTTTGCTAATTTTTACCGTCGCTTCATAGCTAATTTTTCTGGCGTTGTTAAGCCTTTGACGGATTTGACCAAGAAGGGTTCTGATGTGACT
This sequence comes from Ranitomeya variabilis, assembly GCF_051348905.1. Taxonomy (NCBI): domain Eukaryota; kingdom Metazoa; phylum Chordata; class Amphibia; order Anura; family Dendrobatidae; genus Ranitomeya; species Ranitomeya variabilis. The sequence goes on along the minus strand of NC_135237.1, from coordinate 108,179,196 downwards.
AATTGGTCTTCTGCGGCTGTGGAGGCTTTTCGGGAGCTGAAGCGTCGGTTTTCTTCGGCTCCGGTCTTATGTCAGCCAGATGTCTCACTTCCCTTCCAGGTGGAGGTTGATGCTTCCGAGATTGGAGCGGGGGCTGTTTTATCGCAGAGAAGCCCCGATGGTTCTGTGATGAAGCCATGTGCTTTCTTTTCAAGAAAGTTTTTGCCTGCCGAATGGAATTATGATGTCAGTAATCGGGAGCTGTTGGCTATGAAGTGGGCATTTGAGGAGTGGCGACATTGGCTCGAGGGAGCTAAACATCGTGTGGTGGTCTTGACTGATCAGAAGAATTTGATTTATCTCGAGTCGGCCAAGTGGCTGAATCCCAGACAGGCTCGTTGGTCGTTGTTTTTCTCTCATTTTGATTTCATGGTCTCGTACCTGCCGGGTTCGAAGAATGTGAAGGCTGATGCTCTTTCTAGGAGTTTTGTGCCTGACTCTCCTGGAGATTCAGAGCCGGCTGGTATCCTTAGAGAAGGGGTGATTTTGTCTGCCATCTCCCCAGATTTGCAACGTGTGCTGCAAGAGTTTCAGGCGGATAGACCTGACCGCTGTCCACCGGAGAGACTGTTTGTCCCGGATAAATGGACCAAAAGAGTCATCTCCGAGGTTCATTCTTCGGTGTTGGCGGGCCATCCTGGAATATTTGGTACCAGAGACTTGGTGGCCAGGTCTTTTTGGTGACCTTCCTTGTCGCGGGATGTGCGTTCCTTTGTGCAGTCTTGTGGAATTTGTGCTCGGGCGAAGCCTTGCTGTTCTCGTGCCAGTGGTTTGCTGTTACCTTTGCCTGTCCCGAAGAGGCCTTGGACGCACATTTCCATGGATTTTATTTCAGATCTCCCTGTCTCTCAGAGAATGTCTGTCATCTGGGTGGTGTGTGATCGTTTTTCTAAGATGGTCCATTTGGTGCCCTTGCCTAAGTTGCCTTCCTCCTCCAAGTTGGTTATACTGTTTTTTCAAAATGTGGTTTGTTTGCACGGGATTCCTGAGAACATTGTTTCTGATAGAGGATCCCAATTTGTGTCTAGATTTTGGCGGACCTTTTGTGCTAAGTTGGGCATTGAATTGTCTTTTTCGTCGGCCTTCCATCCTCAGACGAATGGCCAAACCGAGCGAACTAATCAGACCTTGGAGACTTATTTAAGATGTTTTGTTTCTGCTGACCAGGACGACTGGGTTACTTTTTTGCCGTTGGCCAAGTTTGCCCTTAATAATCGGGCTAGTTCTGCTACTTTGGTTTCTCCTTTTTTTGTAATTCGGGGTTTCATCCTCGTTTTTCCTCGGGTCAGGTGGAGCCTTCTGACTGTCCTGGAGTGGATGTTGTGGTGGATAGGTTGCATCAGATTTGGAATCATGTGGTGGACAATTTGAAGTTGTCACAAGAGAAGGCTCAGCTCTTTGCCAACCGCCGTCGCTGTGTGGGTCCCCGACTTCGCGTTGGGGACTTGGTGTGGTTGTCTTCTCGCTTTGTTCCTATGAAGGTCTCCTCTCCTAAGTTCAAGCCTCGGTTTATCGGTCCTTATAAGATTCTGGAAGTCCTTGGCCCTGTGTCATTCCGTCTGGACCTCCCGGCATCATTTGCTATTCATAATGTGTTCCATCGCTCGTTGTTGCGGAGGTATGTGGTACCTGTGGTTCCTCCGGTTGAGCCTCCTGCCCCGGTGCTGGTTGAGGGAGAATTGGAATACATGGTGGAGAAGATCTTGGATTCTCGTGTTTCTAGACGGAGGCTCCAGTATTTGGTCAAGTGGAAGGGCTATGGTCAGGAGGATAATTCTTGGGTTGTCGCCTCTGATGTTCATGCGGCCGATTTGGTTCGTGCCTTCCATGTGGCTCATCCTGATCGCCCTGGGGGTTTTCATGAGGGTTCGGTGACCCCTCCTTAAGGGGGGGGTACTGTTGTGAACTCTGTTTTCGGGCTCCCTCTTGTGGTCACTGGTGGTATGGTGTGACTTTTGCTTTGGGCTCCCCCTGGTGGCTTTGTTTGTTATCCTGCTGGTCTCTGGCTATCAGCTGGTTCGTTATCCTCTGGGAGGTTCCTATTTAGCTCTGTTTTACTGCCACTTGTTGCCGGCTGTCGATGTAATCAGTGCTACTCAGATTCCTTCTGACTACCTTGCTCCCAGTCCATCCAGGACAAGCTAAGTTTTGTTTGCTCATTTTTTGATCAGCAGTGTTTATCATGTTGTCTTGTCCAGCTTGCTAAAATGTGATTCCCTCGGTTGCTGGATGCTCTAGTGGACTGAGTTTCTCCCCACACACCATTAGTTGGTGCGTGGGTTCTTGAAATCTCAGGATGGATATTTTGTAAGGGTTTTTTATTGATCACATAGACCCCTGCTCTATTTTCTGCTTTCTAGTACTAGTGGGCCTCTTTTGCTGAATCTGATTTCACGCCTACATATGTGCCTTCTTCTTACTTCACCGTTAATATTTGTTGGGGGCTTCTATATCTTTGGGGATTATTTCTCTGGAGGCAAGCAAGGTCTCTCTTTCTCTTTAGGGGTAGCTAGTTCCTCAGGCTGGCTCGAGACGTCTAGGAAATTTTTAGGCACGTTCACCAGCTACCTCTAGTTGTGTTGCATAGGTTCAGATTTGCGATCAGTCCAGTTACCATCTCCCTAGAGCTTGTCCTTAGTTTATTCACTTGCTGGTCTATTCGTGATCCTCAGCCACTAAGGATCATAACACATAGCCAGCTGAGTCCAATACTGAGGTTTATTCTTGGCCAACGGTGTAGCATCAATACCCCTCAAGGGAATAGGACTCTGCAAAGGCTGCAAAGAAAAGCCACAGCGCCTGGCAAAATCTAAGTCCATTAAATTCAGGGCAGCGCCTGAATCCACAAATGCCATGACAGAGAAAGATGACAATGAGCAAATCAGGGTCACAGACAGGAGAAACTTAGGCTGTACAGTACTAATGGTAACAGATCTAGCGACCCTCTATTCCGCTCTAGTCAGAATCCTATCACATTGCATAGGCTCAGGATTCTGTTCAGAGGACGCTGCCATATGGTGCACCACTTTGCGCTCGCGCAGGCGCCGATCAATCTGAATGGCTAGGGACATAGATTCGCTCAAACCAACAGGCGTGGGGAACCCCACCATAACATCTTTAAGGGCTTCTGAAAGACCCTTTCTGAAAATTGCTGCCAGAGCATCCTCATTCCATTTAGTGAGCACAGACCATTTTCTAAATTTCTGGCAGTACAATTCTGCCGCTTCCTGACCCTGACACAGGGCCAAAAGTGTTTTCTCAGCATGCTCTACAGAGTTAGGTTCGTCATACAATAATCCGAGTGATTGAAAAAATGCATCTACGTTAAGCAATGCCGGATCCCCTGACTCAAGGGAGAATGCCCAGTCCTGAGGGTCACCACGCAGCAGAGAAATAACTATTTTAAATTGCTGAGTGGGGTCACCAGAGGAACGGGGTTTCAGAGCAAAAAACAATTTACAGTTATTTTTAAAGTTCAAAAACTTAGATCTATCCCCGTAAAACAAATCTGGAGCAGGAATTCTAGGCTTTAAGGCTGGAGTCTGAACAACATAATCTTGGATACTCTGAACTCTTGCAGCAAGCTGATCCACACAAGAAAACAAACCCTGAACATCCATGTCTGCACCCAAACCCACCCAGAGATTAAGAGGAAGGAAAAAGACAAAACAGACTAAAGAAAAAAAAAATGGCTCAGAACTCTTTTTCTTTTCCGTCTTTTGAGATGCATTCAACTCATTCTTGGCCAGTTGCACTGTTATGGACTGGTAATTTAGGAGCGACATGCGACTAGCTCTGGGCAGGTGGTAACTATACAGACCGCAGTCCCTGATCTTAACACAACACTAGCAGTAGCCGTGGAATGTTCCTGTCACTCCCTGGACATCTCGTCACAGCCGGAGAACTAGCTACCCCTTAAGGTAGAAACAGGAAAGCTATCTTGCCTCAGAGAAAATCCCCAAAGGATAGGACAGCCCCCCACAAATATTGGCTGTGAGAGGAGAAGGAAATGACATACGTAGTATGAAACAAGATTTTAGCAAAGGAGGCCAATTCTAGCTAGATATACAGTAAGGAAAGAAACACTGTGCGGTCAGTAATAAAAACTAGAAAAAGTCCACCGCAGAGATATGCAAAAATCTCCACACCTGACTAAAGGTGTGGAGGGCAAAATCTGCAGCCCAGAGCTTCCAGCTTAGCTAAATAGATACATACTGATAAGCTGGACAAATGAACAAAACATAAATGTGCTGAACAATAAGTCCACAACAAGTGGACTGCAAAAGGACAAGCAAGGACTTAACTTTGCTGAACGGGTCAGAGTGTCAGGGAAATACAAGAGCCGTGCCTCCAGGCAAGAACAATTGGCAACTGGCATTGATTGAGGGATAAAGCCAGACTAAAATAGCCGAGCAGAAAGAAGATCAGTGGAAGCAGCTGTGGAAGTGGAAGTGCTGTTTGCACAGAGCCAAACACCTCGCCAATGTGTTAGTGGGGTTCAGTAATGCCTGCTGCTCCCCTGCTGTGTATCCGGCAACGTGTCATGCGACCGCCACGCTGGCACACTAACAGACATTTACATGCCTCCAGTGCAGGCTTCGGCCTACACTGTTATGGACTGGTAATTTAGGAGCGACATGCGACTAGCTCTGAGCAGGTGGTAACTATACAGACTGCAGTCCCTGATCTTAACACAACACTAGCAGTAGCCGTGGAATGTTCCTGTCACTCCCTAGACATCTCGTCACAGCCGGAGAACTAGCTACCCCTAAAGGTAGAAGCAGGAAAGCTCTCTTGCCTCAGAGAAAATCCCCAAAGGATAGGACAGCCCCCCACAAATATTGGCTGTGAGAGGAGAAGGAAATGACATACATAGTATGAAACAAGATTTAGCAAAGAAGGCCAATTCTAGCTAGATAGACAGTAAGGAAAGAAACACTGTGTGGTCAGTAATAAAAACTAGAAAAAGTCCACCGCAGAGATATGCAAAAATCTCCACACCTGACTAAAGGTGTGGAGGGCAAAATCTGCAGCCCAGAGCTTCCAGCTTAGCTAAATAGATACATACTGATAAGCTGGACAAATGAACAAAACATAAATGTGCTGAACAATAAGTCCACAACAAGTGGACTGCAAAAGGACAAGCAAGGACTTAACTTTGCTGAATGGGTCAGAGTGTCAGGGAAATCCAAGAGCCGTGCCTCCAGGCAAGAACATTTGGCAACTGGCATTGATTGAGGGATAAAGCCAGACTAAAATAGCCGAGCAGAAAGAAGATCAGTGGAAGCAGCTGCTGATACTAAATCCAAGAAGCAGCTATACCACTCAAAACCACAGGAGGGAGCCCAAGAGCAGAATTCACAGAAGTGCTACTTACAACCACCGGAGGGAGCTCAAGAGCGGAATTCACAACAGTACCCCCCCCTTGAGGAGGGGTCACCGAACCCTCACCAGAGCCCCCAGGCCGATCAGGACGAGCCAAGTGAAAAGCACAAACCAAATCGGCGGCATGGACATCGGAGGCAACCACCCAAGAATTATCCTCCTGGCCATAACCCTTCCACTTGACAAGATACTGAAGCCTCCGCCTCGAAAAACGAGAATCCAAAATTTTTTCAACCACATATTCCAATTCCCCCTCAACCAACACCGGGGCAGGAGGATCAACAGAGGGAACCACAGGTACCACATATCTCCGCAACAACGATCTATGGAAAACATTGTGGATGGCAAAAGAGGCTGGAAGGGCCAAACGAAAAGATACTGGATTGATAATCTCAGAAATCTTATAAGGACCAATAAACCGATGCTTGAACTTAGGGGAAGAAACCTTCATAGGAACATGACGAGAAGATAACCAGACTAAATCCCCCACACGAAGCCGAGGACCAACACACCGACGGCGGTTAGCAAAACGCTGAGCCTTTTCCTGAGACAACGTCAAATTGTCTACCACATGAGTCCAAATCTGCTGTAACCTGTCCATCACGGAATCAACACCAGGACAATCAGAAGGCTCAACCTGCCCTGGAGAAAAACGAGGATGGAAACCAAAATTACAAAAAAAAGGCGAAACCAAAGTAGCCGAACTGGCCCGATTATTAAGGGCAAACTCGGCCAATGGCAAGATAGCCACCCAATCATCCTGATCAGCAGACACAAAGCATCTCAAATAGGCTTCCAAGGTTTGATTAGTTCGCTCAGTTTGGCCATTTGTCTGAGGATGGAACGCCGAAGAAAAAGACAAATTAATGCCCATCCTAGCACAAAAGGAATGCCAAAACCTGGAGACAAACTGGGAACCTCTGTCAGACACAATATTCTCCGGAATGCCATGCAAACGAACCACATGCTGAAAAAACAATGGAACCAAATCAGAGGAGGAAGGCAATTTAGGCAAAGGTACCAAATGGACCATTTTAGAGAACCGGTCACAAACCACGCAGATAACAGACATCCTCTGAGACACAGGAAGATCCGAAATAAAGTCCATGGAAATATGCGTCCAGGGCCTCTCAGGGACAGGCAAAGGCAAAAGCAACCCACTAGCGCGGGGACAGCAAGGCTTAGCCCGGGCACAGGTCCCACAGGACTGCACAAAAGAACGCACATCCCGCGACAAGGAAGGCCACCAAAAGGACCTAGCAACCAAATCCCTGGTAGCAAAAATCCCAGGATGACCGGCCAACACAGAACAATGGACCTCAGGAATTACCTTACTTGTCCATCTATCAGGAACAAACAGCTTCCCTACAGGACAGCGGTCAGGTTTATCAGCCTGAAATTCCTGAAGCACCCGCCGTAAATCAGGGGAGATGGCAGAAAGAATCACCCCTTCTTTAAGAATGCCAACCGGCTCAAGAACTCCAGGAGAATTAGGCAAAAAACTCCTAGAGAGGGCATCCGCCTTAACATTCTTAGATCCCAGAAGATACGAGGCCACAAAATCGAAACGGGAGAAAAACAGGGACCATCGAGCCTGTCATGAATCCCAATGGCTAGGGATAGCAAGGGACAAGCAAAGTCATACAAAATAACGGACGAGCTCTAGGGTGATGGAACCTGGGCTGACCGCTGCCCTACGCCTGACAAACGCAACTAGAGATAGCCAGGGAGCGTGCCTACGTTGGTTCTAGACGCCACGCACCAGCCTAAGAGCTAACTAGTACTGCAGAGAAAATAAAGACCTCACTTGCCTCCAGAGGAATGAACCCCAATAGGTATAGTTGCCCCCCACATGTATTGACGGTGAAAATGAGAGGAAGGCACACACATAGAGATGATATATATAGGTTCAGCAAATTGAGGCCCGCTGTAAACTAGAAAGCAGAACGATACAAAAGGGGTCTGAGCGGTCAGCAAAAAACCCTAATCAAAAAACCATCCTGAGATTACAAGAACCCATGTGCCAACTCATGGCACATGGGGAGAACCTCAGTCCACTAGAGCTACCAGCTAGCATAGAGACATAATAAGCAAGCTGGACAAAAAAACCAAACAACTGAAAATCAGCACTTAGCTTATCCTGAAAGATCTGGGAGCAGGTAGGCAGGAACCAAACAGAGCACATCTGAATACATTGATAGCCGGCAAGGGAATGACAGAAAGGCCAGGTAAAATAGGAAACACCCAGCCTCTGATGGACAGGTGGAAACCAAAGGCCGCAACCCACCAACGTCACCCAGTACCAGCAGTAACCACCAGAGGGAGCCCACAAACAGAATCCACAACAGTACCCCCCCTTGAGGAGGGGTCACCGAACCCTCACGAGAACCCCCAGGGCGATCAGGATGAGCTCTATGGAAGGCGCGGACCAAATCAGTCGCATGAACATCGGAGGCGACCACCCAGGAATTATCCTCCTGACCATAACCCTTCCACTTAACCAAATACTGTAGTTTGCGTCTGGAAACACGAGAATCCAAGATCTTCTCAACAACATATTCCAATTCTCCCTCCACCAGCACCGGAGCAGGAGGCTCAACCGAAGGAACAACGGGCACCTCATACCTCCGCAACAACGACCGATGGAACACATTATGAATAGCAAACGATGCTGGGAGATCCAAACGAAAAGATACAGGGTTAAGAATCTCCGAGATCCTATCAGGACCGATGAACCGAGGCTTGAACTTAGGAGAAGAGACCTTCATAGGGACAAAACGAGAAGACAACCACACCAAATCCCCAACAAGAAGTCGGGGACCCACGCGGCGACGGCGATTAGCAAACTGCTGAGTCTTCTCCTGAGATAACTTCAAATTGTCCACCACCTGATTCCAAATCTGATGTAGCCTGTCCACCACCACGTCCACTCCAGGACAATCCGAAGACTCCACCTGACCAGAGGAAAAACGAGGATGAAACCCCGAATTACAAAAAAAAGGAGAGACCAACGTGGCAGAACTAGCCCGATTATTAAGAGCAAATTCGGCCAGTGGCAAAAAAGCAACCCAGTCATCTTGATCAGCAGAAACAAAACACCTCAAATAAGTTTCCAAGGTCTGATTAGTTCGCTCCGTCTGGCCATTCGTCTGAGGATGGAATGCAGACGAGAAAGACAAATCAATGCCCATCTTGGCACAAAACGTCCGCCAAAATCTAGACACAAACTGGGATCCCCTGTCAGAAACGATATTCTCTGGAATCCCATGCAAACGAACCACGTTCTGAAAAAATAAAGGGACCAACTCAGAGGAGGAAGGCAACTTAGGCAAGGGCACCAAATGAACCATCTTAGAAAAGCGGTCACACACAACCCAGATAACGGACATTTTCTGTGAAACCGGGAGATCAGAAATAAAATCCATGGAAATGTGCGTCCAAGGCCTCTTCGGGATGGGCAAGGATAACAACAACCCACTGGCCCGAGAACAGCAAGGCTTAGCTCGAGCACACACTTCACAAGACTGCACAAAGGTACGCACATCCCTAGACAAGGAAGGCCACCAAAAGGACCTGGCCACCAAGTCTCTAGTACCAAATATTCCAGGATGACCAGCCAACACAGAAGAATGGACCTCGGAGATGACTCTACTGGTCCAATCATCCGGAACAAACAGTCTTTCTGGTGGACAACGATCCGGTTTATCCACCTGAAACTCCTGCAATGCACGTCGCAAGTCTGGGGATACGGCGGACAATATCACCCCATCCCTAAGGATACCAGTAGGCCCAGAGTCTCCAGGAGAGTCAGGCACAAAACTCCTGGAAAGAGCATCTGCCTTCACATTCTTTGAACCTGGCAGGTATGAAACCACGAAATTGAAACGAGAAAAAAACAATGACCAACGAGCCTGTCTAGGATTCAAACGCCTGGCCGACTCAAGGTAAATGAGATTCTTGTGATCAGTCAAGACCACCACACGATGTTTAGCACCCTCAAGCCAATGACGCCACTCCTCAAATGCCCACTTCATGGCCAAAAGCTCCCGATTACCCACATCATAATTGCGCTCGGCGGGTGAGAATTTTCTAGAGAAGAATGCACATGGCTTCATCACCGAGCCATTAGAACTTCTCTGTGACAAAACCGCCCCCGCTCCAATCTCGGAAGCATCAACCTCAACCTGAAAAGGAAGTGAAACATCTGGTTGACACAACAGAGGAGCAGAAGAAAACCGGCGCTTAAGTTCCTGAAAGGCCTCCACGGCCGCAGGAGACCAATCAGCAACATCAGCACCCTTTTTAGTCAAATCAGTCAAAGGTTTAACAATACTGGAAAAATTAGCAATGAACCGACGATAAAAATTAGCAAACCCCAAGAACTTCTGAAGGCTCTTAACAGATGTAGGTTGTGTCCAGTCACAAATCGCCTGAACCTTGACGAGATCCATCTCAATAGTAGAAGGAGAAAAAATGTACCCCAAAAAAGAAATCTTCTGGACTCCGAAGAGACACTTTGAGCCCTTCACAAACAGAGAATTGGCCCGCAGAACCTGAAACACCTTCCTGACCTGTAGAACATGAGACTCCCAGTCATCAGAAAACACCAAAATATCATCCAAATACACAATCATAAACTTATCCAGATATTCACGGAAAATATTGTGCATAAAGGACTGAAAGACTGACGGAGCATTGGAGAGTCCAAAAGGCATTACCAAATACTCAAAATGGCCCTCAGGCGTATTAAATGCGGTTTTCCACTCATCACCCTGTTTTATCTACACCAGATTATACGCACCGCAAAGATCTATCTTAGTGAACCATCTAGCCCCCTTAATGCGAGCAAACAAATCAGTCAATAATGGCAATGGATACTGATATTTGACTGTAATCTTATTCAGAAGGCGATAATCTATACAAGGCCTCAGGGAACCGTCCTTTTTTGCCACGAAAAAAAAACCTGCTCCCAGAGGGGACGAAGATGGACGAATATGTCCCTTTTCCAAGGACTCCTTAATATAATTCCGCATAGCAGTATGCTCTGGCAGTGACAGATTAAATAAACGACCCTTAGGGAACTTACTGCCAGGAATCAATTCTATATCACAGTCACACTCTCTATGAGGAGGGAGCGAATTGAGCTTAGGCTCCTCAAAAACATCCCTATAGTCAGACAAAAACGCAGGGACCTCAGAAGGAGTAGATGAAGCGATTGAAATCGGAGGTGCATCATCATGAACCCCCTGACATCCCCAGCTTAGCACAGACATTGTTTTCCAGTCCAGGACAGGATTATGAGTTTGTAACCATGGCAGACCCAGCACTAGTACATCATGTAAATTATACAGTACAAGGAAGCTAATCACCTCCTGATGAACGGGAGTCATGCGCATGGTCACTTGTGTCCAATACTGCGGTTTATTCATAGCCAATGGTGTAGAGTCAATTCCCTTCAGAGGAATAGGAACTTCCAGAGGCTCCAGACTAAAACCGCAGCGTTTAGCAAATGACCAATCCATAAGACTCAGGGCAGCGCCCGAATCCACATAGGCATCGACGGAAATGGAAGACAGTGAAAAAATCAGAGTCACAGACAAAATGAACTTAGGCTGCTGAGTACCAATGGCAAAAGATTTATCAGGCTTTTTTGTGCGTTTAGAGCATGCTGATATAACATGAGCTGAATCACCACAATAAAAACATAATCCATTTTTCCGCCTATAATTTTGCCGTTCACTTCTGGACTGAATTCTATCACATTGCATAGTCTCAGGTGCCTGTTCAGAAGACACCGCCAACTGGTGCACGGGTTTGTGCTCCCGTAAACGCCGATCAATCTGAATGGCCATAGCCATAGACTTATTCAGACCTGTAGGCGTAGGGAACCCCACCATAATATCCTTAATGGCCTCAGAAAGACCATTTCTGAAGTTTGCAGCCAGGGCGCACTCATTCCACTGAGTAAGCACCGACCATTTCCGAAATTTTTGACAATATATTTCCGCTTCATCATGCCCCTGAGAGAGGGCCAACAAAGCCTTTTCAGCCTGAATCTCCAGGTTAGGTTCCTCATAGAGCAATCCCAATGCCAGAAAAAACGCATCCACACTGAGCAATGCAGGATCCCCTGGTGCCAATGCAAATGCCCAATTCTGAGGGTCGCCCCGCAGGAAAGATATTGCAATCTTGACCTGTTGAGCAGGGTCTCCAGAGGAGCGAGATTTTAAAGAAAGAAACAATTTACAATTGTTCCTGAAATTCAGGAAGGTAGATCTATCTCCAGCAAAGAACTCTGGAATAGGAATTCTAGGTTCAGACATGGGAGTGTGAACAACAAAATCCTGTATGTTTTGAACTTTTGCCGCGAGATTACTCAGGCTGGAAGCCAAACTCTGGACATCCATGTTAAACAGCTAAGATCAGAGCCATTCAAGGGTTAAGAGGAGGTAAGAAGCAGCTAGACAGCAATTAAGGGCTAGGCAGCAAAACTCTGAAGGGAAAAAAAAAAAAAAAATTTCCCTTAAACACTTCTTTTTCTCCTGCTTCAGCCCAAACAATTAACACTTTGTGGTCCGGCTATACTGTCATGAATCCCAATGGCTAGGGATAGCAAGGGACAAGCAAAGTCATACAAAATAACGGACGAGCTCTAGGGTGATGGAACTTGGGCTGACCGCTACCCTACGCCTGACAAACGCAACTAGAGATAGCCAGGGAGCGTGCCTACGTTGGTTCTAGACGCCACGCACCAGCCTAAGAGCTAACTAGTACTGCAGAGAAAATAAAGACCTCACTTGCCTCCAGAGGAATGAACCCCAAAAGGTATAGTTGCCCCCCACATGTATTGACGGTGAAAATGAGAGGAAGGCACACACATAGAGATGATATATATAGGTTCAGCAAATTGAGGCCCGCTGTAAACTAGAAAGCAGAACGATACAAAAGGGGTCTGAGCGGTCAGCAAAAAACCCTAATCAAAAAACCATCCTGAGATTACAAGAACCCATGTGCCAACTCATGGCACATGGGGAGAACCTCAGTCCACTAGAGCTACCAGCTAGCATAGAGACATAATAAGCAAGCTGGACAAAAAAAAAAAACAACTGAAAATCAGCACTTAGCTTATCCTGAAAGATCTGGGAGCAGGTAGGCAGGAACCAAACAGAGCACATCTGAATACATTGATAGCCGGCAAGGGAATGACAGAAAGGCCAGGTAAAATAGGAAACACCCAGCCTCTGATGGACAGGTGGAAACCAAAGGCCGCAACCCACCAACGTCACCCTGTACCAGCAGTAACCACCAGAGGGAGCCCACAAACAGAATCCACAACACGAGCCTGTCTAGGGTTCAGCCGCTTGGCCGACTCAAGGTAAATCAGATTCTTATGATCGGTCAAGACCACAACGCGGTGCTTGGCTCCCTCAAGCCAATGTCGCCACTCCTCAAATGCCCACTTCATAGCCAACAACTCCCGATTGCCGACATCATAATTGCGTTCCGCAGGCAAAAACTTTCGGGAGAAAAAGGCACATGGTTTCATCAAGGAACCATCAGAATTCCTCTGTGACAAAACGGCCCCTGCCCCAATCTCAGAAGCGTCAACCTCAACCTGAAAAGGAAGAGACACACCAGGCTGACGCAAGACCGGGGCAGAAGTAAATCGGCGCTTAAGCTCCTGAAAGGCCTCCAAAGCCTCAGAGGACCAATTTGCCACATCAGCGCCCTTCTTCGTCAAATCGGTCAGGGGCTTGACCACACTAGAGAAGTTGGCAATGAAACGGCGATAAAAATTAGCAAAGCCCAAAAATTTCTGAAGGCTCTTCACAGATGTGGGTTGAACCCAGTCATGAATGGCTTGGACCTTAACAGGATCCATTTCTATAGACGAAGGAGAAAAAATAATCCCCAAAAAAGAGACCTTCTGGACCCCAAATAGGCACTTAGACCCCTTCACAAATAGAGCATTATCACGAAGGATCTGGAATACCATCCTGACCTGCTTCACGTGAGACTCCCAATCATTGGAAAAAATCAAAATATCATCCAAATACACAATCAAGGATTTATCAAGATAATTGCGAAAAATATCATGCATGAAGGACTGAAATACAGAAGGAGCATTAGAAAGCCCGAAAGGCATCACCAGGTATTCAAAGTGGCCTTCGGGCGTATTAAATGCAGTTTTCCATTTGTTACCCTGTTTAATACGAACAAGATTATACGCCCCTCGAAGGTCAATCTTGGTAAACCAACTAGCCCCCTTAATCCGAGCAAACAAATCAGAGAGCAAAGGTAAAGGGTATTGGAATTTGACCGTGATCTTATTAAGAAGGCGATAATCAATACAGGGTCTCAAGGACCCATCCTTCTTGGCAACAAAAAAGAATCCTGCTCCCAATGGTGACGAAGACGGCCAAATATGCCCCTTCTCTAAAGACTCTTCAACATAGCTCCGCATAGCGCCATGCTCTGGCACAGACAGATTGAAGAGTCGGCCCTTAGGGAACTTACAGCCAGGAACCAAGTCCATAGCACATTCACAGTCCCTATGAGGAGGAAGGAAACTGGACTTGGGCTCATCGAATACATCCTGGAAATCTGACAAAAATTCAGGAACATCAGAAGAGGGGGAAGAGGAAATTGACATTAAAGGAACGTCACTATGTACCCCTTGACAACCCCAACTAGTCACATACATCGATTTCCCATCCAACACTGGATTGTGTACTTGTAACCATGGAAAACCCAGTACAACAACATCATGTAAATTATGCAACACCAGAAAACGACAATCTTCCTGATGTGCTGGAGCCATGCACATAGCCAGCTGAGTCCAATACTGAGGTTTATTCTTGGCCAACGGTGTAGCATCAATACCCCTCAAGGGAATAGGACTCTGCAAAGGCTGCAAAGAAAAGCCACAGCGCCTGGCAAAATCTAAGTCCATTAAATTCAGGGCAGCGCCTGAATCCACAAATGCCATGACAGAGAAAGATGACAATGAGCAAATCAGGGTCACAGACAGGAGAAACTTAGGCTGTACAGTACTAATGGTAACAGATCTAGCGACCCTCTATTCCGCTCTAGTCAGAATCCTATCACATTGCATAGGCTCAGGATTCTGTTCAGAGGACACTGCCATATGGTGCACCACTTTGCGCTCGCGCAGGCGCCGATCAATCTGAATGGCTAGGGACATAGATTCGCTCAAACCAACAGGCGTGGGGAACCCCACCATAACATCTTTAAGGGCTTCTGAAAGACCCTTTCTGAAAATTGCTGCCAGAGCATCCTCATTCCATTTAGTGAGCACAGACCATTTTCTAAATTTCTGGCAGTACAATTCTGCCGCTTCCTGACCCTGACACAGGGCCAAAAGTGTTTTCTCAGCATGCTCTACAGAGTTAGGTTCGTCATACAATAATCCGAGTGATTGAAAAAATGCATCTACGTTAAGCAATGCCGGATCCCCTGACTCAAGGGAGAATGCCCAGTCCTGAGGGTCACCACGCAGCAGAGAAATAACTATTTTAACTTGCTGAGTGGGGTCACCAGAGGAACGGGGTTTCAGAGCAAAAAACTATTTGCAGTTATTTTTAAAGTTCAAAAACTTAGATCTATCCCCGTAAAACAAATCTGGAGTAGGAATTCTAGGCTCTAAGGCTGGAGTCTGAACAACATAATCTTGGATACTCTGAACTCTTGCAGCAAGCTGATCCACACGAGAAAACAAACCCTGAACATCCATGTCTGCACCCAAACCCACCCAGAGATTAAGAGGAAGGAAAAAGACAAAACAGACTAAAGAAAAACAAAATGGCTCAGAACTCTTTTTCTTTTCCTTCTTTTGAGATACATTCAACTCATTCTTGGCCAGTTGCACTGTTATGGACTGGTAATTTAGGAGCGACATGCGACTAGCTCTGGGCAGGTGGTAACTATACAGACCGCAGTCCCTGATCTTAACACAACACTAGCAGTAGCCGTGGAATGTTCCTGTCACTCCCTGGACATCTCATCACAGCCGGAGAACTAGCTACCCCTAAAGGTAGAAACAGGAAAGCTATCTTGCCTCAGAGAAAAACCCCAAAGGATAGGACAGCCACCCACAAATATTGGCTGTGAGAGGAGAAGGAAATTACATACGTAGTATGAAACAAGATTTTAGCAAAGGAGGCCAATTCTAGCTAGATAGACAGTAAGTAAAGAAACACTGTGCGGTCAGTAATAAAAACTAGAAAAAGTCCACCGCAGAGATATGCAAAAATCTCCACACCTGACTAAAGGTGTGGAGGGCAAAATCTGCAGCCCAGAGCTTCCAGCTTAGCTAAATAGATACATACTGATAAGCTGGACAAATGAACAAAACATAAATGTGCTGAACAATAAGTCCACAACAAGTGGACTGCAAAAGGACAAGCAAGGACTTAACTTTGCTGAACGGGTCAGAGTGTCAGGGAAATCCAAGAGCCGTGCCTCCAGGCAAGAACATTTGGCAACTGGCATTGATTGAGGGATAAAGCCAGACTAAAATAGCCGAGCAGAAAGAAGATCAGTGGAAGCAGCTGCTGATACTAAATCCAAGAAGCAGCTATACCACTCAAAACCACAGGAGGGAGCCCAAGAGCAGAATTCACAGAAGTGCTACTTACAACCACCGGAGGGAGCTCAAGAGCGGAATTCACAACAGTACCCCCCCCTTGAGGAGGGGTCACCGAACCCTCACCAGAGCCCCCAGGCCAATCAGGACGAGCCAAGTGAAAAGCACGAACCAAATCGGCGGCATGGACATCGGAGGCAACCACCCAAGAATTATCCTCCTGGCCATTACCCTTCCACTTGACAAGATACTGAAGCCTCCGCCTCGAAAAACGAGAATCCAAAATTTTTTCAACCACATATTCCAATTCCCCCTCAACCAACACCGGGGCAGGAGGATCAACAGAGGGAACCACAGGTACCACATATCTCCGCAACAATGATCTATGGAAAACATTGTGGATGGCAAAAGAGGCTGGAAGGGCCAAACGAAAAGATACTGGATTGATAATCTCAGAAATCTTATAAGGACCAATAAACCGATGCTTGAACTTAGGGGAAGAAACCTTCATAGGAACATGACGAGAAGATAACCAGACTAAATCCCCCACACGAAGCCGAGGACCAACACACCGACGGCGGTTAGCAAAACGCTGAGCCTTTTCCTGAGACAACATCAAATTGTCTACCACATGAGTCCAAATCTGCTGTAACCTGTCCATCACGGAATCAACACCAGGACAATCAGAAGGCTCAACCTGCCCTGGAGAAAAATGAGGATGGAAACCAAAATTACAAAAAAAAGGCGAAACCAAAGTAGCCGAACTGGCCCGATTATTAAGGGCAAACTCGGCCAATGGCAAGAAAGCCACCCAATCATCCTGATCAGCAGACACAAAGCATCTCAAATAGGCTTCCAAGGTTTGATTAGTTCGCTCAGTTTGGCCATTTGTCTGAGGATGGAACGCCGAAGAAAAAGACAAATTAATGCCCATCCTAGCACAAAAGGAATGCCAAAACCTGGAGACAAACTGGGAACCTCTGTCAGACACAATATTCTCCGGAATGCCATGCAAACGAACCACATGCTGAAAAAACAATGGAACCAAATCAGAGGAGGAAGGCAATTTAGGCAAAGGTACCAAATGGAACATTTTAGAGAACCGGTCACAAACCACCCAGATAACAGACATCCTCTGAGACACAGGAGATCCGAAATAAAGTCCATGGAAATATGCGTCCAGGGCCTCTCAGGGACAGGCAAAGGCAAAAGCAACCCACTAGCGCGGGGACAGCAAGGCTTAGCCCGGGCACAGGTCCCACAGGACTGCACAAAAGAACGCACATCCCGTGACAAGGAAGGCCACCAAAAGGACCTAGCAACCAAATCCCTGGTACCAAAAATCCCAGGATGACCGGCCAACACAGAACAATGGACCTCAGAAATTACCTTACTTGTCCATCTATCAGGAACAAACAGCTTCCCTACAGGACAGCGGTCAGGTTTATCAGCCTGAAATTCCTGAAGCACCCGCCGTAAATCAGGGGAGATGGCAGAAAGAATCATCCCTTCTCTAAGAATGCCAACCGGCTCAAGAACTCCAGGAGAATTAGGCAAAAAACTCCTAGAGAGGGCATCCGCCTTAACATTCTTAGATCCCAGAAGATACGAGACCACAAAATCGAAACGGGAGAAAAACAGGGACCATCGAGCCTGTCTAGGGTTCAGCCGCTTGGCCGACTCGAGGTAAATCAGATTCTTATGATCGGTCAAGACTAGTGTTGAGCGATACCGTCCGATACTTGAAAGTATGGGTATCGGAAAGTATCGGCCGATACCGGCAAAGTATCGGATCCAATCCGATACCGATACCCGATACCAATACAAGTCAATGGGACTCAAGTATCGGACGGTATTCCTGATGGTTCCCAGGGTCTGAAGGAGAGGAAACTCTCCTTCAGGCCCTGGGATCCATATAAATGTGTAAAAGAAAGAATTAAAATAAAAAATATCGCTATACTCACCTGTCCGACGCAGCCTGGACCTCAGCGAGGGAACCGGCAGCGTTGTTTGTTTAAAATTCGCGCTTTTACTTGGTTACGTGAAGTCCCGGCTTGTGATTGGTCAGGGCGGCCATGTTGCCGGGACGCGGACCAATCACAGGAAGCCGTGGCGAAATTACGTCACGGCTTGCTGTGATTGGTCCGCGTCCCGGCAACATGGCCGCCATTAACTAATCACAAGCCGTGACGTCACGGGAGGCTGGACACGCGCGCTTTTTAAAAAGCGCGCGTGTCCAGCCTCCAGTGACGTCCCGGCTTATGATTGGTCACGGCGCCATGTTGCCGGGACGCGGACCAATCACAGCAAGCCGTGACGAAATTACGTCACGGCTTGCTGTGATTGGTCCGCGTCCCGGCAACATGGCCACCATTAACCAATCACAAGCCGTGACGTCACGGGAGGCTGGACACGCGCGCTTTTTAAAATGGGCGCGTGTCCAGCCTCCCGTGACGTCCCGGCTTGTGATTGGTTGACCGCGGCGCAACCAATCACAAGCCGGGACGTCACGGGAGGCTGGACACGCGCCCATTTTAAAATGCGCGCGTGTCCAGCCTCCCGTGACGTCACGGCTTGTGATTGGTTGCGTCTCCCATGTGACTGCGACGCAACCAATCACAAAGCCGGGACGTAATTTTAAAATCCTTAAGGACCTGAAATTATGTCACGGCTTGCTGTGATTGGTTGCGTCGCCCATGTGACTGCGACGCAACCAATCACAACGCCGGAACGTAATTTTAAAATCCTGAAGGACCTGAAATTACGTCACGGCTTGCTGTGATTGGTTGCGTCCCGGTCACATGGGCGGCACGCAACCAATCACAAGCCGGGACTCACGTAAAGGAAAGAAAAGCGCGAATTTTAAACAAAGAACGCTGCCGCTTCCCTCGGTAAGGTGCAGGCTGCGTCGGAGAGGTGAGTATAGCAATATTTTTTATTTTAATTCTCTCTTTTACACATTTTTACATTAATGTTGTTTCGATACCGATACCCGATATCACAAAAATATCGGATCTCGGTATCGGAATTCCGATACAGCAAGTATCGGCCGTTACCCGATACTTGCAGTATCGGAATGCTCAACACTAGTCAAGACCACAACGCGGTGCTTGGCTCCCTCAAGCCAATGTCGCCACTCCTCAAATGCCCACTTCATAGCCAACAACTCCCGATTGCCGACATCATAATTGCGTTCCGCAGGCAAAAACTTTCGGGAGAAAAAGGCACATGGTTTCATCAAGGAACCATCAGAATTCCTCTGTGACAAAACGGCCCCTGCCCCAATCTCAGAAGCGTCAACCTCAACCTGAAAAGGAAGAGACACACCAGGCTGACGCAAGACCGGGGCAGAAGTAAATCAGCGCTTAAGCTCCTGAAAGGCCTCCAAAGCCTCAGAGGACCAATTTGCCACATCAGCGCCCTTCTTCGTCAAATCGGTCAGGGGCTTGACCACACTAGAGAAGTTGGCAATGAAATGGCGATAAAAATTAGCAAAGCCCGAAAATTTCTGAAGGCTCTTCACAGATGTGGGTTGAACCCAGTCATGAATGGCTTGGACCTTACCAGGATCCATTTCTATAGACGAAGGAGAAAAAATAATCCCCAAAAAAGAGACCTTCTGGACCCCAAATAGGCACTTAGACCCCTTCACAAATAGAGCATTATCACGAAGGATCTGGAATACCATCCTGACCTGCTTCACGTGAGACTCCCAATCATTGGAAAAAATCAAAATATCATCCAAATACACAATCAAGGATTTATCAAGATTATTGCGAAAAATATCATGCATGAAGGACTGAAATACAGAAGGAGCATTAGAAAGCCCGAAAGGCATCACCAGGTATTCAAAGTGGCCTTCGGGCGTATTAAATGCAGTTTTCCATTTGTTACCCTGTTTAATACGAACAAGATTATACGCCCCTCGAAGGTCAATCTTGGTAAACCAACTAGCCCCCTTAATCCGAGCAAACAAATCAGAGAGCAAAGGTAAAGGGTATTGGAATTTGACCGTGATCTTATTAAGAAGGCGATAATCAATACAGGGTCTCAAGGACCCATCCTTCTTGGCAACAAAAAAGAATCCTGCTCCCAATGGTGACGAAGACGGCCAAATATGCCCCTTCTCTAAAGACTCTTCAACATAGCTCCGCATAGCGGCATGCTCTGGCACAGACAGATTGAAGAGTCGGCCCTTAGGGAACTTACAGCCAGGAACCAAGTCCATAGCACATTCACAGTCCCTATGAGGAGGAAGGGAACTGGACTTGGGCTCATTGAATACATCCTGGAAATCTGACAAAAATTCAGGAACATCAGAAGAGGGGGAAGAGGAAATTGACATTAAAGGAACGTCACTATGTACCTCTTGACAACCCCAACTAGTCACATACATCGATTTCCAATCCAACACTGGATTGTGTACTTGTAACCATGGAAAACCCAGTACAACAACATCATGTAAATTATGCAACACCAGAAAACGACAATCTTCCTGATGTGCTGGAGCCATGCACATAGCCAGCTGAGTCCAATACTGAGGTTTATTCTTGGCCAACGGTGTAGCATCAATACCCCTCAAGGGAATAGGACTCTGCAAAGGCTGCAAAGAAAAGCCACAGCGCCTGGCAAAATCTAAGTCCATTAAATTCAGGGCAGCGCCTGAATCCACAAATGCCATGACAGAGAAAGATGACAATGAGCAAATCAGGGTCACAGACAGGAGAAACTTAGGCTGTACAGTACTAATGGTAACAGATCTAGCGACCCTCTATTCCGCTCTAGTCAGAATCCTATCACATTGCATAGGCTCAGGATTCTGTTCAGAGGACGCTGCCATATGGTGCACCACTTTGCGCTCGCGCAGGCGCCGATCAATCTGAATGGCTAGGGACATAGATTCGCTCAAACCAACAGGCGTGGGGAACCCCACCATAACATCTTTAAGGGCTTCTGAAAGACCCTTTCTGAAAATTGCTGCCAGAGCATCCTCATTCCATTTAGTGAGCACAGACCATTTTCTAAATTTCTGGCAGTACAATTCTGCCGCTTCCTGACCCTGACACAGGGCCAAAAGTGTTTTCTCAGCATGCTCTACAGAGTTAGGTTCGTCATACAATAATCCGAGCGATTGAAAAAATGCATCTACGTTAAGCAATGCCGGATCCCCTGACTCAAGGGAGAATGCCCAGTCCTGAGGGTCACCACGCAGCAGAGAAATAACTATTTTAACTTGCTGAGTGGGGTCACCAGAGGAACGGGGTTTCAGAGCAAAAAACTATTTGCAGTTATTTTTAAAGTTCAAAAACTTAGATCTATCCCCGTAAAACAAATCTGGAGTAGGAATTCTAGGCTCTAAGGCTGGAGTCTGAACAACATAATCTTGGATACTCTGAACTCTTGCAGCAAGCTGATCCACACGAGAAAACAAACCCTGAACATCCATGTCTGCACCCAAACCCACCCAGAGATTAAGAGGAAGGAAAAAGACAAAACAGACTAAAGAAAAAAAAATGGCTCAGAACTCTTTTTCTTTTCCTTCTTTTGAGATACATTCAACTCATTCTTGGCCAGTTGCACTGTTATGGACTGGTAATTTAGGAGCGACATGCGACTAGCTCTGGGCAGGTGGTAACTATACAGACCGCAGTCCCTGGTCTTAACACAACACTAGCAGTAGCCGTGGAATGTTCCTGTCACTCCCTGGACATCTCGTCACAGCCGGAGAACTAGCTACCCCTAAAGGTAGAAACAGGAAAGCTATCTTGCCTCAGAGAAAAACCCCAAAGGATAGGACAGCCCCCCACAAATATTGGCTGTGAGAGGAGAAGGAAATGACATACGTAGTATGAAACAAGATTTTAGCAAAGGAGGCCAATTCTAGCTAGATAGACAGTAAGGAAAGAAACACTGTGCGGTCAGTAATAAAAACTAGAAAAAGTCCACCGCAGAGATATGCAAAAATCTCCACACCTGACTAAAGGTGTGGAGGGCAAAATCTGCAGCCCAGAGCTTCCAGCTTAGCTAAATAGATACATACTGATAAGCTGGACAAATGAACAAAACATAAATGTGCTGAACAATAAGTCCACAACAAGTGGACTGCAAAAGGACAAGCAAGGACTTAACTTTGCTGAACGGGTCAGAGTGTCAGGGAAATACAAGAGCCGTGCCTCCAGGCAAGAACAATTGGCAACTGGCATTGATTGAGGGATAAAGCCAGACTAAAATAGCCGAGCAGAAAGAAGATCAGTGGAAGCAGCTGCTGATACTAAATCCAAGAAGCAGCTATACCACTCAAAACCACAGGAGGGAGCCCAAGAGCAGAATTCACAAAAGTACTACTTACAACCACCGGAGGGAGCCCAAGAGCGGAATTCACAACACCGTGCATTCCATCTGCCGCTGAGATTGTGCTCCAGCAGTGAAGCACCGCTATTAGGAAAATAGGATTGTCATTACAGCGAGCTCAGTGGTCCGGTAGCATGGGGCACTGAATGTGGGGTCTAAAAAATAGAAGGGGGAACTGTATCTGTACAGCGGAACCTAGCTGGGTGTGTGTCCATGGTGACCTATGTGGGCTATGGGTGGGGCTATGAATTCAGAACGGTGATCCTGAGGATAAGGAACAGTGTAACTAGTGGCAAGAGAGTAGTCTCCAAGTAAATATGCTAAGTGGCTCAGATGGTACGGAGGCCAGTGCGAGGCAGGTGAATAGAGATCCTCCCATAGTATCGTGATATCCGTGGAGAAGGTTGTAGTGATAGACATTCCGTATACACTTGTGACTATGCCGTCCGATCCACCCAAATTAATGTAGTCGACTCTAAAAGCAGAGAGAGATATATGTTAACATATTATATGTTACAAGAACATTGTATAAAACTTAACCAAGAGTGCATTACTGGAAAGCACAAAATCATGGACAGAATTATATTAGATAAACAAAGTGTGACGGGATTGACACGAAGGACCTATGATTACATCAGTAATGGGGACCCCTAATGAGATCCGTATCATAGAAATGCTGACAGTTCATACTCTCTATTGAGGTCCTTAGGGTTCAAGGTGTCCAAAGTGTGGATCCAATAAGCCTCACGTTTTTTGAAATGAAAAATTCTATTGCCCGCCGGGGGGGGGGGAAGGTGTAGAATCTGTTCTATCACCTGGAATCTTAATTGTGATATATTGTGGCCTGAGAAGATGAAGTGATGAGGAATGGGAAGAAGGAGGTTGTTACATCTTATTGTGGATTTATGTTTCGAAATCCTGTCACGAATTGGCTGGGACATTTTGCCTACATTTAAGAGGCTACAAGAACATTTAATGAGGTATATCACGTATGATGAGTCACAGGTAAAGAAATTGCGAATTTTGAATTCTTTGCCAGAGAAGGGATGTACAAACGTGTCTCCTTTAAGTACATTGCTGCATTGAATGCAATGTAGGCATGGGAACGTTCCCATTTTAGGGTTCTGTAGGAACCGTTGTTTGCGCGTACTCAATTTAGGGCCAATGTCTGCTTGAACCAATGAGTCTTCAGTGCTTGTTTGAAGCACGGGAGAAAGAGATTTCTAAATTCCTGGACATCTGGATAGGCTGTTGATAGCAGGTTCCAGTTTTTCCTCATGGACTTATGTATAATATAGGCAAAAGGGTGAATAGTGTGTACAAACGGAATACGGTTTGATATTTGCTTATGTGATCTCACTGGGGCACTACGTGACTCAGCCAATATCTGTGAAGGAGAACCTCTTTTTCTAAATTTGGCAGTCATCTCATTTAACCTGTGGTCCCTCACAACTGTGTCAGAGACAATACGTCTTACTCTGTGATATTGTGAATTTGGTATAGCCCGTTAGGTGGCCGGAGGGTGGAGACTTTGAAAATGTAAGAGACTGTTACGATCTGTCTCCTTCACATATAGATCAGTAGATAGAGTACCTTCCGAACTCTTAATGATCACAGTGTCTAGGAAGTTAATGCGCCAGGGGTCATGTCCCATAGTGAATTGTATGCCTGGCCAGGAAGAGTTCAAGGTGTCAAAGAACACTAGTAGGGTCTCCACAGAGCCTCCCCATATGCAAAAAATATCATCTATGTAGCGCTTCCATACAATGATATTCTTATGTTTTCATGTATAATGCAATAAATCTTCCTGCAATATACATTTAAGTTGAGTGCTAGGTTTCCTACTTATAGTCTCTACGGTTTGGGAACCTAACCGTAGCACCCTCCCTTTTTCTTAGTTGTGCTCACGCTATTTTTCTACACTTTAATCAGTATAATGGCGCCAACCTGATTCTGTCTATAAGTTACTCAGCACAATGCTGCTGACAGTTCCCTTTCAAGGATAGTATTCCCACAAGTGGGGAGATGCAAAGTACACACAGAGGGTTTTAGCTCAGTAATCTCTCATATGGGTTTGCAGAGTACACACAACAACTCATACTACTCTACTAGTACTCATATATGTACTAGCACATATATGGGTTTCAGAGGACACAGAGTTTTTCTTGCAGAGTGTGCAGTCAGAATCTGTCCCTCACTCCAGTTGCATCCTATCCCTACACTAACGAGAGCACAAAGGCAATGACACTTGTGATCTGGCCTTTCTACAGGCCTGGTCACGTGCTGCACCATCTAATAACAGACATGCCAATACTTGGCATGGCTGTGATGGCTGCGGGAATGCCCACAGTCTAAATGCATGTTGATTTACTGCACTACAGCCTTTCAACAAGGTTTTTTCGACTGGCAGATTTGAACAGGAAAATGGACGTACAGTAAAATGTCCATTTTTGGGGTTAGGTAATAAACAGTATGTGTCTAGTACAGGCCCCAAATTTCCAGTTTAGGATTGATCATCCCTACTCCTGATGAGTGTAGCAAGATATCTACCAAATATATGTTTTCCTGTTTTCGTAAGATGCAACCTATCTCTAGCAAGGAGTCTATCATACAAATAATTCACTCCATGGCCAAGAAATGCAAAACAGTACTGACCTCACCATCGATGTAGGCAGTTGTTCACTTGCAGAACCCTGTTCAATCTCATTGTTCTAATCCATTTTTTTATATTCTATCTCTTAATATTAAAATTAACCTACTCTTAAAATTATAGACTGTTCATGTCTTTGTCAGTGGGCAAACTTTCAAAATCAGCAAGGGATCAAATACCTATTTCACACACAGTAAGTGTAGCATGTTGCAAACTCAAACATGTTGGGTGAATTTTTGAAGTTTTTAAAAAATATGTTCCATGTTTTTCAGAGATTTGTTCTTAGAAACCAAATATTTTGTAAAGGTAGAAAATCTTAATTATACATATGTGATGTTCATACACTTGTACTGCTTACAATATGTGAGTTATAATGTATTTGCTTTATTTCTATTAGTAATTGTCTGAACTGGCCTGCCAAATACCTTTATTCGTCAAGTCAAACAACCCCAATACTTTACATTCCAAATCTTCCAGATGTCAAGTATTTGGATCATTATAATCTGAGCCATTCTTGCCAAGAAGAAACTTAATCTGCTCAAATCATTATCTGGCTGTTCAGTTGCCAGCAGTTTTCATTCATAATTACTCCACCTCCAATCCAACACCCTAATTGGCCATTCTGTTCAAGAATAACTTGGCAACTATCAAGAGTGCCAATGGCAAGTTCAGAGAGGTAACATTTAGATTGCAATGTTCATAATGTAACAGTGAGATCCTGACTATAAATAAATTAAAAGTTTTATGATCTAAAAGCACAAGAATTAAAAAGAAATCTTAAGGCTTTGTTCCCATGATGAGTATTTGGTGAATTTTTCATGTTCCAGATTTTCTGCAGCATTTCTGCACCTATTTGCAAAATTAGCTTAAGTCTGTTTTTTTCATTAAATTGTTCTGCTTTTTTTACATACAGTTTAGCTTTTGCATCAGATTTATGCAAAAGAGCATCTAAACAACAAGCCTGATGCACTTAGGATACAAGCCCATGGACCGATGAGGTTAAAATAGAACTATTTGGTCACAATGATTAAAGGTAGGTGTGGAGAAAAAAGGGCACATAAGCTCAGGAAAAGATCATCTCATCAACCATTAAGCATTGGGAAGGATCAATCATGCTTTGTAGTTGTGTTGCAGCCAATGTCACGTGGAATATTTAATGGGTAGAGGAAAGAATGGAGTCAATGAAATTTCAAGAAATTCTTGATGCAAATATAACACCATCTGTAAAAAAGTTGAAGTTGAAAAGAACATGGCTTTTACAAATGGATAATGATCCTAAACACACGTCAAAATACACAATAGACCCTCACAGTCCTCTGATTTTATCAACAAGACGACCCAGGAATTTTACAGAGCTGGAAGACTTTTCCAATGAAGAATGGATGAAAATCTCACAAACAAGAATTGAAAGATTATTGGCTGGCTACAAAAAGCATTTACAAGCTGTGAAACTTTAAAAAGTTGGTGCTACTAGGTACTAACCATGCAGGGTGCCCAAACCTTTGCATTTGCCCATTTTGCTTTTTGTAATTTTTAAAATGTAAAAGATGAAAAAATTTATACGGTATATCTCTTGCCTAAAATACAAAGGAAATGTTTAGTCTTTAACTTCAGACCTTTTAGACATCATTTCATCTTCAACTTGCTTAACTGTTCACAATAACAGTAATTTTGGACCAGGAGTTCCCAAACTTTAACATGCCATTGTTTATATAGAAAGACACCTGCCAGAAAATATATTATTATAGCAGTGTATAAAACAATACCAAGTGAAATGTATAAAATATGTATGGCATAATGTCAACAAACAAACAAGATATACTGTATGTGACCTGGTTATCTTTAGAAAGACCACACGCAGGGCCACCATCAGGGCATTATTGCCCTGACTGGTGTATGGGGCCCGGTGGGCAGAGGGGGCCTGCATCGGGCCCGTCTCTTCTGCTCATCGGGCCCAGGCCCCAGTGGCAGGATTCTGCAGAAGCATTAACTGAACCTGCGTCCGAGATGCAGGCTCAGTTACTCTTTTGCCTTGTGGGCCCTTGTGGCAATAGTTAGAGCCGCCAGCCAATCGGGCTGGCAGCTGATGTCAGCGCGCATGGCGCCGGCCTATGACATCATTGTCACTCGCCGGCACGTGTGTGCTTGAAACACTTGGAGGAATCTTTGCCGCAGGATCGTGACCAGGTAAGGAGATTTTTTTTTAATTATTATTGAAAGTGGCAAGCCGCAATGTGATTCACTGGCAGGATGGAGACACATGGACCATGTGTCTCATCTTGCCCGGGGCCTAATGGAGACATGGGGGCAGAATGGAGACATGGGGCAGGATGGATATAAGGGGCAAGATTGGAGACATGGGGTACAGAATGGAGACATGGGCAGAATGGAAACAAGGGGGCAGGATTGAGACATGGGGCAGAAAGGAGACAAGGGGGCAGGATGGAGACAAAGGGGCAGGATGGAGACACAGGGCACAATGGAGATAAAGGGACAGGGTGGAGACACGGGGGCAGAATTGAGACATGAGGGCAGAATGGAGACAAAGGGGCAGAATGGAAACAAAGGGGCAGAATGGAGACACAAGGGGAAGTATGGAGATATGGGGGCAGAATGGAGACACAGGGAGATGTATGAAAACACGGGGGCAGAACGGAGACACAGGGAAGAATGGAGATACAAGAGCAGAATGGAGACACGGGAAAGAATGGAGACAAAGGGGCTGGATGGGAGACACAGGGGCAGGATTGGAGACACAGGGAGCAGGATTGGAGACACAGGGGGCAGAATGGTAGACACATGGGGCAGGATGGAGACAGATGGTGCAGGATGGATACAGATGGGGCAGAATCATTCAGCAGGATCATGGGACAGAAAAATCAGAATCTTGTGATAGAAGGGGCAGGATGGGACATCACATGGTGGCAGAATGGATACTCATGAGGGCAGGATGGAATAACATATGCCTGGAGCCAGGAATGAGACACACGGGGGCCAGGATGGGGGATATTATTACCATAGGGGCTAATTAAGGGATATTATTACTGCAGTGATGTATTTATTTTATTTTTTGAGGATACTGTTTTAAATAAGGGAGGCGGTCCTGTAATTGTGCAGAACGACACTATCGCCTTTTTTTCTTCATCTGATGTAGTTTAGAATTTGGGAAAAAAATAAGTAATGTGTTCTGCAAGTGGAGCTCTAGATAACTGTGATATTTCCTGGAGAGACGATCCCTAGCTGGAAGAAGTGATGATGGTCTGTGCTGGATGAAAAAGAAAAGCAAAAATGAAGGACTTCACCTACAGTAGAGATATCACTGGTGAGTCAGTGTGCTACCTGTTGTTATGATCCTGGTGGTAAGGAACACATAAACTGACCTGATGGGTAAACCAAAAATAAGGACAAGCTCTGGGAATGTGGGAACTTTACTGACCGCAATTCTGATTCTATCAACACACACTATAGGCAGCCGTGGAGCGTTCCTAACTCGGCCTAGACGCCTCGTTCACAGCCTGAGAAACTAGCTACCCCTAGAGAGAAACAAAGCCTCACTTGCCTCAGAGAAATTTTTCCCAAAGTGAAGCAGCCCCCCACAAATAATAACGGTGAGTTTAAGGGGAAAACACAAACATAGAAATGAAAATAGGTTTTAGAAAATGAGGCCCACTAATAACTAAATAGTCAGAAGATAGCAAGGAATCTGTGCGGTCAGTATAAAATACTACAAAATTATCCACACAGAGAATACAAAAAGACCCCCACACCGACTCACGATGTGAGGGGCGCAACTCCGCACCCCAGAGCTTCCAGCTAGCAATCAAATAGCATATAAGCAAGCTGGACTGAACTCATAACATACTGAGAAACATTTTCAAATAGTAATGAGCAAAAATGGACTAGCATGAACTTAGCTTCTCCACGAGGAGACAGGTCACAAGGGAAGTCCCAGAGAGATCTGAACCAGTACTGAATACAACGACAGCAGGCAACAAGTAAAGGTCCAGATGGAGTTAAATAGGCAGCAGGTCTAGCAGGAAACGAGGCAGCTGGAGTCCAGCTACAGACCAGCCGTAACACTAAAAGCCACCAGAGGGAGCCCATGAACAGAACTCACAAAGTACCACTCATGACCACAGGAGGGAGCCCGAGAACGGAATTCACAACAGTACCCCCCCTTGAGGAGGGGTCACCGAACCCTCACCAGAGCCCCCAGGCTGATCCGGATGAGCCAAATGAAAGGCACGAACCAAATTGGCAGCATGGACATCAGAGGCAACAACCCAGGAATTATCCTCCTGACCATAGCCCTTCCATTTAACCAAGTACTGAAGCTTCCGTCTCGAAATACGAGAATCCAAGATCTTCTCCACCACATACTCCAATTCTCCCTCGACCAACACCGGAGCAGGAGGGTCAACAGAAGGAACCACAGGCACCACAAACCTCCGCAACAATGACCTATGGAACACATTATGAATGGCAAAAGATGCTGGGAGGTCCAAACGAAATGACACCGGATTGAGGATTTCTAAAATCTTATAAGGACCAATGAAACGAGGTTTGAACTTAGGAGAGGAAACCTTCATCGGAACATAACGAGATGACAACCATACCAAATCCCCCACACGAAGTCGGGGACCCACACAGCGACGGCGATTAGCAAAGCGCTGAGCCTTCTCCTGTGACAACGTCAAATTGTCCACTACGTGGTTCCAAATCTGCTGCAACCTGTCCACCACAGAATCCACCCCAGGACAGTCAGAAGGTTCAACCTGACCTGAGGAAAAACGAGGATGAAAACCAGAATTACAAAAAAAAGGCGAAACCAAAGTAGCGGAACTAGCCCGATTATTGAGGGCGAACTCAGCCAATGGCAAAAAAGTCACCCAATCATCCTGATCAGCAGAAACAAAACATCTCAGATAAGTTTCCAAGGTCTGATTAGTACGTTCGGTTTAGCTATTCGTCTGAGGATGGAAGGCCGAAGAAAAAGACAAATCAATGCCCATCCTAGCACAAAAGGACCGCCAAAATCTGGACACAAACTGGGACCCTCTGTCAGACACAATGTTCTCCGGAATACCATGCAAACGGACCACATTCTGAAAAAACAGCGGAACCAAATCAGAGGAGGAAGGTAACTTAGGCAAAGGCACCAAATGGACCATTTTAGAAAAACGATCACAAACCACCCAGATGACAGACATCCTCTGAGAGACTGGAAGATCCGAAATAAAATCCATGGAAATATGCGTCCAAGGCCTCTTCGGGACAGGCAAAGGCAAAAGCAAACCACTGGCACGAGAACAACAAGGCTTGGCCCGAGCACAAATCCCACAGGACTGCACAAAGGAATGCACATCCCGCGACAAAGAAGGCCACCAAAAGGACCTAGCCACCAAATCCCTGGTACCAAAGATCCCAGGATGACCCGCTAACACTGAAGAATGAACCTCTGAAATAACTCTACTGGTCCATCTATCCGGGACAAACAGTCTCTCCGGTGGACAACGATCAGGTCTATCGGCCTGAAACTCCTGCAGCACCCGCCGCAAATCAGGGAAGATGGCGGACAAAATCACCCCCTCTCTGAGGATACCAGCCGGCTCAGAAACTCCCGGAGAGTCAGGCACAAAACTCCTAGAAAGGGCATCAGCCTTCACATTCTTTGAGCCCGGAAGGTATGAAACCATGAAATCAAAACGGGAGAAAAACAGCGACCATCGAGCTTGTCTAGGATTTAACCGCTTGGCAGACTCAAGATAAATCAAATTCTTGTGATCCGTCAAGATCACCACGCGATGCTTGGCTCCCTCAAGCCAATGTCGCCACTCCTCAAATGCCCACTTCATTGCCAACAACTCCCGATTACCAACACCATAATTCCGCTCGGCAGGCGAAAACTTTCTAGAAAAGAAAGCACATGGTCTCATCACCGAGCCATCAGAGCTTCTCTGTGACAAGACAGCCCCTGCTCCAATCTCGGAAGCATCAACCTCGACCTGAAAGGGAAGAGAGACATCAGGCTGACGCAAGACAGGAGCCGAAGAAAACCGACGTTTCAGCTCCTGAAAGGCCTCCACGGCCGCAGAAGACCAATTAGTCACATCAGCACCCTTTCTAGTCAAATCCGTCAAAGGCTTAACCACACTAGAAAAATTAGTGATGAAGCGACGGTAAAAATTAGCAAAGCCCAAGAACTTCTGAAGGCTCTTCACCGATGTAGGTTGAGTCCAATCATAGATGGCCTGGACTTTAACTGGATCCATCTCGATAGTAGAAGGGGAAAAAGGAAACCTTCTGGACTCCAAAGAGACATTTAGAGCCCTTCACAAACAAGGCATTGGCACGCAGGACCTGAAACACCATCCTGACCTGCTTCACATGAGACTCCCAATCATCAGAAAATACCAAAATATCATCCAGGTACACAATCATGAATCTATCCAGATACTCTCGGAAGATGTCGTGCATGAAGGACTGAAACACGGAAGGGGCATTAGAAAGCCCAAAAGGCATCACCAAGTACTCAAAATGACCTTCGGGTGTATTAAATGCTGTCTTCCATTCATCGCCCCACTTTATACGCACAAGATTATAAGCTCCTCGAAGATCTATCTTGGAGAACCAAATAGCCCCCCTAATCCGAGCAAACAGATCGGACAGAAGAGGCAAAGGGTACTGAAATTTGGCCGTGATTTTATTCAGAGGGCGATAATCTATACAGGGTCTCAGAGAACCATCCTTCTTGGCCACAAAAAAGAACCCTGCACCCAAAGGTGACGAGGACGGACGAATATGCCCTTTCTCCAAAGACTCCTTTATATAGCTCCGCATAGCGGTATGTTCTGGTACAGATAAATTAAAAATCGACCCTTAGGGAACTTACTACCAGGAATCAAATTTATGGCACAATCACAATCCCTATGAGGAGGTAAGGCACTGGATTTGGGCTCATCAAATACATCCTGGTAATCCGACAAAAACTCAGGGACTTCAGAAGGAGTAGAAGAAGCAATTGACACCAAAGGAACATCGCAATGTACCCCTTGACAACCCCAACTTGACACAGACATTGCTTTCCAATCCAGGACTGGATTATGAACCTGCAGCCATGGCAGACCCAACACGACAACATCATGCAAATTATGTAACACCAGGAAGCGAATAACCTCCTGATGTGCAGGAGTCATGCACATAGTCACTAGAGTCCAGTACTGAGGCTTATTCTTGGCCAATGGCGTAGCATCAATTCCCTTTAGTGGAATAGGGAATTGCAATGGCTCCAAGATAAAACCACAGCGCCTGGCAAATGACAAATCCATCAAATTCAGGGCAGCGCCTGAATCCACAAAAGGCATAACAGAGTAGGATGACAGAGAGCAAATCAAAGTAACAGACAAAATGAATTTAGGCTGTACAGTACCAATGGTGACAGACTTAGCGAACCTCTTTGTGCGCTTAGAACAATCAGAGATAACATGAGTGGAGTCACCACAGTAAAAGCACAACCCATTCTGACGTCTGTGATTTTGTCGTTCAATTCTGGTCAAAATCCTGCCACATTGCATAGACTCAGGCTTCTGTTCAGAAAACACCGCCAGATGGTGCACAGGTTTGCGCTCCCGCAAACGCCGATCAATTTGAATGGCCAAAGACATTGACTCATTCAGACCCGCAGGCGTGGGGAACCCCACCATAACATCCTTAAGGGCTTCAGAAAGACCCTTTCTGAAAATCGCTGCCAGAGCACACTCATTCCATTGAGTGAGCACAGACCACTTCCTAAATTTCTGACAGTAAACCTCTGCTTCATCCTGACCCTGAGAGAGAGCCAGCAAAATCTTTTCTGCCTGGTCTACTAGATTAGGTTCCTCATAAAGCAATCCAAGCACCAGAAAAAACGCATCCACATTTAGCAATGCAGGATCTCCTGGCACCAGGGAGAATGCCCAATCTTGAGGGTCACCACGTAACAAAGAAATAATAATTTTAACTTGCTGAGCAGGGTCACCAGAGGAATGAGGTCTCAGAGAAAGAAACAATTTGCAATTATTTTTGAAATTCAAAAACCTAGATCTATCTCCAGAAAACAGCTCAGGAATGGGTATTTTAGGTTCTGACAAAGGACTGCGAACTACATAATCCTGAATGCTTTGTATCCTTGTAGCAAGATGATCCACACAAGAGGACAGACCTTGAATGTCCATATCTGCAGCTGAGTCCTGAACCACCCAGAGATTAAGGGGAGGAGAGAGGCTAAACACACTGCAGAGGAAAAAAAAATTCAGAGCTTCTCTTATCCCTCTTTTGCGATGCATTAACACTTTACGGGCCTGCTGTACTGTTATGATCCTGGTGGTAAGGAACACATGAACTGACCTGATGGGTAAACCAAAAATAAGGACAAGCTCTGGGAATGTGGGAACTTTACTGACCGCAATTCTGATTCTATCAACACACACTATAGGCAGCCGTGGAGCGTTCCTAACTCGGCCTAGACGCCTCGTTCACAGCCTGAGAAACTAGCTACCCCTAGAGAGAAACAAAGCCTCACTTGCCTCAGAGAAATTTTTCCCAAAGTGAAGCAGCCCCCCACAAATAATAACGGTGAGTTTAAGGGGAAAACACAAACATAGAAATGAAAATAGGTTTTAGAAAATGAGGCCCACTAATAACTAAATAGTCAGAAGATAGCAAGGAATCTGTGCGGTCAGTATAAAATACTACAAAATTATCCACGCAGAGAATACAAAAAGACCCCCACACCGACTCACGATGTGAGGGGCGCAACTCCGCACCCCAGAGCTTCCAGCTAGCAATCAAATAGCATATAAGCAAGCTGGACTGAACTCATAACATACTGAGAAACATTTTCAAATAGTAATGAGCAAAAATGGACTAGCATGAACTTAGCTTCTCCACGAGGAGACAGGTCACAAGGAAAGTCCCAGAGAGATCTGAACCAGTACTGAATACAACGACAGCAGGCAACAAGTAAAGGTCCAGATGGAGTTAAATAGGCAGCAGGTCTAGCAGGAAACGAGGCAGCTGGAGTCCAGCTACAGACCAGCTGTAACACTAAAAGCCACCAGAGGGAGCCCATGAACAGAACTCACAAAGTACCACTCATGACCACAGGAGGGAGCCCGAGAACGGAATTCACAACAACCTGTACACTGACACTATACACGCTATACTATATACAGCGGTCCTGTGTACAATGTCATCAGTGATCACTGTATTACCTTTACACTGACACTATATACAGAGCTCCTGAGTATAATGTTACCCGTAATCACTGTATAACCTGTACACAGACACTGCATACTAAGTAAAGATCTCCTGTGTATAATGGCACTTATAGTGATATTAGTATTGTGGCTTTATTATTAATGATCAGTATTGTAGTATTCAGTCACTATGTGGTGGTAATATGTTGTCCAGCCATGGTGTGGCGGTATTTGTTCTTTGTATGTGCTATTATTTGGTCACTATGTGGTGGTAATATGTGGTCTGGTCATGGTGTGGTGGTATTTGTTCCTTGTATGTGGCATTATTTGGTCACTATGTGGTGGTAATATGTGGTCTGGACATGGTGTGGTGGTATTTGTTCCTTGTATGTGGTATTATTCAGGCACTGTTGTGGTAATGTGTTGTCAGGTCATGTTGTGGTGGTATTTATTCCTTGTATGTGGTATTATAGGTCTCTATGAGGTGGTAATATAGTGTCTGGTCATGGTGCGGTGGTATTTGTCCCTTGTATGTGATATTATTAGTAATTTAAAAAATTGAAAAATAAATAAAAATATACCTAAATTGTATTGGATATTTTAACAAATGTTTAATAGGTTAGAGTAGAGTAGTGCTCAGCCAAAAGAGTCTACCTTGTCGTTTTGGTGGCTTAAAAAATCTTTTGGCCAAAACAAAAGCTGCTGGTTATATGTGGGCCCCAAAAATTTTCCCAGTCTGGGGCCCCAAAATTTCTAGTGGCAGCCCTGACACATGGACAGAACTCATCCCATTGAATACCTGTACTCTTTTCTCAAGGGCAAAATACTACTCAGACAGTACAACACATGGTGATGATAGCACACCGTGGTAATACATTATTAGCTCACCAACAGTTAACAACATATAATACAGTAACAGCAAGTACACAAGGTGGCGCAAATGGCTGAGTCTCAACATTCTGCTGGCTTGTTGAGGATTAGAACCTCTGTGACTTTGGGAAGTCCAGGGCCAATTACCCCAACCAGTGGCACCCCACTTTTGTCGGGTACCCACAGAGAGGAGGTAGCGGCAAGCTTAGGAAGCTGACCAAGTACAGTGAGTTACAAATGCCTCTCACTAAATTAGAATATCATCAAAAAGTTTATTTATTTATTTTATGTATTTCAGTTCTTCAATACAAAAAGTGAATCTCATATATTATATAGAGTCATTATAAACAGAGTGATCTATTTCAAGTGTTTATTTCTGTTAATGTTGATGATTATGGCTTACAGCCAATGAAAACCCAAAAGTCATTATCTCAGTAAATTAAAAAAATTAACAAAAAATACCTGCAAAGATTTCCTAAGCATTTAAAAAGGTTCCTTAGTCTGTTTCAGTAGGCTCCACAATCATGAGGAAGACTGCTGACTTGACAGATGTCCAGAAGGCAGTCATTGACGCACTCCACAAGGAGAGTAAGCCACATAAGGTCATTGCTAAAGAAGCTGGCTGTTCACAGAGTATCAGGACTGGCGGGACGCACAAAATAATAGTAATTAGTAGAGAATATGAGGTGCGTTCGCAGTCCGGGGTCCACCGTGCAGAGATGACATCCGCTGATCAGTAATGGCGGATTATACGGCGGTATAGAGAAAATACTCACACGGGTTAACTTCACCCGGTAAGAAGGAAGCGAACACTGTTAATTCACAGAGACGCGATACCATGCAGAGAGTGTAGGCTAGAGTTACAGAAGCGTGTCACCAAACTCGGGAAAGAGTTCCTCTAGTCTTCCTACAGTCGACACCACTGCCATGGTGTCAGGGAAGAAACAAAATAACAATTTACCGCACAAGAGTGCGTACAGCGCCACACTGGTGGGCACTGCAAAAAGCCACTGTAATGTGTGCTGAGTGTGCAGGTTAGCACTGTCGGGCGCTAGGTAGCTTCCACCATTCGAGAGAAGTCATTAGCACCAGGGATGGGAATGATTCGGAGCTTTCATCCATCGACAGACATTCATCTACACACACATTAGCAAGTTTACACAAGCGCATGGCCGAGCGGCCATGCAAACCCTTTATAGCAGTAGCACTCCAGGACTTTCCAGATGGTCCAGTAGGAGCCGCAATAGGACTTGAACATGTGACCCCCAACCTCCAATGGGAGGTCGTCCTGTGGGCATGCTCAGTATGAGAAAAGCAGCATTTAGTCCCAGAAAGGCCTGCTCGCTGCTGATCAGCACTGGCTATAAAGGCAGAGCCTGGAAAGGCAGCAGTAACCAGTCGCACAGTATCAGTTTGAGCCAGATGCTGGGATCGACGTCTCCGCTGAGCAGGTACCACTGCAGCTGGAGAAGAATGGGAGACTGCAGTGGACATGGTTCGAGATTCCCCCTGTGCAGTGGCGGGAACTCGACACCTAACACAGAGTGCTGTATCCAAGCATTTTAATGGAAAGTTTAGTGGAAGGAAAAAGTGTGGTAGAAAAAGATGCACAAGCAGCCGGGCTAACCACAGCCCTGAAAGAATTGTTAATAAAGGCCATTCAAAAATTTTGGGGAGATTCAAATGGAGTGGACTGCTGCTTGAGTCATTGTTTCAACACAGATGTATTCAGGACATGGGCCACAAGTATAGCATCCTTGTGTCAATCCACTCATGACCAATATACAACTCCAGAAGCATCTTACCTGGGCCAAGGAGAAAAAGAACTGGACTGTTGCTCAGTGGTCCAAGGTGTTGTTTTCAGATGTAAGTAAATTTTGCATTTCATTTGGAAATCAAGGTCTCAGAATCTGGAGGAAGAGTGGAAAGGCACACAATCCAAGCTGCTTGAGGTCTAGTGTGAAGTTTAAACATTCAGTGATAGTTTGGTGAGCCATGTCATCTGCTGGTGTAGATCCACTGTGTTTCATAAAGACGAAAGTTAGTGCAGCCGTCTACCAGGAAATTTTAGAGCACTTCATGCTCCTCTCTTCCACCAAGCTTTTTGGAAATGTAAATTTCATTCTCTAGCAGGACTTAGCACCTGTCCACACTGCCAATAATACCAATACCTGGATTGAATACAACAGTATCACTGTGCTTGATTGGCCAGCAAACTTGCCTGACCTTCTATGGGGTATTGTCAAGAGGAAGATGAGAGACACAATGCCCAACAATGCAGACAATCTGAAGATTGGTATAAATGCAACCTGGGCTTCCATAACACCTCAGCAGTGCCACAAGCAGATCACCTCCATGCCACACCACATTGGTGCAGTAATTGATGCAAAAGGAGCCCGACCAAGTATTGAATGCATTTACTGAACATACATTTTAGTAGACCAAAATTTTGGATTTTAAAATCATTTTTCAAACTGGAGTTATAAAGTATTCTAATTTACTGAGATAATGAATTTTGGGTTTTCATTGGCTGTAAGCCATAATCATCAACATTAACGGAAATAAACCCTTTAAATATATCACTCTGTAATGACTCTAAATAAAAAATGAGATTCACTTTTTGTATTGAAGAACTGAAATACATTTTTTTTATGATATTCTAATTTAGGGAGAATCACTTGTATGTGGCCAGGTGATCTGATTGTCCCAACCTGGGTTCTCCAAATGTCTTTATGGGCTCAATGTAAATGTAAGGAGAACCAAATGGTGAGCTACAGGGGCATTGGGACAAGTGAGCAGGAAGGTATTATTTTTTTTTAAACTGGCCTTCTACTGTTAGCAAAATGGTGGCTGAAGCTGAATTTATAATGAGCAGATTATAAAAACAACATTTTATGGAGAAAATACAATTTTGTAATATTCAAGAAGACTTCATTTTCAATAGAATATAGCAGGTGAAATAAGCGTTGAAAACATCACCAATTTTCTAAGTAAATATATTTCTAAAGTTGCTATTGACATATTCTCACAAGATGTCAGTAACAAACCATCAAATTCACACAAAGAAATCAAATCATACATGTCCATAAGCTAAATTATATGTAATAATGATAAATAACACAGGAAAAATATTTTGAACACACTTACTGAAATGCATTTAATACTTTGTACAAAAGTCCATGTTTGTAAAGACAGCTTCCAGTTTCCTTCTGTATGGAGAAACAAGTTGCATACATTGCTTAGGTATGATTTTGGACCATTTTTCCAAGCAAGCAATCTTCAAATCCTGAAGGTTCCCTTGGTTCCTTCAATGAACTTTGAGCTTTAGTTCCTTCCATAAATTGTGAATTGGATTCAGGTCAGGTGATTGGCTGGGCCATTCTAGCAGCTTTTTTTCTTTCTCTGAAAACAAATAAGAGTTTCATGGCTTTGTGTTTGGAATCATTGATTTGCTAAAATGTCCACCCTTGTTTCATCTTCATTACCCTGGTAGATGGCCGCAGATTTTTATCAAGAATGTATTTGTACATTTGTTCATTCATCCTTCCTTTAATATGATGTTTGTTAGTGCCATATGCTGAAAAACAGCCCTATATCATGATGTTCCCACCTCCAAAACTTCACTGTTGGTACTTTGTTTTTGGGGTGATATGCAGTGCCTTTTGGCCTCCAAACATGGTGTGTATAAGGACTTCCAAATAGTTCAATTTTGGTCTCATATAACAAGACTATATTCTACCAGTATTTCACAGACTTGTCTAAATGTTGTGGAACAAACTTTAAATGCATTTGAACATGGTGTTTGTTCAACAATGGAGTTGTGTGTAGTGATCGTGCATATAGGTCATGGAAGTTGAGAACATTACTTATTGTTTCCTTTGAAACTATTTTACTTGCTGATTTCAGGTCTTTCTGTAGCTCTTCACAGTTGCCCATTTGCTCTTGGACAGCTCTTCTGATTATTTTCACTCTACTGAAATCTTGTAGCCCGCACATGGTCTTAGCCGGCTTATGGTAAAATTCTGTTCTTTCCACTTACCTATTATAGAACCAACAGTGCTCACTGGAACCTTCAGTAGTTCAGAAGTTCTTCTGTAACAATGCCATCAGTATGTTATGCAACAATAAGGTTGCAAAGGTCTTGAGACAGCTCACTGGTTTTACCCATCATGAGATGTTACTTATGTAGCACCTTGATAATGAGACACATTTTTATAGGCCATCAGTTGAACCACTCTGATTTTTTTTTACTAGATGGGAGGACTGCTCTTAATTACTGATAGATTTTAGCTGGTGTCATAACTTTCCATGTGTTTTTGTACCTCTATTTCTTCATGTGTTCAATACTTTTTCCATGTGGTTTCTCAATATTACACATAACTTAATTTATGGACATCTATGATTTGATTTATTTGCCTGTGTCAAATGGATGGGTCGTTACAGATATCTGGCGAGAAATTCATGTCAATAACTTCTTTATTAATATGCTTACTGTTGTGAATTAGACTTTTTGGCTCCCTCTTGTGGTTACTAGTGATATTACTCTGGGATTGTCTTTCCTCAGTTTGGCACCCACCTGGGTCGTTAGTCCAGGGGAGTTGCTATATAAGCTTCCTGGATCCTTAGTCCAGTGCCTGGCATTGTTGTAATCAGATCCTTTCTGTTTGCTCCTGTCTGCTGGTCCGGGTTCGTGCAAAATTAAGCTAAGTCCTGCTTCTTTGTTTTTTGGTTATTTGCTTGCTCTCATTTTTGTCCAGCTTGTACTAAATGTGATTCCTGACCTTGCTGGAAGCTCTAGGGGGCTGGTGTTCTCCCCCCGGGCCGTTAGACGGTTCGGGGGTTCTTGAATATCCAGCGTGGATATTTTGATAGGGTTTTTGCTGACCATATAAGTCATCTTACTATATTCTGCTATTAGCTAGTGGGCCTCTCTTTGCTAAATACCTAGCTCATCCTTATGTTTGTCTTTTCCTCTTACCTCACCGTTATTATTTGTTGGGGGCTT
This sequence comes from Ranitomeya variabilis, assembly GCF_051348905.1. Classification (NCBI taxonomy): domain Eukaryota; kingdom Metazoa; phylum Chordata; class Amphibia; order Anura; family Dendrobatidae; genus Ranitomeya; species Ranitomeya variabilis. The sequence continues at coordinate 108,139,054 of NC_135237.1, read as the reverse complement.
GTATCCAACTTTTGGGGTCCTTTCTCTGGAGGCAAGAAAGGTCTTTCTTTTCCCTTCTAGGGTTAGTTAGTTCTCCGGCTGGCGCGAGACGTCTAGAACCAACGTAGGCACGTTCCCCGGCTGCTGCTATTTGTGGTGCTAGGATTAGATATATGGTCAGCTCAGTTACCACTGCCCTATGAGCTGTTTTTTTGTGTTTGCAGACTTAGTAATTATTTCTGAGACCCTCTGCCATTGGGGTCATAACAGTATGCCAGGCCAACATTGAATGTTTAATGCATTGCTGAAGTGGGATTATAAGAAAGGAAATTCTGAGGTTTTTTTTTTTTTTTTTTCCTCTCTTCCTCCCCCTTACCTCTGAGTGGCTTGTGCTTGCTGCAGACATGAATGTCCAGACCTTGATTACAAGTGTAGACCAGCTTGCTGCTCGTGTGCAGGGCATACAAGATTTTGTTACCAGTAGTCCAATGTCTGAACCTAAAATACCTATTCCTGAACTGTTTTCTGGAGACCGATTTAAGTTTAGGAATTTCAGGAATAATTGTAAATTGTTTCTATCTCTGAGACCCCGTTCATCTGGAGATTCAGCTCAGCAAGTTAAAATTGTTATCTCTTTTTTACGGGGCGACCCTCAGGATTGGGCTTTCTCGCTAGCGCCAGGAGATCCGGCATTGGCAAATATTGATGCGTTTTTTCTGGCGCTCGGATTGCTTTACGAGGAACCCAATCTTGAAGTTCAGGCAGAAAAAGCCTTGCTGGCTATTTCTCAGGGCCAGGATGAAGCTGAAGTGTATTGCCAAAAATTTCGGAAATGGTCCGTGCTTACTCAGTGGAATGAGTGTGCTCTGGCCGCAAATTTCAGAAATGGCCTTTCTGAAGCCATTAAGAATGTGATGGTGGGTTTCCCCATTCCTACAAGTCTGAATGATTCCATGGCGCTGGCTATTCAAATTGACCGGCGTTTGTGGGAGCGCAAAACCGCTAATCCTCTGGTGGTGTTGTCTGAACAAACACCTGATTTAATGCAATGTGATAGAATTCAGACTAGAAATGAGCGGAAAAATCATAGACGTCAGAATGGGTTGTGTTTTTACTGTGGTGATTCTACACATGTTATATCAGCATGCTCTAAACGCCTAACAAGGGTTGTTAGTCCTGTCGCCATTGGTAATTTGCAACCTAAATTTATTTTGTCTGTGACTTTAATTTGCTCATTGTCTTCTTACCCTGTTATGGCGTTTGTGGATTCAGGTGCTGCCCTGAGTCTTATGGATCTGTCATTTGCCAAGCGCTGTGGTTTTGTTCTTGAACCGTTGGTAAATCCTATTCCTCTTAGAGGTATTGATGCTACGCCATTGGCGGAAAATAAACCGCAGTTTTGGACGCAGGTAACCATGTGCATGACTCCTGAACATCGGGAGGTGATTCATTTTCTTGTTCTGCATAAAATGCATGATTTGGTCGTTTTGGGTCTGCCATGGTTACAGACCCACAATCCAGTCTTGGATTGGAAGGCAATGTCTGTGTCAAGTTGGGGCTGTCAGGGAATTCATGCTGATTCCCCGCCGGTGTCTATTGCTTCCTCTACTCCTTCGGAAGTTCCTGAGTATTTGTCTGATTATCAGGATGTATTCAGCGAGTCCAGATCCAGTGCTCTGCCTCCTCATAGGGACTGTGACTGCGCCATAAATTTGATTCCAGGTAGTAAATTTCCTAAGGGAAGACTATTTAATCTGTCTGTACCTGAGCATGCCGCAATGCGTTCATATATCAAGGAGTCTCTGGAGAAGGGGCATATCCGTCCATCCTCTTCCCCTCTTGGTGCGGGATTCTTTTTTGTGGCCAAGAAGGATGGATCTTTGAGACCTTGTATTGACTATCGGCTTCTGAATAAAATCACTGTTAAATTTCAGTATCCTTTGCCTCTGTTGTCGGACTTGTTTGCACGGATTAAAGGTGCCAAGTGGTTCACCAAGATAGATCTTCGTGGTGCGTACAACCTTGTGCGCATTAAGCAAGGAGATGAATGGAAGACAGCATTTAATACGCCCGAAGGTCATTTTGAGTACTTGGTGATGCCTTTTGGGCTCTCTAATGCTCCCTCAGTGTTTCAGTCCTTTATGCATGATATTTTCCGGAAGTATCTGGATAAATTTATGATTGTTTATCTGGATGATATTCTGGTTTTCTCTGAAGATTGGGACTCACATGTGGAGCAGGTCAGGATGGTGTTTCAGGTTTTGCGTGAGAATGCTTTGTTTGTTAAGGGCTCAAAGTGTCTCTTTGGAGTACAGAAGGTTCCCTTTTTGGGGTTTATTTTTTCCCCTTCTGCTGTGGAGATGGACCCAGTCAAGGTCCGAGCTATTCATGATTGGACTCAACCCACGTCAGTTAAGAGTCTTCAGAAGTTCTTGGGTTTTGCTAACTTCTACCGTCGTTTTATCGCTAATTTTTCTACCGTTGTTAAACCTTTGATGGATATGACCAAGAAAGGTTCTGATGTTGCTAACTGGGCTCCTGCAGCCGTGGAGGCGTTCCAAGAGTTGAAGCGCCGGTTTACTTCGGCGCCTGTTTTGTGCCAGCCTGATGTCTCACTTCCCTTTCAGGTCGAAGTGGATGCTTCTGAGATTGGGGCAGGGGCCGTTTTGTCGCAGAGAGGCCCTGGTTGCTCGGTAATGAGACCATGTGCTTTCTTCTCTAGGAAGTTTTCGCCTGCTGAGCGGAATTATGATGTTGGCAATCGGGAGTTGCTGGCCATGAAGTGGGCATTTGAGGAGTGGCGTCATTGGCTCGAGGGTGCTAAGCATCGTGTGGTGGTCTTGACTGATCACAAAAATTTGATGTATCTCGAGTCTGCTAAACGCCTGAATCCTAGACAGGCCCGCTGGTCACTGTTTTTCTCCCGTTTTGACTTTGTGGTCTCGTATTTACCAGGTTCAAAGAATGTGAAGGCTGATGCTCTTTCAAGGAGCTTTGTGCCTGACTCTCCTAGAGTCGCAGAACCAGTTGGTATTCTTAAAGAGGGAGTTATCTTGTCGGCCATTTCTCCTGATTTGCGACGTGTGTTGCAGAGATTTCAGGCTGGTAGACCTGACTCTTGTCCACCTGACAGACTGTTTGTTCCTGATAAGTGGACCAGCAGACTCATTTCCGAGGTTCATTCCTTGGTGTTGGCAGGGCATCCGGGAATTTTTGGCACCAGAGATCTGGTGGCTAGGTCCTTTTGGTGGCCTTCCTTGTCACGGGATGTGCGGTCATTTGTGCAGTCCTGTGGGACTTGTGCTCGAGCTAAGCCTTGCTGTTCTCGTGCCAGCGGGTTGCTCTTGCCCTTGCCTGTCCCGAAGAGGCCTTGGACACACATTTCCATGGATTTCATTTCAGATCTCCCGGTGTCTCAGGGCATGTCTGTCATCTGGGTGGTGTGTGATCGCTTTTCTAAAATGGTCCATTTGGTGCCTTTGCCTAAGCTGCCTTCCTCTTCCGATCTGGTTCCTGTGTTCTTTCAGAATGTGGTTCGTTTACATGGCATTCCTGAGAATATTGTGTCTGACAGAGGATCCCAGTTTGTTTCCAGGTTCTGGCGATCCTTTTGTGCTAGGATGGGCATTGATTTGTCGTTTTCATCTGGCTTTCATCCTCAGACTAATGGACAAACGGAGCGAACTAATCAGACTCTGGAGGCTTATTTGAGGTGTTTTGTTTCGGCAGATCAGGATGATTGGGTGACCTTCTTGCCATTGGCTGAGTTTGCCCTTAATAATCGGGCTAGTTCCGCTACTTTGGTTTCGCCATTTTTCTGCAACTCTGGTTTCCACCCTCGTTTTTCCTCGGGACATGTGAAGCCTTCTGACTGTCCTGGGGTAGATTCTGTGGTGGATAGGTTGCAGCAGATCTGGAATCATGTGGTGGACAACTTAAAGTTGTCACAGGAGAAGGCTCAGCGTTTTGCCAACCGCCGCCGCGGTGTGGGTCCCCGACTTCGTGTTGGGGATTTGGTATGGCTGTCTTCTCGATTTGTTCCGATGAAGGTCTCCTCTCCTAAATTTAAGCCTCGCTTCATCAGTCCTTACAAGATATTGGAAATCCTTAATCCTGTGTCCTTTCGCTTGGATCTTCCGGTGTCGTTTGCCATTCACAACGTGTTCCATAGGTCTTTGTTGCGGCGGTACGTTGTGCCTGTGGTTCCTTCTGTTGAGCCTCCTGCTCCGGTGTTGGTTGAGGGCGAGTTGGAGTACATGGTGGAGAAGATCTTGGATTCTCGTCTCTCCAGACGGAGGCTTCAGTATCTGGTCAAGTGGAAGGGCTATGGTCAGGAGGATAATTCCTGGGTGGTTGCCTCTGATGTGCATGCGGCCGATTTATTTTTTGCCTTTCATGCTGCTCATCCTGATCGCCCTGGTGGTCTTGGTGAGGGTTCGGTGACCCCTCCTTAAGGGGGGGGGTACTGTTGTGAATTAGACTTTTTGGCTCCCTCTTGTGGTTACTAGTGATATTACTCTGGGATTGTCTTTCCTCAGTTTGGCACCCACCTGGGTCGTTAGTCCAGGGGAGTTGTTATATAAGCTTCCTGGATCCTTAGTCCAGTGCCTGGCATCGTTGTAATCAGATCCTTTCTGTTTGCTCCTGTCTGCTGGTCCGGGTTCGTGCAAAATTAAGCTAAGTCCTGCTTCTTTGTTTTTTGGTTATTTGCTTGCTCTCATTTTTGTCCAGCTTGTACTAAATGTGATTCCTGACCTTGCTGGAAGCTCTAGGGGGCTGGTGTTCTCCCCCCGGGCCGTTAGACGGTTCGGGGGTTCTTGAATATCAAGCGTGGATATTTTGATAGGGTTTTTGATGACCATATAAGTCATCTTACTATATTCTGCTATTAGCTAGTGGGCCTCTCTTTGCTAAATACCTAGCTCATCCTTACGTTTGTCTTTTCCTCTTACCTCACCGTTATTATTTGTTGGGGGCTTGTATCCAACTTTTGGGGTCCTTTCTCTGGAGGCAAGAAAGGTCTTTCTTTTCCCTTCTAAGGTTAGTTAGTTCTCCGGCTGGCGCGAGACGTCTAGAACCAACATAGGCACGTTCCCCGGCTGCTGCTATTTGTGGTGCTAGGATTAGATATATGGTCAGCTCAGTTACCACTGCCCTATGAGCTGTTTTTTTGTGTTTGCAGACTTAGTAATTATTTCTGAGACCCTCTGCCATTGGGGTCATAACAGTATGCCAGGCCAACATTGAATGTTTAATGCATTGCTGAAGTGGGATTATAAGAAAGGAAATTCTGAGTTTTTTTTTTTTTTCCTCTCTTCCTCCCCTTTACCTCTGAGTGGCTTGTGCTTGCTGCAGACATGAATGTCCAGACCTTGATTACAAGTGTAGACCAGCTTGCTGCTCGTGTGCAGGGCATACAAGATTTTGTTACCAGTAGTCCAATGTCTGAACCTAAAATACCTATTCCTGAACTGTTTTCTGGAGACCGATTTAAGTTTAGGAATTTCAGGAATAATTGTAAATTGTTTCTATCTCTGAGACCCCGTTCATCTGGAGATTCAGCTCAGCAAGTTAAAATTGTTATCTCTTTTTTACGGGGCGACCCTCAGGATTGGGCTTTCTCGCTAGCGCCAGGAGATCCGGCATTGGCAAATATTGATGCGTTTTTTCTGGCGCTCGGATTGCTTTACGAGGAACCCAATCTTGAAGTTCAGGCAGAAAAAGCCTTGCTGGCTATTTCTCAGGGCCAGGATGAAGCTGAAGTGTATTGCCAAAAATTTCGGAAATGGTCCGTGCTTACTCAGTGGAATGAGTGTGCTCTGGCCGCAAATTTCAGAAATGGCCTTTCTGAAGCCATTAAGAATGTGATGGTGGGTTTCCCGATTCCTACAAGTCTGAATGATTCCATGGCGCTGGCTATTCAAATTGACCGGCGTTTGCGGGAGCGCAAAACCGCTAATCCTCTGGTGGTGTTGTCTGAACAAACACCTGATTTAATGCAATGTGATAGAATTCAGACTAAAAATGAGCGGAAAAATCATAGACGTCAGAATGGGTTGTGTTTTTACTGTGGTGATTCTACATATGTTATATCAGCATGCTCTAAACGCCTAACAAGGGTTGTTAGTCCTGTCGCCATTGGTAATTTGCAACCTAAATTTATTTTGTCTGTGACTTTAATTTGCTCATTGTCTTCTTACCCTGTTATGGCGTTTGTGGATTCAGGTGCTGCCCTGAGTCTTATGGATCTGTCATTTGCCAAGCGCTGTGGTTTTGTTCTTGAACCGTTGGTAAATCCTATTCCTCTTAGAGGTATTGATGCTATGCCATTGACGGAAAATAAATCGCAGTTTTGGACGCAGGTAACCATGTGCATGACTCCTGAACATCGGGAGGTGATTCATTTTCTTGTTCTGCATAAAATGCATGATTTGGTCGTTTTGGGTCTGCCATGGTTACAGACCCACAATCCAGTCTTGGATTGGAAGGCAATGTCTGTGTCAAGTTGGGGCTGTCAGGGAATTCATGCTGATTCCCCGCCGGTGTCTATTGCTTCCTCTACTCCTTCGGAAGTTCCTGAGTATTTGTCTGATTATCAGGATGTATTCAGCGAGTCCAGGTCCAGTGCTCTGCCTCCTCATAGGGACTGTGACTGCGCCATAAATTTGATTCCAGGTAGTAAATTTCCTAAGGGAAGACTATTTAATCTGTCTGTACCTGAGCATGCCGCAATGCGTTCGTATATCAAGGAGTCTCTGGAGAAGGGGCATATCCGTCCATCCTCTTCCCCTCTTGGTGCGGGATTCTTTTTTGTGGCCAAGAAGGATGGATCTTTGAGACCTTGTATTGACTATCGGCTTCTGAATAAAATCACTGTTAAATTTCAGTATCCTTTGCCTCTGTTGTCGGACTTGTTTGCCCGGATTAAAGGTGCCAAGTGGTTCACCAAGATAGATCTTCGTGGTGCGTACAACCTTGTGCGCATTAAGCAAGGAGATGAATGGAAGACAGCATTTAATACGCCCGAAGGTCATTTTGAGTACTTGGTGATGCCTTTTGGGCTCTCTAATGCTCCCTCAGTGTTTCAGTCCTTTATGCATGATATTTTCCGGAAGTATCTGGATAAATTTATGATTGTTTATCTGGATGATATTCTGGTTTTCTCTGAAGATTGGGACTCACATGTGGAGCAGGTCAGGATGGTGTTTCAGGTTTTGCGTGAGAATGCTTTGTTTGTTAAGGGCTCAAAGTGTCTCTTTGGAGTACAGAAGGTTCCCTTTTTGGGGTTTATTTTTTCCCCTTCTGCTGTGGAGATGGACCCAGTCAAGGTCCGAGCTATTCATGATTGGACTCAACCCACGTCAGTTAAGAGTCTTCAGAAGTTCTTGGGTTTTGCTAACTTCTACCGTCGTTTTATCGCTAATTTTTCTAGCGTTGTTAAACCTTTGACGGATATGACCAAGAAAGGTTCTGATGTTGCTAACTGGGCTCCTGCAGCCGTGGAGGCATTCCAAGAGTTGAAGCGCCGGTTTACTTCGGCGCCTGTTTTGTGCCAGCCTGATGTCTCACTTCCCTTTCAGGTCAAAGTGGATGCTTCTGAGATTGGGGCAGGGGCCGTTTTGTCGCAGAGAGGCCCTGGTTGCTCGGTAATGAGACCATGTGCTTTCTTCTCTAGGAAGTTTTCGCCTGCTGAGCGGAATTATGATGTTGGCAATCGGGAGTTGCTGGCCATGAAGTGGGCATTTGAGGAGTGGCGTCATTGGCTCGAGGGTGCTAAGCATCGTGTGGTGGTCTTGACTGATCACAAAAATTTGATGTATCTTGAGTCTGCTAAATGCCTAAATCCTAGACAGGCCCGCTGGTCATTGTTTTTCTCCCGTTTTGACTTTGTGGTCTCGTATTTACCAGGTTCAAAGAATGTGAAGGCTGATGCTCTTTCAAGGGGCTTTGTGCCTGACTCTCCTAGAGTCGCAGAGCCAGTTGGTATTCTTAAAGAGGGAGTTATCTTGTTGGCCATTTCTCCTGATTTGCGACGTGTGTTGCAGAGATTTCAGGCTGGTAGACCTGACTCTTGTCCACCTGACAGACTGTTTGTTCCTGATAAGTGGACCAGCAGAGTCATTTCCGAGGTTCATTCCTCGGTGTTGGCAGGGCATCCGGGACTTTTTGGCACCAGAGATCTGGTGGCTAGGTCCTTTTGGTGGCCTTCCTTGTCACGGGATGTGCGGTCATTTGTGCAGTCCTGTGGGACTTGTGCTCGAGCTAAGCCTTGCTGTTCTCGTGCCAGCGGGTTGCTCTTGCCCTTGCCTGTCCCGAAGAGGCCTTGGACACACATTTCCATGGATTTCATTTCAGATCTCCCGGTGTCTCAGGGCATGTCTGTCATCTGGGTGGTGTGTGATCGCTTTTCTAAAATGGTCCATTTGGTGCCTTTGCCTAAGCTGCCTTCCTCTTCCGATCTGGTTCCTGTGTTCTTTCAGAATGTGGTTCGTTTACATGGCATTCCTGAGAATATTGTGTCTGACAGAGGATCCCAGTTTGTTTCCAGGTTCTGGCGATCCTTTTGTGCTAGGATGGGCATTGATTTGTCGTTTTCGTCTGCCTTTCATCCTCAGACTAATGGACAAACGGAGCGAACTAATCAGACTCTGGAGGCTTATTTGAGGTGTTTTGTTTCAGCAGATCAGGATGATTGGGTGACCTTCTTGCCATTGGCTGAGTTTGCCCTTAATAATCGGGCTAGTTCCGCTACTTTGGTTTCGCCATTTTTCTGCAACTCTGGTTTCCACCCTCGTTTTTCCTCGGGACATGTGGAGCCTTCTGACTGTCCTGGGGTAGATTCTGTGGTGGATAGGTTGCAGCAGATCTGGAATCATGTGGTGGACAACTTAAAGTTGTCACAGGAGAAGGCTCAGCGTTTTGCCAACCGCCGCCGCGGTGTGGGTCCCCGACTTCGTGTTGGGGATTTGGTATGGCTGTCTTCTCGATTTGTTCCGATGAAGGTCTCCTCTCCTAAATTTAAGCCTCGCTTCATCAGTCCTTACAAGATATTGGAAATCCTTAATCCTGTGTCCTTTCGCTTGGATCTTCCGGTGTCGTTTGCCATTCACAACGTGTTCCATAGGTCTTTGTTGCGGCGGTACGTTGTGCCTGTGGTTCCTTCTGTTGAGCCTCCTGCTCCGGTGTTGGTTGAGGGCGAGTTGGAGTACATGGTGGAGAAGATCTTGGATTCTCGTCTCTCCAGACGGAGGCTTCAGTATCTGGTCAAGTGGAAGGGCTATGGTCAGGAGGATAATTCCTGGGTGGTTGCCTCTGATGTGCATGCGGCCGATTTAGTTCGTGCCTTTCACGCTGCTCATCCTGATCGCCCTGGTGGTCTTGGTGAGGGTTCGGTGACCCCTCCTTAAGGGGGGGGTACTGTTGTGAATTAGACTTTTTGGCTCCCTCTTGTGGTTACTAGTGATATTACTCTGGGATTGTCTTTCCTCAGTTTGGCACCCACCTGGGTCGTTAGTCCAGGGGAGTTGCTATATAAGCTTCCTGGATCCTTAGTCCAGTGCCTGGCATCGTTGTAATCAGATCCTTTCTGTTTGCTCCTATCTGCTGGTCCGGGTTCGTGCAAAATTAAGCTAAGTCCTGCTTCTTTGTTTTTTGGTTATTTGCTTGCTCTCATTTTTGTCCAGCTTGTACTAAATGTGATTTCTGACCTTGCTGGAAGCTCTAGGGGGCTGGTGTTCTCCCCCCGGGCCGTTAGACGGTTCGGGGGTTCTTGAATATCCAGCGTGGATATTTTGATAGGGTTTTTGCTGACCATATAAGTCATCTTACTATATTCTGCTATTAGCTAGTGGGCCTCTATTTGCTAAATACCTAGCTCATCCTTACGTTTGTCTTTTCCTCTTACCTCACCGTTATTATTTGTTGGGGGCTTGTATCCAACTTTTGGGGTCCTTTCTCTGGAGGCAAGAAAGGTCTTTCTTTTCCCTTCTAGGGTTAGTTAGTTCTCCGGCTGGCGTGAGACGTCTAGAACCAACGTAGGCACGTTCCCCGGCTGCTGCTATTTGTGGTGCTAGGATTAGATATATGGTCAGCTCAGTTACCACTGCCCTATGAGCTGGTTTTTTGTGTTTGCAGACTTAGTAATTATTTCTGAGACCCTCTGCCATTGGGGTCATAACAGCTTACTTAGAAAATTCGTGATATGTTCAATAGTTATTTCACCCGCTGTAGATTTGCTCCTCTCTACCAAACATAGTCAAAAGATTAGCCAGATTTATCGAACGGCATAAACAACTATGATAAAACATATTTTAAGACTCTACAGTCTAATTTTACACAATAAGTTAAATAGTAATTGATAAATATGGCCAACTATTTTTCTTGTACTTACAAACAATTTACAGAAAATAATTTTGGGACATTAATTTTAAGACAGTAGACATATCCAAATGGACCTCTGACTTTTTCACTATTTGTAGGCAATATTAAACAAGTATCAGTTAGACATAAGAACAAATCCCATTAGAAGTAAATGAGGATGCATCTGTATATTCGTTTTTTAATTTAATTGTAGGCTAACAAGGTAAATTACTCTGGTTGGATCGATTTGCAGACCATCTGTGTCTGTATTGTTATATAAGTTTATATTATTTCCATAAAATGTTTTGAAAATAAAATGATGATTACAATCACCAATAGCAATCATGTGCAGCCAGAAATCTATATAATCAGTCATTAAATTTACTGCGCATTCAGAATGTCTATTATATGATTGGGATACAGTAGTAAACATTGTGTGATATTTTAGCTAGTAGAAAATGTATTATTGACCTTTAAGAGAAAGGAAGGTGTATATAATTTGGTACAAACAGTACAAAATAATTTGCTTATGCTAGGGAATAAAAGAAAAAACTATCATACCAGAAAGATAAATTTTACTGTCCCAAGAGCTTTATAGCTAACTGAAATAAAAAGAAATAAAAAAAGCTGTGGTAATAACCATAATAAGCATCATAACAAATGGTGACCAATAAATGCTTATTTGATTAAATAATCTTTGAAGGATTGCTTTAATTATTCACATGAATCAATTAATAAGACAACTTTGCAGAGAAGGAAGAGCAATTACCAATTATGCTTGCCTAATATTGTGCAGATGTGGTGACTGGCATGAGGTTTCTCCACACATTAGTTATGCTGCCAAGAATCAATCTAATTTACATTGTGCAAACTGTTTTGGGGTCACCCATTACCAAACATTTAAAACATGGTAAATGTGCAAGAAAATATCTATAAATAATATTATTAATTCACATCACACATATTGCATCACTAGACAAAAATTTTCTGTGGCAAATTTATGTTAAAGAGAATGTGTCATAATTTTTTTTTTCAGCAATTGAAAAAATGTAAAATATTACTGTTTTACGGAAAATAAAATATTAACTTTTTTAAATTGATATAAAATATGAAAAATAATGTTAAACGTTTTGATATTTTACACATTGAAACATTAGTGGGTACCACTACTGAAATTTGCCATGAAAATGTATTGTAGTGAGAGCTCTCTTTCCATTAGCTATCTGATGTTACTCCTCATTTCCTCTTCTGGGCATTTTCAAAAGGATAAATGAGGATGAAGTTGAAGATCACAGTGCAAAGACATTTTGCTGGCGACTCCAAAGTGATACTAACATGTGGACAGTGTCACAGAGGATAGCTGGTAGGGCAGACTCTGTTAATTGGTTGCTGCAATTATTAATTAAATACATAGGCCTCATGCACTGGGATAACATGCATGGAATATATCACACTCTGTGATTAGATATGTGGAGTATATCATGTGGTTAGATATGTAGCGTGTAATAATAATAATGGAACCAGGTGCACTATTATGCAAAGATAATCAAGGGAGATGCAAAAGCCAATAGTAAAAGCAAATAATGATGACAAAAAGAAGAAAAGCACTGCTATAAGGCATGCACACTGTTGGGGTTTGCGGAACGCACCAAATATATTTATTGATGTGATTGGTGCGTTCGCAACCCGGGATCCACCGTGCAGGAAATATCCTGCCGCTGCTGGTTTCACACTTGCGTTTTTATCTGCATGCGTTTTAAAAAAAAACCGCATGTGTGAAAAACGCATGTAAACGCGGTAAAACGCATGCGTTTTTTAGACGCATGCGTTTTTATAGAAAAACACAAGAAAACACAAGAAAAAACAAGAAAACCCTAACCCTACCCCTAACCCTAAACGTGACTGAAATACGTGGCACTGAAATACGTGCAACTGAAATACGTGGCACTTAAATACATGGCACTTAAATACGTGGCACGTGGCACTTAAATACGTGGCATGTGGCACTTAAATACGTGGCACGTGGCACTTAAATACGTGGCACTTAAATACGTGGCACGTGGCACTTAAATACGTGGCACGTGGTACTTAAATATGTGGTACTTAAATACGTGGCACTTAAATACGTGGCACGTGGCACTTTAATACGTGGCACGTGGCACTTAAATATGTGGCACGTGGCACTTAAATACGTGGCACGTGGCATACGTGGCACTGAAATACGTGATACGTGGCACTTAAATACGTGGCAATATGACTGTCAGAAAATGTTCATTAAACGGTTAGGGGTGAGGTTAGGGGTAGAGTTAGGGTTAGGGTTTGGATCCCTTTATCACCTTGATGGTGGTGGGTGGCTTTTCAGTGTGTTTTCTGGTTTTTTTCTATAAAAACGCATGCGTTTTTAGCGCAAACAAACGCATGTGCTTAAAACGCATGCGTTTACATAGACAGCAATGCATTTTTTTGCCGCGAAAAAACGCATGCGTTTTTTCGCGGCAAAAAAACGCGCAAGAAAATACTGCAGGTAGCATTTTTGAAAATGAACGCATGCAGACAAAAAACGCATGCGTTTGAAAACGCGACCAAACGCATGTGCAAAAAACGCATGCGTTTTCAATGTTAAATATAGGAAAAAAAACGCATGCGTTTTTTGTGCAAAAAACGCTGCAGACAAAAACGCAAGTGTGAAACCAGCCTAAGTGAATGGCGGCACAATATGGCGGTATTAACCAGCTCTGTTAGCTTCACAGAGCGGCCAAGAAAGCAAAGCTCTGTGCCCTGTTAACTCTCACAGAGACACATGCTAACTACCCAGAAGAGAGCAATCAGTGGTCATGCATGCACACAACACTCCTCGCCGGAGGTGCCAGCATTCTAGGGGCTTATTTCAGCCGGGTCCCTGAATACTCTCATACACAATCTCCTCGCTGGAGGTGCCAGCATTCTAGGGGCTTATTTCAGCCGGGTCCTTGAACACATTCACGCATATGACCACAGTGGCGCAAAGCATGTAACTTTAGAAGGTACTAGCGCATGGCCATGCGGCCATGCGAGCCTTAAATAGCTGCAGCACATACAGGACCTTCCAAAAAGGACCAATGAGAGACTGCTACAGAGCCTGCATACCTACAGGACCTTCCTAGAAAGACCAATAGATTTGGCTGCAGTACCTGAACATGTGACCCTTGATCTCCACTGAGAGATCTTACCCTGGGCATGCTCAGTGTGTGCAAAGCAGGACTTAGTCCCAGAAAAGCCTGTTTGCTGTAGAACAGTGCAGGGTACAATAGCAGAGCCTGGAGAGGCAGCAAAAACCCTTTGCACTGAATCAGACTCAGTGAAACGCTGGGACCGACGTCTCCGCTGAGCAGGCTCCACTGTGGCCGATGGAGAATGGGAGACCGCAGCAGACACGGATCGAGATTCCCCCTATGCAGCAGAGGAAACTCGACTCCTAACATTACCCCCCTCCTAGGGCCCCCCTCCTTGAGCCTCGCTACGCTCAAAAGCTGCAATGAGCAGCGGAGCCCGAATGTGCTCCACAGGCTCCCAGGTTCTATCCTCTGGACCGTGACCCTTCCAATCCACCAGATAAAATTTCTTGCCACGTACCACCTTGCATCCCACGATAGCATTCACCTCAAACTCATCCATGGATGAACCCGATGT